>NC_142589.1:85926800-86228695 GCF_965207765.1 Zootoca vivipara | reverse complement strand
TCCAGATGTTTTGGCCTACAACTCCCATGATCCCTAGCTAACAGGACCAGTGGTCAGGGATGATGGGAATTGTAGTCCAAAACATCTGGAGGGCCAAGGTTTGGGGATGCCTGGTCCAAATCCAAGGATCCCTGGATGGTGGAGATGTCAGGAGCCATCCTAGCACCCAGGCATCTTCACTTGGTCACAAATGGCCGGTATCCAGGTGCAAAGTGTGCCGGGAACCTCACAAATTTCGAGCACTGCCTTGAGGCTTGACAGGTTTCCCCTCCCCTGGTCTAAGAAGATGCATTCCCTTGTTCTCAGGTGAGACGCTCTTTCATCTCTTGCCTGCAGTAGGGAAATGCTGCCTTTTAAATCCGGGATGGAGAACCTCTTGACGCTCAAGGCGCTGGACTCCTGCCACCCATCACCCTTGACTGCTGGGAGTCGTAGTCTGGCAATGCCTGGAAGGCGCCAGGATCTGGGGAACCCCCCGGTGCCTGCTCCAAGTGTTGCAGAAGCCTCCCTCCTAACCCAGCTGGACTAGCCACGGGAGAAGGCTCTCTGCCAGGGAGCAGGTGAGTGGCATCAGGGCGCAAGGTCCCACCTGATCCGGTCGCTGGTCCCACTGTACCCCCAGCGGCTCTCCACCTGCTGGAAGCGGTTGATGCTGCACTCCTTCCCACGCAGGCAGCAGCGGGGGCGGTCAATGAACTCCACCCGCGGCTTGGGGTTGACCGTGAAGTGCAGGAACAGGCTGACCACTTCGCGGTCGGTCAGGATGCCCGACTGAGCTGGCCCTGGGGAAAGGCAGCAGGAAACGTCAGCCACGGCTCTTCAACAAGGAGAGCGGGAGCTTCAATACCATGTTTACTGATTTTTTCATTTTTTTTTACTTGGTCCCTCCCTGGCCACCTATCCCTGGTCTTTTAATTTCATTTCGCTTTTAATTTGTAGGCTGCCTTTCCATATTGCACGAAGCCGTTTACAAGCTGAAGAACCAACAAAACGTACAACGAAGCTCACGCGGCTTATAACAACCCCGTCCGATGCAAGCAAGTCGTAATGAAAAATAAACCGCTTCCATTGACTAATGTAATGTTCAATAATCCATTTGGAATATAATATTACACAGCAAAAATAACTTTCAAACTATCACCAAATAATCACCTTCAATGATTACATCATTGCTAGACTATAATCGATTAAGATGACAGCAAGTCGCAAGACATAAAGCACTACATTAAAAAAAACCCCGGTAAAAATATTGAATTGTCACAACCAAGTCACACCTGGCCAAGGTTACTCCGGAAAGGAATTTCGTAGTTTAATTGTGCTACCTGTGCAGTTAAAACTATGGGATTTGCTCCTGCTAGGCGCTGGCATGGTCACCAACCTGGGTGACTTCAAACGAGGATTAGACATATTCACAGAGGAGAAGGTGATTCATGGCTATGAGCTCCTACATCTATACTCTCTTCCCAACTGTCGGAGGAAGTAAATGCCTCCGAATACCAGGGTTTGAGAATCACAAAAGAGGAGAGTTGCTATTGCGCCTGGGTCCTGCTTGAGGGCTCCCTTTGAGGCACCTGGTTGGCCAATGTGGGAACAGGAGGCTGGACTAGGTGGGCCCCTTGTTGCCCTGATCCAGCTGCAGGACTCTTTAGGATGCTCTTACCCGAGAGAGAAAGAGGGAGAACACGCCTGGGCGTCATGGAGCAGATTGCTATGGGGAGCTAAAGCCAAGTTTAGTCCTAACTGCCCTGAGACCTGCGGGCATACGGAGATATACTACTACTACTAATAGTATCTCTCCACTCCAAAACTACAATTCACTGCTACCATGTTTCTAGGAAAGAGCTTACAAAGCTGACACACAACATAAAGAAAATAAGGACAGGAGAAATGACCCTCTCTTTTCCCCGCAATGCTAGAAATCGGGGTCATCTAATGAAACTGAAAGTGTTGGGTGTTGAGCTTTAAAGCCCTAAACGGCCCTGTATCACTGAAGGAGCATCTCCACCCCCATCGTCCAGCCCAGACACTGATGTCCGCCTTGAATGTCTTCTGGCAGTTCCCTCACTGTGAGAAGTGAGATTACAGGGAACCAAGCAGAGGGCCTTCTCAGTGGTGGCACCTTCTGTGGAATGCCCTCTCAGCAGATGTCAAAGAAATAAACTACTACAGTATCTGACTTTTAGAAGACATCTGAAGGCAGCTCTATATTGGAAAAGTTTTAAATGTGTGATGTTTCACTGTGTTATAATTTGCTGGAAACTACCCAGAATGGCTGGGTTTATATGCCACCCAGTCAGATGGGGGCTCTGGCCCCACCCACCACTGTCCTGTGCCTCAGAAGGTTGTGAGGCCCTTGGCCTTATCCATACCTGAATCAGATGTCCTTCCAACTTTGTTTCAGACAGAGGGCATTCCCATCCTACCTGGAGATGCTTTGCCACGGAGCAATGGCCCTTCCCCTCAACGATCTCCCTTTCTAACGCAGAGGTGGAATGGCCCTCTGTCCCAGATGCTTTAGCTGAGACTCCTGCATTGCAGGGGGCTGGGCTGGATGACCCTTGGGGGGGGCTCCCTTCCAGCTCTACCATTCTGTGATTCTATGATGGACAGTGTCCTCCTGCCCATATCACACACACTCACACTTTATCCAAAATCCAGGGGGAGGGGGCAGTTGCTTCACAGCTTTTGTGCGCTGCCAACAGTTCCTGGCAGCAAAAACCCTTCAGCAAATATTTGCTTTGGAGGGAAAGGTATGGCGGCAGCACAGCTGCTAGTCTGTTCAGAAAGATCATGACTGCAGAGGCCGGATTCTCCACCCCAAGTAGTGTGTGTGAATGTTTGGCTGGAGGATGGCTGCCGAGCGAGGAACATCTCATCGCGTGCTGGAAAAATACCTGGTCAGAGCCAAGCCAGCGGGAGCTGCATCCACAATATACATTCACAGCACTCTTATACCACTTTTAACCATCACAATTTCCCCCAAGTAATACTGGGAACTGTGGTTTGCTAATAGTTTCCTCGCAGCAGCCACTGTGGTCTAGTAGCTGGAGTGTTGTATAAGATCTGGGAGATCAGTGTTCGAATTCCCGCTTGGCCATCAAGCTCACAGAGCGACCTTGCGGCCAGTAACTGCTTCTCAGCCTAACCTCCCTTGCAGTTAATCCCCTGTGGGGATTAAATGAGGAGGAGGAAGCATGGGCATCACCTTGAGCTTCTTGGGAGAAAATGTGGGATATAAATAGAACAATAGAATCACAGAGCTGGAAGGGACCCTGAGGACCATCTAGTCCAACCCCCTGTAAGGCAGGGACAGGCAGCTGTCCTGTATGGGGATCAAACCTGCAGCGTTGGGAGTTATCAAACAGGCTCCAACCAAATGTCCTACACATTCCTACATGTTCCAGTCACAAACCCCGTCGCTTTTGCTGATGAACCAGTCAATGAACTTGTATCAACACCAGAGATATTGGGAGGGGGGAAGGGGAGAGAGAGAGAGAGAGAGAGAGAGAGAGAGAGAGAGAGAGAGAGAGAGAGAGAGAGAGAGAAGGGGGTGCTACACCCTATCCGCTGAACCCCCTGGTTCTTGCAAGTATCCCCAGCCCTTCTGTCACAGCAGTTGCCCTCCAGAGCCCCACTGATGTGGGTTTTCAGGAGGGGGGGGAATAAATTGGAAAATTTCCCAATGCTGCCTCAAAATCAGCTGGGACCTGATTTAGCATCCTGCCCTCACGCTGGGCCAACCAGGTGTTCATGAGAAGCCTGCAAGAGATCTTTAAAAGATGCCGTTCATTATAACATGGAAACTAACCAGTTTGACTACTGTAGTTTCCATTGTGTTACTAATCCGTTTTTTAGAAACTGAATTTTCCCATGGGAAAAAAACGGCGGCAGCAAGCAGAGGAATATTTTCTGCTCCGCATCACTGCCTGGCTTCCCCCCTGATATCTGCCATCCACAGCAAGCAGCAAAAGTGCCTCTTTGTTTCCAGGAGGCAATTGTGGGGCTGCGCGAGCTGGCAGCACATGTAACTCTGCACATTTATTTTAATGGCTTTTATTTATCCTCAAGCAGCCTTGGGGAGAAAGGGAGCGGGCCGAAACGGCTTCCAGTGAAATAATCCACAGGGCAATTCAGGACTAGCTGTTGCTCTGTGAAAGGGAGCAAGCACCCTGTTTGCGTGCAGAAGGTCCCCGGTTCAATCCCCGAAGGCACCTCCAGGTAGGTCTGAGAAGGACTTCCTTCCCAAATCCCTAGAGAGCCACTGCCAGTCAGTGTGGACAATATTGAGCTAGATGGGCCAAAGGTCTGATTCGGCGTAAGGCAGCTACCTCTGTTCCTGTTTAAGTTGGCCTTTTATGGGTGACCATGAGGACTAGAACCTTAATTTACATTTAAGGGGAGGACCCTAGAGTTTGGCAGTAGAGCACCTGCTTCCCAGAAGGTCCCAGGCTCTTTTCTATATTAATTTTTTATTAAATTTCAGATTATTTTTTTAAAAAAACTTCAACTTTAATACTTATTTTCCTTAACGCTTAACTCCATGATGTTTTTGTTCCCACCCTTTTCTTCTGCTGCATTATGTGACATATTTACATCCCATACTTATTTCCTCTCTTGCAATCTTTCCCTTACGCTGCTTAAATTTTGAATCCTGCTTGCGACTTCATTCAGCTACGGTACTCCCTTCGAGTAGCCCAAAAGGGGACTCTGCATTTCAGTAACAGAAAGTCTGGGGTTCAATCCCGAGCATCTCTGGGCAGGGCTTGAAAGGGCTCCAGGGCTGACACCCCGGACCTGGGATAAGGCAGCCGCACAGGATCCTGTGACATTCAACCGTTAAGTCGCCAGACCCCTTGGGTTTAAAAGGAGGGCTCCCCGCTTACCCGCTGCGAACTCCTCAATGGTCATCAAGGGGAAGCGGATGAGGGAGAGGGCTTTGCCTAGGGTTTTCCGCTTGTTTTCTGGGACCACCTGCAGCTGCTGCCGCTGGCACTCGGCCTCTGACCACCGGACCACCGCGTTGAAGAGGCGCACCTCGCGGATGCCAAGGGTGTCCCTCTCCAGGACAGCCACCAGGGTATCTGTCGGGCAAGGAGAGTGGGGCGTCAGCTGCAGGCCCCGGCCAAATAAGGCTTGAGGGCAGCCACAGCCCTCCACAATGTTGCTGAGCAGCTCTTTCCATCAGCCACACCGGCTGCCTGCTCACGGTCGTTCCCCATCCCTGATCTGAGAAGAGGCATGCTTCCATTTCTTGCGCACAGCAGGAAATGCGACTTCTTTCTTGCAGGATCTAAGATGCTGACGGGACTCCAACTCCCATCATCCCAACCACTGACGATGCTGGGGCTTCTGGGAGCTGGTGCCCCCTGCCCCCTGAAGGGTCACAGGCTCCCCTATCCACACATTAGGGCAAACAGAGATAGCGTGGAGCTGTTTTTATTGCCATTTGTTCTTTCATCCAGAAAAGGAAGGAACCTGGGAGGTTCACTGGTTTTTGAAAGACAGCTTTGAGAAAAGTTTTGCAAACTGAACCAACTGCTCTGAATCGCAGAGAATTCTGGGGCAAATGCAGCTCTCATGTGAGGGCAAAGGCCAGGTCCTGCCAACCTCAGTGCTCAGACCTGAGCGCGTACTCTCCAGACGAGTCCCCCCAAACCCACTAGGGCTAAAAATCCTGCCATCCCTGAGCTGGCTATGGACGATGGGAGTTGTAGTTCAGCAACGCCCAGGGACACCCAAACTAACACATAAAGTGCCTTGCTGGGTGAAGCTGAAGTATCACCAGGTCAGTGGGACAGGAAGCTCACAGAGTTGCAACAGCAACACTCCTGACACAGCAAAGGCTGGCTGTTTTAGCAGGCAGCTTCACTCTCTCAATCTGATCTCCTCGCCAAGAAGACCAGAACTTTTCCCCCAAAGCAGCCTGACGATCGCTGCCACAGAAGAAGAACCAGGGCTCAAATCTGCACTGATCAGTCTCTGCACGTATGCAGAGGTACGCCGTGACGGAAGGAGGAAGGCCGCACATGGGGCAAGCCAGCCACCACTGCTACTGTTGGCTGCCCTGCCCTGTTCCCACTCGCCCTTTTCATCCAGCAAGGCTTGGGAGGAATGTAGCAGCACAAACGAGACCTCTGTTGGCAAGCGTCCTGTGTGCGCCAGACAATGGGCATTGTGGCATTCGGGTGGTGGAAGACGGAAGGACAGAATGTCCTCCCTGAAGCCTGACGCAGGGACTGACTTAGCTGGGACACAAAATACTGACCAATGAGGCTTGTCTCCTGGCTTACGTGTCATTTTGCTTCAAACTTGCATGCTTAAATGCTCCTGCATACATTTAAAATAAACAAACAAGACACACAATGCACATAGAAAAGTAGGATGTAGGGATAGGGCAAGGCCAAAACCCTTGACGCACAAGCTTTCTATGTGCAGGAATTTCTTAAAACAAGATATTGTATGGTGGAGCATTCAATCCTGCTGAGTTTCCCCACCGGCAGCCCAAAGGGGCTTCAGCGCAGACACAAATTGGCACAGCCTCAATCGGTTGTTTCTGGGATCAACTTGGGACCCCCAAAGGCTTGTATCCAAAACAACAAATGCACACACACCAGCACACAACACAACAACCATGAACTCCTGTGCCAATCTGCAGGAATCAGATTTGCAATTATGCACATCTGCCCAGGGGCACAGCAGGAACTCCCTCCCCTTTGCTGGAAGTCTTATTCTGCTACTTCTCCCTGCTGGCTGTTGCATGAACTGTTTGGCAGCATACTTTGCAGCCATGGGGACTAGCAACTTGGAGGTTGGTGTGGTATATATGCACATCATGAATTTGAAAATGCTCAGGGAGGATTCTGTGAATAGGACAGTGTCCTCTGCCTTTTCCTTTATTCACACAGGCTCAATTCCAGCCCTTTAGGAAGCCAGAACCCAAGCAGTACAGAGAATTATCCAAGCGACCGACCGACGCTACGATCCCCACTGAGCCTGCAACATGGACAACTCACCAAGGTCAATATCTGTGAAGCCTTCTGCGTTGATGGCGTCAGATGTGTTCTTATCTATGTTTTCCAGGCAAAGGCTTGCCAGCTGGGGCTCATCAAAGAGTCTGGCCTGAAAGACAGCCATCAGCCAGCAAGTGAAATAAAAATATACAAGGTTAATTAAAATTGGGGAGGGGGAGGGAGAAGGTAACTCTATGGAGGGCAGCAGCCAGAATGCGGCAGCTAGACTGGAGACTGGGAGCGGCCACCGGGACCATATAACTCTGGTCCTAAAGGATCTTCAATGCCTCCTAGTCCGTTTCCAAGCACAATTAAAAGTGTTGGTGCTGACCTTTAAAGCCCAAAACAGCCTCGGCCCAGTATACCTGAAGGAGAGTTTCCACCCCCATCACTCAGCCCAGACACTGAGGTCCTCCTCTGAGGGTCTTCTGGGGGTTCTCTCACTGCGAGAAGTGAAGTTACAGGAAACCCAGGCAGAGGGTCTTCTCAGTGGTGGCACCCACCCTGTGGAACGGCCCCTCCCATCAGATGTCAAGGAGATAAAGAACTACACAACTTTTAAAAGACAACTGTATTGGGAAGTTTTTAATGTGTGACGTTTTACTATGTTTTCATATGTGTTTGAAGCCGCCCAGAGTGGCTGGGGTAACCCAGCCGGATGAGCAGGGTATAAATAATAATAATAATAATAATAATAATAATAATAATAATAATAATAATAATAATTGATATTATCGTCTCTGAACTAAGAAGTTCTCGATGATGCAACCTTTCCCCATAGAGTTTGAAAGGCACTGTCTCAGCAAAGAACTGGGGGGCAGCTGAGGTCGGCCAGCACGGCCTACAGCACCTTTCCCAACCTGCCGCCCTCCAGATCAGTTGGGACTACCACTCGCGACAGCCTCCGCTGGCACAGAACCTCCTGTGCAAGCATACCTGCGTTAAGAGCATGAAGGCGTTATCTGCCCTGAGGTTCTTCTTGAGGAACTCCACACAGTGGGCTTCGAGCGCGGGGACGGCGTATTTCTTAGCGGTGTAAAGGGTCGTCATCACGGTCTCTGGCCCTATCTGAACCTCATCAGAATAGAGGAACCTGGGAGCGAGAGCAGGGAGGGCAGGAAGAAAGCACTGCTGCAATTAAAAACAAGGATTCTGACTTAAGATACAGCACTAGCATGGAATAGGTTAGCTGTTATGTATGAAGGGTTCTCCGTGCCCATAAATGGGAGGTGGGGGGGGTCTCCATTTTGCACCTGACTCAGCAGCAGCCCAGTCACAGCACACCATCAGAAGCCTGAAGGTGTCTGCCTCCTCTTTCTTGTAATTTTCAGGCACAAGGAGGACTAGAAAGCTCTTTTTAAAAAATTAAAGATGGACATCTTTGAGTGGAGAGCATGCTAGGCTGAGCAGAGCAGGTATGCTGGGATGCGTACAGTGGTACCTCGGGTTACAAACGCTTCAGGTTACAGACTCCGCTAACCCAGAAATACCGTGTTTCCCACATTTTAAGACACCGTCTTATTGCTTTTTTCCCTCAAAAAACCACAGGGTGGCTTATTTTTGGTGGCATGTCTTATTTTTTTTACGTTATTACAGTTTTTACAGCACCTTAAGGTCTTCTTAGCCGGGCCAGGCTGCTGGCTCGGGGCACTGCTGGGCACTGCGCGCCATGCTGCTGGGCTGTCTGAGCGCTGCTGGGCGCTCCGCGCGCTCCAGCAGCCATTTCCAGGCGGCGGGACGGCGACGGCGAGGCCGCTGGCTCTGGCGCTGAGCTCCGGGGCTGCTCGGCGCTCCGCGCGCTCCAGCAGCCGTTTCCGGGCGGCGGGGCGGCGGAGCGTCGGCGGCCGGGTGGAGGCGAGGCCGCTGGCTCTGGCCCTCAGCTCCGGGGCTGCTGGGCGCTCCGCGCGCTCCAGCAGCCATTTCCGGGTGGCGGGGCGGCGGCGGCGGCTGGATGGAGCTGAGGCCGCTTGCTCTGGCGCTCGGCTCCGGGGCTGCTGGGCGCTCCGTGCGCTCCAGCAGCCGTTTCCGGGCGGCGGGACGGCGGCTGGATGGAGCTGAGGCCGCTTGCTCTGGCGCTCGGCTCCGGGGCTGCTGGGCGCTCCGCGCGCTCCAGCAGCTGTTTCCGGGCGGCGGGGCGGCGGCGGCTGGATGGAGCTGAGGCCGCTTGCTCTGGCGCTCGGCTCCGGGGCTGCTGGGCGCTCCGTGCGCTCCAGCAGCCGTTTCCGGGCGGCGGGACGGCGGCGGCTGGATGGAGCTGAGGCCGCTGGCTCTGGCGCTCGGCTCCGGGGCTGCTGGGCGCTCCGCGCGCTCCAGCAGCCGGTTCCGGGCGGCGGAACAGCAGGCCTCCTCGGCCAGGCAGAAGCAGGGCCGCTGGCTCCGGTGCTCCTGGGTGCTCCAAGCTGCTGGGCTAGAAACTAGAAACTGGGCTAGAAGCAACAGAGGCCCGGCCGCTGGCTCAGCTCTCCGCCCGCGCTGCTGCAGGCATGGAGATACACTATGTCTTATTTTCGGGGTATGGCTTATCTTTCGCAAATGCTTAAAATTGCTGCCCTGGCTTACTTTATGACTACGTATTAAAAAGGGGGAAACACGGTAGTACCTCAGGTTACTCTGGCAGCCCGGCGGCAGCAGGAGGCCCCATTAGCTAAAGTGGTGCTTCAGGTTAAGAACAGTTTCAGGTGAAGAACAGACCTCCAGAACGAATTAAGTTCTTAACCAGAGGTACCACTGTACTTGCTAAATAACATTTATAGCTTGTTTTTGTATGTGCTAGAAGCTGCCTAGAGTGGTTGGGGAGACCCAGCCATAGGGGCGGGGTAATAATAATAAAATAATAATAATAATAATAATAATAATAATAATAATAATAATAATAATAATAGCTGCTTCCTAAGAGCACAATACTCCTCCATTTCAACTCTCAAGGTTGAGTGTGAGGATAATGTTAGCCTGAGAGGTAGTGACTTGCTCAAACTGCACCTGGCAAGCTTTGTGACTGAGGGTGGGATGCAATTTGAAGCTGGCTCTCTTCAGTCCTAGTCTGGCACTCTAACCACTACACCACACTGCCTCTCAAACAAACCTGGATCTTCAATTTTTGTTTGTTTTTAAAAAGAATATTCACTTGATTCAGTCTGGCTTTCCATGGGTTATTTAAAAGCTCGGTTTCCACGAGCTACACACACACACACACACACACACACACACACACACACACACACACACACACAATCCACCATCCACCCCAGGTACCTGGGAGTAACTTACTCTTATTTGCTTTTATGCTGTATGGCTATGCTTGTTTTATTAGTTGTTTTATTAGTTGGATTGCTTTTAACAACTGTTACATTTTTAGGTGTTTATTGTACTCAGTGAACTGTTGGAAACTGCCCTAGGGGGTCAGGTCGACATGACAAAGGAGGATCGACAAACTGCATAAATAATCAATAAATGAAATAAAACAAACTCCTTGTGGATTGCAGCCAAAAAACATTGGAGCTGAAATGTTCATTGAAACTCGTCTCACACACCAAAATCCCGGTTCTAGTAAAGCAGGAAGCTGCCTCATACCAAGTCAGGAGACTGGTTCTGTCTAACTTAGTACTGTACACACTGACTGGCAGCAGCTCTCCAGGGTTTCAGACTCAGGGTCTTTTCCTCACCCCCTTGCTGCAGATGCCATGGGATGAATCAGGGAGCTTCTCTTATGAGGAATGGTTGAGGGAATTGGGAAAAGAGGAGACACGAGAGCCATCTTCCAATATCTCAGAGCTGTCACATGAAGGAGGGAGCAAGTTTGTTTTCTCCAAACCAAAGAAGCAAGAAAGGAGATTCCGACTCAACATCAGGAGAAACTTTCTGATGTTAAGAGCTGCTCCACAGTGGAATGGTCTCCCACATTCCCACTCTCCTTCCTTGGGAGATTTTTAAGCAGAGGCTGGATGGTCATCTGTCCTGGATGCTTTAGTTGAAATTCCTGCACTGCAGGGGGTCAGACTGGAAGACCCTTGGGGGTCCCTACAACTCCCATCAGCCCCACCAATGCCTGGAATGGCACCATGTTGGCGAAGGCAGGCCCAGTGGTAAAGGGACAACCTTAAAGACAAATCTCTCAGTCTCTTAAGGCTGCCCAGGTCTCAGAAGAACAGCCCTGCTACCTCGTAAGAGAAAAGGACTGCTCAAGGACTTACAGGAAGGAGGGAGATGGAAAAGAGAACTTCAACAGAAAAGCAAAGGCCGGCTGTGGGACAGGAGGCCAGTTTAAGGTGTTGCACAGAATCTGAAGGTTTGGCGTCTTGAGAATCCTCCCCCAAAATTTCTATATAACCATGAAAGCTAATGCCTTTAAAAAAATAAAATTTTAAAAAGCAGAAGGGAAGCAAGCGCTCCGCTGTTAGAATCCAGCCCCTGGAGAGCGATTGGCTGGTGTTTCTTTGGAGAATTGTGTTCCTTCTGAGGAAGCGGGGGCTTACTTCAGCAAAGCAAGGAAAGCAGCCGGTTCCACGTCGGGTAGTTCTATCTCGGAGGACGTTGTAGCCATCCCGCCATTGAACATGGCATCAAAGACCGCGCTGCCCACAGCCAGCACAAACCTGACATTTGGAAAGAACAAACAAGAAGGTTCCGGCGTTGACTGGATTGTACTCTGAACCTTGTCCATTCCCCACAAGAAGAACCACAAATTAAGATTTTGCTATAACCGTATTGCACAGTGTGCTCTTCCTCCTCAGAACCTCTGGGGCACAGCTCACACAACAGAGCAATAAAAACAATGTTTAAAAAAAGGGAACAGGCTTAGATCGGGTTTCTTTACATTGTGGTTGCTATCAACATTTCAGGCACCCTATCAACCATGTGGTATAAAATGATACCTGGATGTTACACAAATGTATTGAAAACTACCCTCTTCAGCCCTTCAAACAGGCTGCCCAAAGGTGTTTTTCAACATAAAAGAACGAAGCATGAATAAAAACATGACTTCCAAATTCAGGCATTGTAAAAAATTGCATGTTTGTTTTTACAGTGCAAGTTATGAATATTTAGATTACATTAAGAACTTAAGTAAAACCCAACAGGCTTTTACTTCATCTAAACCACAGAGAAACATCCACCTGCCATGTGCAACTACCAGCCTTTGCTTCTGTAAAGTTCTGGACCCTCCACCTTCAAAGCAATGATCTTGCTTAGTGTCCTTAACACGTGGAGGGCGAGGGAGAGAGAACCACGCAGAAACTTTCAGACCACAATTTCTGCCCTGACACTAAGCAGATATCAGTTCCATAGTGTAAAAGGGCACAGGAGCTTGCACGATCAGATGGGTTTTTTGATTGCGCTCCTGGGAACTACAAAAGCTCTATTTATCTGCAAACAGATACGCTTTTAACTGCCACAGCAACCAATTAGCAGACAAGGTTGCTCAGAAAACGCATGACGTAAAACACTTGTAGAAATTAATCCATTCCAGCCGAAGACTGGATCATTTTTCTTGCCAGAAAGCAAGGAACAACCAGACACTCAGAATGAACATCCTTGTGGTTCAAAATCGACAAATTTATCTGCCAATAGCAAAGAGTTCTGTAACAAAAGCAAGCAAGCCGAACACAGACTGGCTGCATCCTTCCTGGGGCCTTTCTGTATGCGAAGTGAACACTATGGTGCCCCTCCTATAAAGCTATCAGTGGACCTAGGTAATTTAGAATTATGGTGGCATATTTCTAGGGCAAGTTTCCCCCTAGTTTTGGGTAATAAGTGGGTAACCAGCCACAACTCGGAACCTCTAACATGCTAGAATTGGGGCTCATTCCTTGCTAGCTTAAAGCTCTGCCTGCAGGTGCAACAGGAAAGCCAGCTGCAAATAAGCAAACTGTGTGGGCTCACTCATTTCATTTCTAGTCTGCTTCCCATTCAATACAATCCCACAGCACAGTGCAATCGGATAAATCCTAGTGAGATCCATAATTCATTTTAAAAAACCAATAGCATAAGACAACAACACAGTCCAGCGAGGATGCATTTGCGACCTCTTGGGAACCTAAGACTCAGCCTTATGTAGGGCCTACACTGGCTTGCAGCGGCTCTCTAGGATTCCAAGCAGGGACCATTCACAGCCCTACCTGGAGATGCCAGGGATTGAACTTGGGACCTTCAGCATCCCCCTTCAAACCCCACCCCACAGATGCTCCCTTGTGGGTTTCACAGCCATTTGTCCCTATGGAGCCCTCTTCCACCCCACAGCCCTTCTCAGCAGAAAAAGCCTGCAGCAGCCGCCCCCCCCCCCCACACCCTCTCTCTCTCTGACCCACAACTGCCCCCTCTCCCTAGCTTTCTGTCCCATAACTTTATCCATATTTTCATAACAAACAACAACTACCAGTATAAAGAACAGCCAAGTCCATCACATCACATCCAAAGCATGACGGCCTACGGGAGGGGTGTGTGTGTGTGCACAGCACAGTTCTCTCCACCCCACAGCCATACTCAAAACCCCACTGAATCTCCCCCCCCCCCAATAAAAACTTGCCCTTAAGAGCCCTCCTAATTTAACTGTTCTCGGCCTCCCCCTTGAAAAAGACCCATGACTCTGTAACAGGCCACTACTCCCCATGGCCATTCCCCCTTTCCCGCCCCTTTAAGTAGGTCAGCGGGGGGGGGTGTCCCTCCCCTCTTGCCCCCCAACCAGGGGTGCCATCTTGAATAAAAATGGGGGGGAGGAAGATAAGCCCTGCCCTGTATAATTGGTCACAAGACATAGTGCACTCACACTATCATTGACTTGGGTGTGGGTGGGTGGGTGACCCCCCCCTCAAATATATTATTCATTCATTCATTCATTAAATTTGCGGACCACCTACTCCCGCAGCTCTCAGGGCGGTTGCAACACAAAAACACAATATAAAAACGCTAATACTGTAATACATAATTTATTTGTGCCCCACCCATCTGACAGGGTTGCCCCCAAATACATAAACAACAACAACAACCACCCGACAACCCACCTCCCCCTGCTATGCATTTCTATCGATTTCTATTGATTTTGCGGGGGGGGGCTTGGCTACGCCCATGCTTGATTTTGCGGGGGGGCTCCGACGTAAATAAAATCTATGGGGGGGCTCTCCTGCATGATCGACGTGAATAAAATCCAGGGGGACCGACCCTCCCCAGACGCCGTGCATTCGAATGGCCCGTTACCTTTTTGTTTTGAGGTGGGGGAGGGCCGACAGCCCTCAAACATTTTAAGTGGGGGGCGTAGAGAGAGCCCCCCTTCTTCCCTCCCCCTAACAGCGTTTGAAGGGCGATTTCCCCCCCCCAATCGACTTGGGGGGTGGGGGGGGTCAAGGCTATTGCTGGGGTTTCCGCGCCCCCTTCTTACCTGTGGGCGGGGAGGCGCTGGGCCCCCGCTCGGCCTTTCCCCACCAAGAAGTGGACGTCGCTGAGCACCTCGTTGTTGAAGAGGAAGGCGAAGCGCTCCTGCACCGTCGGCTTCGTCGCCTGCCAGTTGTAGGCCGGCTCGCGGGGGCCCAGCGAAGAAGACGGCGGAGGAGGAGGAGGAGGAGGGGAAGGGGAAGGAGGAGAAGACGGCGAAGGAGGGGAAGCAGCCGCCGGGGCCGCCGGACACGACGACGACGAGGCCGGCAGAGGGTTCCCGACGCCTCCTCCGCGGTGGTTGTGCGTGAGGGGAGAAGAGGCCGCCGGCGGGCCGCCCTGAGGCGGAGGAGGCGGCGGTTGGTGCTGTTGCTGCTGCTGCTGCTGCTGCTGAGGCGACGCCGCGGCTGAGGTAAAAGACGGCGGGAGGCCTCCGCCCGCCACGGGCCCGGCGCCGGCCGCCATTTTGCGAGGGGCGGCGGCCGGCTGAGGAGGAGGAGGGAAGAAGGGCGAAGGGGCCGGCGGAGGAGGAGGGAGGCGGGGAAAGAGGAGGAGGGAGGCGGGGAAGTTCACGGGCGCCTCGGGGAACGTTCAGACGCGACGCCGGGAGGGTCGCCAAAGACACGCGCGCGCGGGGAGGGGGTTACCCCCCGAAGGCCATCCAGTCTGACCCCGCCGGCGAAATGCACACGGAGTAAAGGCCACCTCCCTACCCATGAATCGTCGAATGAGTTGAATCGTCGAATGAGGGGAACTCCCAGGGTCATCCAGTCTGACCCACCCTCCCCGCAATGCAGCTGAAGCATCCCTGACAGATGGCCATCCGACCTCTGCTTACAAACCGCCAGGGAAGGAGGATGGTGATGGTGATAACGATCACAACTTTATTCTTTATACCTCGCCCATCTGGCTAGGTTGTTTCAGCCATTCTGGGCTGCTTCCAACACAGTAAAACGTCAAACATTAAAAAGCTTCCCTATACAGGGCTGTCTTCAGATATCTTCTGAGATAGTTATTTATCTCCTTGACATATAGGGCGTTCCGCAGGGCAGGTGCCACCACCGAGAAGGCCCTCTGCCTGGTTCCCTGTAACCTCACTTCTTGCAGGAAGGGAACCACCAGAAGGCCCTTGGAGCTGGAGCTGGAGCTGCTCCTTTGGGCATAGAGGACCGAGGCTATTTAGGGCTCTAAAGGTCACATATGGAACGTACTGGGAGCCAATGAAGATCATTTAGGACCCGTGGTACCATATTGCCCCGAATATAAGGCGCACCTATAAAATAGGAGTGGGGGAGGAGAAAAGGGGGGGAACCTAAATATAAGCCGCTCCTTTCCTCGCTGCTCATGACTCGTGAATATAAGCCACACTTTAACTTTTCACAGTCAGAATTTGTGAAAAAAGTGAGGCTTATACTCAGGCCAATACGGTATATGGTCCCGGCCTCTCGTAGTCACCAGTCTAGCTGCTGCATTCTGGATTGGTTGTCATTTCTGAGCCACCTTCAAGGGTAGCCCCACAGAGAGCGCATGGCAGTAGTCTAAGTGGGAGAAAAACAGAGCATGGACCACTCTGGTGAGACACAGAGCAGGCCAGGAGGGTTTCAGATGGAGCTGGCAGACAGCCGCCCTGGATGCAGAACTGACCTGGGCCTCCATGGACAACTGTGAGTCCAAAATGACCCCCAGGCTGCATACCTGGTCCTTTAGGGTCACAGGTACCCCATGAAGGACCAGGAAGTAAACCCCTTGTTCGCCCAAAACAGCACTTGTCAGGATTCAACCTCAATCTGTTAGCTTAAAGGAAGGAGAGTCCACCACCTCCCAAGGGGGAACAATCCACTGTTGAACAGCTCTTCCTGATCTTTAGAGTTGGAAGGGACACCCAAGCATCATCTAGTCCAACCCCTTGCAAAGCTGGGATCTCAGCTAAAGAGTCTCTGATACCGGTAGGCAGGGGTACCAACTTGAATAAAATATTGTCGGGGGGGGGGGGTTGAGATGAGCTCCACCCTGCATAATTACATAACATAACATCACACACACACACACACACACACACACTTGAATGGAAACTCAGCTCAACTTTTTTTGGGGAGCAGATCCCTCAAATATTTTATTTGGGGGGCGCGCAAAGGGACCCCAATCCCTAGGAGTTGGCTCCTATGCTGACTGGTGGCCGTCCAACCTCTGCTTAATAACTTCCATTAAAGGAGAGTCCTCCACCATGCAAGGGAGGCAGTTCCACCATCAAAACTACAGTTACCAGAATTCTTGAAAGCCATAACTGCTTTAAATAGTTTGATACACCTTTCAATGCATAGTGCATATGAAGCCACAGTGGAAAGGAAATGTAATGGGAGCACCATCCTTCCTTCATTAAAGAAACACACCAACTGAACACTAGAGGTTGCTGCAGACCGCAGGATGAACAGACGTGGTAAAGGAGAGCTAGCTTCTGCCTGCAGATTAAAAACATCGTAAAAATAAATCTGGAGCTGCCAGGTGGTACACACACAAACACACACACAGGGACTATTACGTTGCAATCCCTATGCATACATTTCACTTGGAAGCAAACCTTGTTAACTTCCCTATCACTTGATGTACAAAATCTCACAGCTACAATTCAGCAAACCTTCTCATGCCATTTTAGACCAGCGTGCAGTGTTTTTGCGTAGCTGCTCCCCCTTATTTTGACATCCATTTTTCTTCCTCCTCCGAAAGGGAGGTGCTTTGTCCCCGGTTTTGTTTGTGTGCATCACCGAGAGCGCTTTCCAAGCAGTATGAAATAAATACCGCAAGATTACCT
This sequence comes from Zootoca vivipara, assembly GCF_965207765.1. Taxonomy (NCBI): domain Eukaryota; kingdom Metazoa; phylum Chordata; class Lepidosauria; order Squamata; family Lacertidae; genus Zootoca; species Zootoca vivipara. The sequence goes on along the minus strand of NC_142589.1, from coordinate 86,211,514 downwards.
GTCCTCCTGTGTCGGCTCTGGAACTACCACCTCCAGAGTTGTTGCCACCCTAGGAGCAAAGGGGCATTTTAAAGAAGTGCCCCCTTCCATTGGAGGCACAGTGGAAGAAGTGGCAAGACTTAGGAACAGTGAATCATTCCAATATAACGCTGGGAATCTTCTCCAAGTTCTGCAGTGTTCCTCTCCTGATCCCAGGGATAGAACAAGCCAGCACCCGAATGAATAGATCAGACTTAAGGGTTAAGGAAGGCAGCCAACCCTACAAAGATGCAGATTTCTATGTGATTACAGAGGGTTATTTTCAGCGGACTTGTCAACAGTCCTTCCATGTGCCCAGAGGCTCTCCTTGCCGTTTGGAGAGGTGCAAGACACCCATCGTGACATCTAATCTTTCTGCCCAACTCAGCCTGCCTTTGGACAGTTTCTTTTTAAACTTTGTGATTCACGGGTGAACCCTCTGGTAAGCACAAGTTTGCTGGTAACAAACAAACAAAAAACTCTCCAAATGTACTAAAGACACACACACCCGTCTCTCTTGAAGGCAGAGAGAAAAATAAGGTTTTATTACTAAGCAGAAAGCTGACAGCGAAATTACGATATCAAAACGATGAACTTTTCATAGAAGAATACAGGCCTTTCATGGACTGTTTGGAAAAGCATTACAGACACAATGAAACTGTGGGCAGGATTCGAGAAAAGCAATGGAAGAAAAATGGCAAAATGGAGGATTTCTTTGCAATAGATAAAGATATAATGCAGTAGGTTTGAGTAAAAACACTCTACAGATGAGGGTGGAATGTCAACTCGTGAACCAATGTAATTATCTGATTTGAAGGTCATTGTGAAAACATTGGGGGAGTTAATATTGCACAGAATTGTTTTATTTGGTTTCTTACCCACCGTTCACTCTTAACATCCCAGGGTTGCCTGCATATATTCAACAATTAAATACATGTATAAAAAAATACTAGTCACAAGAATAGGGTGGGTCCTAAAAGATACTTATAGCTCAAGCATCAAAAGATCAGACTTAAAGAGGTGAGTCACAGAGAAAAAACCAGAAAGCAAAAACTCTTTTCGAAATGTGCTTGAAATAGCTGTGTTCGCCTTATTTATAACCTGGGCCTCTTGCTCACCTGTATGGAAGCTTTGACATCCAAGGCTGCTACTCTTGAGAATCACAGTCGCTGGGGAGGAGGAACAGGGAGATTGCCAAGGTGATCATGCTCCGCTGGTGAGTTTCCCAGAAGCATCTAGACAACTGCTGTATCCAAGATGTTGGAGCAAATGAGTCTCTGGTCTGATCCCGCTACAGGGTTCGTCTGACATTTTTACATGCACCACCCTTTATCCAGCGAGCTCTACAAAGCTGTGTACCTGCCACCACCAACACAATTCATTTTACCCCCTACAACAACCCTATGGGGTAGATTGCACCAGGAAGTAGCAACTGTCCTAAGGTTACCTTGACATTCATTCATGGCCCTGAGATGATTTAACCAGAGTGTATGGAGTGATGTATGGAAGTGAGAGCTGGACCATAAAGAAGCCTGATTGCCGAAAAATTGATGCTTTTGAATTATGGTGCTGGAGGAGACTCTTGAGAGTCCCATGGACTGCAAGAAGATCAAACCTATCCATTCTGAAGGATATCAGCCCTGAGTGCTCACTGGAAGGACAGATCCTGAAGCTGAGCCTCCAATACTTTGGCTACCTCATGAGAAGACTCCCTGGGAAAGACCCTGATGTTGGGAAAGATTGAGGGCACAAGGAGAAGGGGACGACAGAGGGCAAGATGGCTGGACAGTGTTCTCGAAGCTACCAACATGAGTTTGACCAAGTTGTGGGAGGCAGTGGAAGACAGGAGTGCCTGGCGTGCTCTGGTCCATGGGGTCACAAAGTGGCGTACACAACTAAACAACATGGAATGCAAGTACCTCTGGTGGGGGAAGATACGTCCTTCTCCTTCTGGGGCAGTTTGTCCACCTTTGGTCCCCACCAGCATTCAGCTCTCACCTGTGACTCCTAGAAGCTGCCAGCAGGCGACAGTGGCCACAATCCCGGGAATGAGGCCGCCCAGAGTGGCAGGGGCAACCCAGCGAAGATGGGCGGCATATAAAATTCAGTGCTGGCGAACGCAGCGGTTTTTCACCCCCAGAGCTGCATCCCACCCCAAGGCTTGAAGTTCCCCACCCACTGGGCTTTGCAAGAACTACAGATAGCCCTTGGGGAAAAGACTGCAGCCACACTGCTCCTCTCTCTGGCCCTGCTTTTGCCACGCTACCTGAGGCAAAGCAATGATTTAGCCTATCACCACATAGGGCAGGATCTGTGTAATGACCACGCCACCACACCCGTGGTGCGCAGTTGCATCCACTCTCGACTCATATGGTCATCACCACCATCATTTTATGGTTTATACCCCGCCCATCTGGCTGGGTTTCCCCAGCCACTCTGGGTGGCTCTCAGCAAACTATTAAAAATAATGTCAGGTCAGACGTTAAAAACTTCTCTGAACAGGGCTTCCAGTCCCAGGCTGACCCTTCTCTTTAATGATGGTGAACTGGTTGCTAGAAAGATGACTTGGTGACGGCACTCCATGACAACTTCCTTTGGACTACTGCAACACACTGTCCATGGAGGTGCCCTTGGAGGCAACTCAGAAACTTCACTTTGGTCCAAAATGCAACAGCCAGATTACTGGCTGGGGTTCCATTTCTATATCAGCTCCAATTTTCATTTTAAAGCTACACTGGTTGCCCAGTGGGTGGGTGATATACCGTCCAAAACCTGTTTGAAGTCTATATTGTGATAAAAGGTAAAGGGACCCCTGACCGTCCAGTCGCGAACAACTCTGGGGTTGCGGCGCTCATTTCACTTTACTGGCTAAGGGAGCTGGCGTACAGCTTCCGGGTCATGTGACCAGCATGACTAAGCTGCTCTGGCGAACCAGAGCAGCACACGGAAACGGCGTTTACCTTCCCGACGGAGCAGTACCTATTTATCTACTTGCACTTTGACATGCTTTCAAACTGCTAGGTTGGCAGGAGCTGGGACCAAGCAACAGGAGCTTACCCCATCACGGGGATTCGAACCACCGACCTTCTGATCGGCAAGCCTGGGCTCTGTGGTTTAGACCACAGCGCCACCTGCATCCCAATCTATATTGTGGTATCGGTTTCATAATTTTTTTCACCTGGCAATATATTGCTAATCATGATGTGTCTGTGTGTGCTTTGCAAAAATCATGATGTGGGGAAGACCGTGAAGCCAGCCAATGCCTTTGTATAGCTCCATCCTTATTTCAGACATTGTGATATGCCACTTGTTGTTCCGCCATTTCTAAGAGGACCTTGGGAAGTGTGGGGGACCTTAAGTAGCATTTTAAAAAAATTTATTTTGAAAAACAAACACACCCCAACTCCAAAAACATTCAATTCGTTTATGTGTTTCAATGCATTTATTAAATTCTTACAAAACAGAATACAAAAAATTCTGGCATCAACAAGGTGTTACGAAGGAAAAAATTCCATCAAGCTGTATCAGTTAATAAAGTGCTTGGTTGCTGTTGTCTTATAAGTTTTTGTTTTTTATATATTTTTATGTTTTTTTTCCTCTTTTTTATTCTTTTTTAAATTTTTTTTTTTTGAACCAGTCCCTTTCTGAAGGACTTGCTGCTCATAGAGTCTCCAACGGTAGATTAAGGTGACTGCATGTCCCAAAAAAATGAAATAAACTTAAATTTAAAAGCTCCACAAAACCTTTGGCAGTCTTTCTGATAACCAGAGGAAAATATTTCTCCAGGACTGAATCTCACCCCCGCAAAAAAAAAGCAGCATGTGAAAAGAAACAGATTTTCACAGTAAAATGTTGCTAACCAACATCTAAGGAAATGAAAAATCTAGAGGAAGGAGACGTCGTTTAAAGCGATGACATTCCCACCACCACCTCAAATTTGCAGTTAATACAACTCATAATAAGAGGTACAGGAAAAAAAGATGCTTTCCAATAAAAGAATTTCACAAAGGAAAAACATTTGTTGGGTTGGTGGAAGAAAGAGATGTTTAAACTAAGAACTTTGGCAATATAAGGGTTAATAATCCATGCACAGTTTAAAGACTTTGGGGGGGGGACACAAACCAAAGATAATATACCTGGAAAGCTACCTTGAGAAGGCTGGTTAAGAGGATGTCAAAAGGGTACACTGGATTAAGTCCCCATCATGGAGACAAGAGGTTTCCCATATCTCTATGGGGGGACAAGTAACTTTGAACTCAGTTTAAACTTCCAGCTTCCAAACTAGGGGAATTGTGGCCGACTACTTCATGGCGATCCAATAAAGGGTATTCTTAAAGCCAAGGATGAAGGGAACCTGTGGTCATCCAGCTGCTGGCGAGACTCAGGACCGATTGGGAGTCCCAGCAAGTGGAAGGATACAGGTTCACCTGACCCCGTTTCCAAAGCCCAGAATCCCTTGCATGCTAAAAGATCGAGCTTTGGTTTGTATTGCAGTGTTAGACGTGGTAGGAAGACTTATTTCCCAGTAAAGTAGTTAAGGGAGGGGAGCCTTAAAAAGAGGAGGAAGAAAACACATGTTTTATCTTTGAATTGAGCGGTGGAAAAAAGAAATCAAAGCACCACCAGTTTTGGTCACACACACGAAAAGGTGCACGATCGCGGGAGTACGGAGAAGGATCAGAATTTTGCTCACGTCCTGAGAATAAACATTAAGCAGAAACAAAATTTCACCACACACCCAAAAAGCCTAAATATATTTGGGGGGGGGGTGCATGGGGAGAAAATCCAGCTCATTGGCTAATCATGACTTATCCCCCATTGAAATGGAAACTAGACAAGTTAGCCGTAACTGTTGTTTTCAATGCAATTTATGAGCCAGTGTTGTGTCTCCCCCCCCCCTAGAACTCAAGCGGACTTCTTTCCTCCCCAGTTTAAGCAAGCCGGGGGGGGGGGGGATCACTATGTTGGCAAAAGCCAACCCCAACCAAGCAAGGGGTGATCTGACTTGGCAACGCAAGAATGGGAAGGCAGGATTGTGTCTTCGCAACAGCAGTTCTTTAAAGCAACAAAAACGACCACATGCCGAACATCACCATCGCCTGGCATTTTCAAGCCACAAAACAATCATCCGATCAGAAATTGGAGTGGGAAGAGCAGACTTTCAGTGACGCTCAAACCCAATTCCACGCACAAAGATGCAAGTCATTCACCACTCAGGAGAGAAGAGGTGGACTTGATTAAACTTCCATTATGGGATTTGCTTCCATTACGCTGAATGATTTCTAATGCTGGTTTGCTACCAAATCCAGGTACTTCGTCGTGGTGTGATCCTAGCACATTGCCCGCTTGCACACACAAAATAATGCACGGCCTTGCCCAGAGAGAGTATGCATATGAAGATATATAAGCACATTGGGGGGGGGGGGAGAAGAACTGCAACAGCCATATTAAAGCGCTCCAAATCATCATATTTTGCAACAGTGCGCAATGATGCACACTCCATGCAGTGTATGGCATTTCGTTTTCATTAAACGTCGGGCAAAAGTCAAAAAGACCGAAGTTGGGAAAGGAAACCTTTGAGCAGTCCTTCACACGCTGAAATTATCCTGAGAAGTCCCCTTTATTTGAAGAGAGGAAGAGAAGGGAGTGGTTCTTGCCAAAGAACTTTGGTTCAAAAGCCAAACCACACAAGCTTAACCACAACCCTGCGAGTCAACAACTCAACATGGGCTTGTTGTTGGGGGAGTTTCCAGCACTCCTGAATTTTGGCCCTTCAGTAATGAACCGGGTGGGGTGGGGGGGCACTCGTCCCCCCCACCTTCCCCAAAACAGGATCAACTAATGCAGAAGAAGAACATGATCCCATACAAATTTATCTGGCCCTCTCAGAGGCAAATAGGATCACTCGTGGACCTTACAGTCGCCACCGCCTGAACAGGGTGAGCGGAATACGAGGACCACATTGTTTCTGGAGGAGCCGACGTGGCTGCAGACCAACTTGCCTATCTGCAACTTCTACTGTAGAAACCACTATGTGTTTCTGAGATATTACATGCGTAGTACTGGTGTAGTACTGAATAAGTGGGCTTAGACAAAACCCAAAAAACGTCACAGGTAGTGTTCCTGTGCTCAAAAGATCTGCTTTTAAAAACAAGGGTATGCTGTTTTTTCAAAGGTACGCCCGGCACCCTGCTCCCGCCGCAAAAAAACAACAACCCACCTCAGGGAGAAATCGGCTATCATTTTAACGTTGCCCCTGCAAACGTTAAAACCTGTTTCTGAACCTGTTTAAACCACTGTAGCTCCCAGTACTGCGGACACTGGGAACTGTGCATCTACCAAGGGTCCCAATGCTGGGCATCCTGGGAACTGTACATCTACTGTGGCTCCCAGTGCTGGTAACTGTACAGGAACTTGGGGACATTCAAGAGAACTCTATGCCCTCAGAAGTCGGCAATTCCCAGAATTCTTTAGGGTAGGCAAAATAAACCCAAAGAGGAAAGGGTTCCCAAACAGATCTGAAAATCTGCTGCTTAGATAACAGCCGAGAAAGGGGGAGAGAATCTCCCATCTTTCCACCAAAGGAACTGAAGATAACCTTGCAACATCTTTTGCAAATGCACTTGCAAGCAAAAGCAGCGTAGAAACCGCCACTCTCGGTCCCAGATACAAAGAGTTGCCTTCACTTCTTGCCCTGGATGGGTGGAACACACCATCCCAAGACAAGTTCACAGCCATCACCCGCAGCCTTGAGACAGCTTTTCTGACCCAAAAAGAAGGCATTGGGTGCACAGCCGTCCATTGTTCAAGTATTTCTTACCCTTAGATGAAGCTCTACAACCAAATAACAAAATGCGTTGTAAAACAAAGTTTAAAAAGAAAGATAAAGGGATTCCCCACCCCTTAAAAAAGAAAAACTCTCACTAACTTTACAGTGAGAAGACGGTGAACCTCACAGCCCAATCTGACCCCCACCCCACCCCCTTGAAAGGACATTTGCTAGATGCTGAATGTTCGTGAAAAGAAAGCGACAATAAATTTCACAGCCCGGGGTGTGTGTGTAATGGAATCATACTCTGAGCTGAACCACTGAAATTGATGGACAGGACTTACATAGGTCAATCAATGCCAATTGGTCTAACTGTAAGTATGAATGACTCTGGACCCAATCCTAGATACCATATTCACTGATTATGGTTTTCTTTGGGGTGGGGATCCAAAGTGGGAGGGAAGGAGTAGACAAATCAAGCCAAACTGTTCCACAACCCAATTATGCCTCTCACCCACAGCTGGGAGTTAGGGTAACCTGAAGAATAAAAAAAAAATTCTATCATCTATCTCTACCTAGACAACTATTGCATAGTATTTCTTAAGTTTTGGGCGGGGGGGGGAGAGAGAGGGGGGGGGAAATTAAGAGAAGAAGTTATCACTCTGAAAAAACAATCCTATCAAAATTCCAGATATGCACATCCGGACAGGAGTTTTAAGCAAGTTTAACAGCCAGGGGGAAAGCTGCCACACTGAAATAAAGTGAACTTAAAACAACAACAAAACTAGGGAGAATCCGCCAGTGCTGGTTTGTCATTACTGGGCACACTGGGCAATTCTTTAAATTTTATTTGAAACCGCTTGTCCGTGGCTACAACCTCCAAAGGGTTCTAGAAATGGTTTGAAAACTAGCGAAAAGGGTCCTCGAGATGGAGCTTTGCCTTATCCCATCGCAGCAGAGGTACGTTGCTTTGCACAATGCAAAGAGGGCAACGCAGAGAGTCCCATCACCTCTCACCCACCCAGCAAGGAGGGAAGAGGGTAGCACCCCCCCCCAGCCCCATTTAAAGGGCCTGGAGTTTGGGCACAGTTATGCCATGACCTTGCAAACAACGCTGTCCCAGCAGAGACTCCCTCTGAACCAGACCGAGCTTTTCGCTCGGAGAGGGACAGCCGCAAAATGGATGGGAAACAGCTGCAGCGAGAGAGACAACAGCCAACCAGAACCTCCCGAAAGAGGACTGGGAGACCCTCTAGAACAGCGTGTCCCAAACCTGGGTCTCTGGCTGTTTTGGGGACTACAGCAGTTCCCATCATCCATGACCACTGGTCCTGCTAGATAGGGATCATGGGAGTTGTGGTCCAAGAACTGCTGGGGTTTGGGAAACAAGGCTCTAGAACAGGCATCCCCAGATGTTTTGGACTACAATTCCCATCTTCCTCGACCACTGGTCCTGTTAGCTAGGGATCATGGGAGTTGTAGGCCAAAACATCTGGAGGGCGGCAGTTTGGGGATGCCCGCTCTAGAAGTTGTTGCTCCAGACACACAACCCCCCATCCTCCTCCTGACCGTCAGCTGAGCTGGCATAGCACAGACAGGAGCTAGACCCAAGCAATGCCTGGGGTGGGTGCAAGCACTTGTGTAAATTTCTGGGCGTCTTTTTTTTTAAAGCAGCAAACAAAGATTGCCTTGCAGTGACTTTTGCATTAAACAAAACAATCCCATTTTGGGGTGGGGGGTGTGGCAGCGACAAACCCATCTTGATTGGGCCAATCTTTCCCCCCCGCAGAAATAGGGGGAAAGCTGGGTTTGAATCAAAATGGGCAGTGCACATCGCATGCGTTATTTTGGGGGGCAGGGGTGGGGGGTGGACAAGAACGACCCCATTGATACTCTGGGCCGGCGCTCTCAGAACCACCACCAGAAAGCCCCAAACACTCCCACCCCAAAGCTTACAGAATCGGCAGCTCTCGGGTGTGTGTATGGGGGGGGGACTCTGCCCACTATCACCACCCCAATCAAATGGATCTTTACAAACCCGACACCCACCCACCCACCCACCCATAAACGCCCACAATGCCTTCTGGGGCAAAACCTAAATCCACACACCGCACCCCCCCCTCAAACCGCAGCGTTCTTTTCAGTTCTAGAATTCCGTTAGGTTGAAAACGAAACAAAACATTTTTTAGAAATAGGAAGAGAAACAGCAAAGCCACATAAAAAAGGAAATGAAAAAAAGGAATAATACACCCAAATACTTAAAATGCTACCTTTAAAAAGTTGAGGACTTTTAAGGGTGTGCCCCCCCCCAATATTTTCACAGTATAAAAAGAGGCAACAGAAAATAGAGTAACAGTAGCCAGTTTTTTTTAAGCTTTTCCCCGGGGGGGGGGGGTGTCAACCTGGTGTTTCCAAAGAAGCAGGAGGGAAGTGGGGGCAGAGAAAGCAATTAATTTTTTAAAAAAACAAAACAAAATTATATTACATGTGTGTCAAAATGCAACCTTTTGGGGCGGAATTAATAAAAAAAAACCTGTGGGTTAATACGGAGGTTGGTTTTTCTTTTTCCTTTAAGAGAGATTTATAAAGGGAAAAGGAGGGGAGTTGGGGGGGGGAGTCGAGAGGAGCCAGTGTTCAAACAAGACCAGGAAACAATACAAAACAAAAAGAAAAAAGAAGAGAATAGATCCTTGGAATCCAGCCAACTTGAAAGAGGGGGCCTGATCTTGTTTTTCTTCCCACCCCCCTATCAAAAACAGTATACATATATAGAGATATATTGTCCGAAAATGGGAGGGGGGGGGACGGGGATGTACACGCAGCCGGGAGGAGGGAGGTGCGTTCACATGTGGTCTCCCACCAGGACCAACGGCGTAACCAGATGCTGGTTGGCGTCCAATTTTGCCATGCTCGTCTTCTGCCGCCGCTTGGCCAGCTTTGACTCGGATGGCGGGGAGAGCTGCATGGAGCGTGAGGTAGCTTTAATGATGATGGGGGAGTGCGACTCCACGGCAGCCTCGTCCTCCTCGTCCCGCATCAGCTGGCGGTTGACGGCGATGGCTTCGGCCGCAAAGGACGTCAGCTCTTTGGCACAGCTGTTCCTGCAGAGAGCAGGGGGTGGGGGTGGCGTGTTTAGGAAAGAAGAAGAAGGGCCTTGCCGGATCGGGCCAGCAGCCCCCGCAAAGCCTAGCATCATCTTCTCATGGGCCCGGCCAGATGCAAAGCCCGCAAGCAGAATTTGAACGCCAGAGCAGCTCTCTCCCCCCTCCCGTGGCTTCCGGCAACTGGGTTTCAGAAGCAATTCTGCCTCCAACTGTGGAGTAGGGTTGGGCAATATAATCATCCAAAACCAGTTTCAAGCACATATCGTGATATTGGTTTCATAATTTTTGACCTGGCAATGTATTACTGTATTATGGGGGACATGTGTGTGTGCTATGCAAAAATCACAACATGGGGGAAACTGAAACCAGCCAAGGCTTCTACATAGCTCCATCCTAATTTCAGATTTCAGACATTGTGATATATTGGTATATCGTGACATTTAGCTGGCGATATATCGCGACGTTGAAAACCAGGTGTTGCCCATCCCTATTGTGGAGGCAGAACAGTCATGGTATTATAGAGTTGGAAGGGGCCCCGAGGATCCCTTAATTTTCCCCACAGTGGCTCAAAATTATGGGGTGGAGGTTCAGGGGTTTTCTCTTACCTTTGAAGAATGATTGGGGTTGGGAGAGTGTTATCTGGAGCACACTGAAAAGAAAAAAAAAGGAATGAGAGAGAGAGTGAGAGCTAATATTATACCAAGGCAAGATTTTCTGTCCTACAACAGGGTTTCGCACACTTGGGTCTCCAGCTGTTTTCAGACTACAATTCCCATCATCCCTGACCGCTCTTCCTGGTAGCTAGGGATCATGGGAGTTGTAGTGCAATAGCAGCTAGAGACCCAAGTTTGGGGAACTCTGGTCTACGACTTCCCACACCCAAAAGCAGGGAGGGGAAAAACACAAATTTACTAAGGCACAACTTTCTCACACTCCTAAATTTTATCTGAAAGGCAGGGTTTTTAAACATTTTATTTAACTCATTATATATCATTTCCCAGAAAGCCTTTACCTCTTTACAAGTCCACCACATATGGTGAAAGATACCTTCCTTCTCTTTACATTACTCGTTAGATCTTGTCCTATACATTTTAGCAAGTTTTGATTGTGTTAAATACTATCTACACATCATTGTTATCACATTTTCTTTAAGTGCACTACATGCAGTAAAGTTAATACCTTCATTCCACAGCCTGTCCCAAGACTCTAACAGAATATTATATCCAAAGTCTTTTGTAGTCTTTTGCAGAAGCCTTTTTACCGGTTATAGTAAGTGAAGAGATACCAAGAAAAGATAAGAGACTGTTCATGTATGCAACAACAGCGGCAAGAACCCTTTTAGGCCAAAAATGGAGACAGGAAGTACCAACTAACGAAGAATGGCAGATGAAAATGATGGATTTTGCAGAACTGGCAAAACTGACGGGGGAAATCCGAAACCAGCACAATCAAGTATTCCAAGAAGACTGGAGTCAATTTACTGGTATACAACATTTGAAAGATCATTGTAAGCAATTAACAACACTAGTCGGGGTTATCTGAAGATTTGTACTGAGAATTTTTTTTTACCTTTCTATATTTATTTAAACTTTGAGGTGTTTTGTGATTAGTCTTATTAGAATCGGAAAATATATAAAATGCTCTGATATAAAGGTTTAACTTTGAAAGCCAAGATGTGGGAGGGAAGGAAGTCGATAGGCTCTAAAGAGCCAAAGAGGTAAAGTGGATAAAAATGATGTGATTATATATGTTTACGGTAAATGGAAAATTAATAATTATTTATTTAAACAAAAAAACGAAAGGCAGGGTTTGAGGAACCTTCAGAGGATAGCTCTGCAGCGCCACCTAGAGCACCAGGGATTCCAGACCCACACTGTGAATCCTGATCAGACAGGTATCCTCTGTTTTGCTTCTGAATACACATTCTCATTGTGATGGCTTTCTCACAGAGGCTAACTTGTTAAACGCAGAACTGTTAAGAATAAGTATAGTTCCCAATTGCCCACAGAGAAGTCAAAGGACCTCTGCCCCAACTGCAATCTTGGTTAAGGGCAGGCTTGCTTAGTAGTAGCCAAGGGAATCTTTACAAGGGAAAATCCTGGGTTAAGTCCCTCTCCAGAGGGGGCCTGCCTGAATCTCTGTAGAGATGCTGCCAGTCAGTGTACACAATACTGAACTAGATGAACCAAAGGCTTGTCTCATTTCATGCAGAGAGAAAACGAGACAGGTTTATTGGGGGCTGCAAAAAAACAGAAAAACACCCTAAGCCCAAACCAATGACCCCCCCCGCCTTTTTCTTCCCACTGTGCTCACCCCTTGCACCCACGAGTGCTTGAGAACTTCGCCTGCGCTGAGGCGCTTCTTGGCATCCCTGACGAGCAGCTTGGAAATGAGGTCTTTGGCTCCGAAAGAGATGTGAGCCCAATCCTTGTCGGGGAATTCGTACTTCCCCTCCTGGATGCTTTCAAATAACATGTTCTGGAAGGAAGGAAGGAAGGAAGGGTCACAGAATCATACAAAATCACCTTTTCTGTTTTACTGCTGCATTACAGTGTTCACTCATGTGCTAAGACCCCTAAATCCTTTCCACATGTTCTGTTTGTGCCGCCCCCCCAAAAAAATCTTAAATTGGTGCAGCTGGTTCTCCTTGCCCAAGTGCAGAACCTGACATTTGTCCCCATTGCAAGGAACGAAAAAAAGAGGAAGGCAACAGAGGCCTGCTCACCTGGCAAGCGGGACAGGCTTCGCCGCGGTCCCAGCCGCAGTCGGTCCCGCAGTGGCCCACAAAAGGCGGGTAGCCGCTCAGCATGATGTAGAGGATGACCCCCAAACTCCACAAGTCGCATCGCTTGTCGTAGATCGAGGCTTCCTCGTTGAACGCTTCCACAACCTCCGGGGCCATGTATTCAGCCGAGCCGCACTGGAATCAGGCGGAGAAAGGGTTAAAAGCCGCAGAGTCACACTTTTGCTTTTCAAAATTCCCCCACCACCACAAACAAAAAGGTTCCGGATTTCACATGCAGAAGAAATGCATGTGATTCGAAACCACTAACTTTGCTAACAGGCAGGAAAGAAACTCCAGTTTGCTCTTTCAGAAACACGCACATTTTACACGAATGGAAAGTTGTTTTACTGTCTCAGATCTCTGGCTCCCACAATGAAATTATTTAGCAAGAGATCTGGATTGGCAAGGCAGGGGGAAAGCCTCAACCGTCTCTACGGATGTGACTCCAGCGGCAAGGGTTCTTTATGCTCAGAAATGGAAGGAGGAGAGAACAGCCTCCAAGGAAGAATGGCAGATGGAAATCCTTGAATATTCAGAGGTGGTAAAACTGATAGCACTGATAAGAGAGACAAATTCAGAGTCTTTTAAAGAAGGCTGGGACCCATTCTTAGTCTGTCTATAAAAAGTTTTTTTTTTCCCATACGCGAAGACCCCAGTGGGGTTTGAAGTGTAATAAAAACAGCAGAACATATTACGAAACATGTTAGAAAGGATGAAATTAGATAAGACACTGAGGACTGGAACCTTAAAACGCAATCGTAGCTTGGTCAAATTGGAATATGATTGTTGAGTAACAAATGTAACATTCTATATGGAATAAAGGATAAAATGTTATAGATAGATACAGTGGTACCTTGGTTTAAGACCAGTTTAGATTATGAAAAACTTGGATTAGGAACGCTGCAAACCTGGAAATAGGTGTTTTGGTTTGTGAACTTTGCCTTGGAAGCAGAACATGTTGAGTGTGTGCCATTTGTAAATTGATTCCCCTGCTGCTATGGGAAAGCACGTCTTGGTTTAAGAACGCTTTGGTTTAAGAACAGACTTCCGGAACGGTTTAAATTCGTAAACCAAGGTGCCACTGTATAGATATATATATATAGAGAGAGAGAGAGCGCACTGGCAAGGAGACATTCACATGATGTGCAGTTTACTTGAGAAACTCAGTACCGCGACAGTACAGTAGGTTGGAATGTGATCTGTCCTGGATGCTTCAGTTGAGACGCCTGCATTGCAGGGGATTGGGCTAGATGGCCCCTGGGGGTCCAATTCCATAATCCAGACCGGGAAGCATTTTCTCTTTCACCAAGTAGCCATGCTCTGTGGACAGCACCAGCCGAGTTTTGCTTCAGCTGGGGGGCGCATGATCAACATGCCCCCGTCCCACATTTCACCCGTCATAAATAAAGCCCCCCCCCCCACCCGGGACATTCTTTCCTAGAAGCCCTCACGGCCAGGAGAAGGGAGACCATCCAAGGTCTATAAAAAGCCAGGCAGCGTTTCCTGGAAAAAGGACTTGCAATGTTCAGAGCTCCGCTATAAACCTGCCAGGATAAACCTGTCAAATGAAGAAGGGAAGGGGTTTGCACATGCAAGAGTTGGGATATCCCTGAACACAAATACTGCCTGGAATTATGTTCTGCTCCCCACCCCTTAAAAAAGAAAAAAAGAAAGAAAGTCCAATTGCACTTGCAAAGGAACTTGGTGCAAGGGCTTAAGATATTTGCAAATATTTGATCCAAAGTCCTTTGTGAGCAAATGCATTTTCTCACACTAGCTAAAATATAAAGCAAAACAAAAAAACTGTACTGGAGCACAGAAATAACTCACGACAAAAAGGCTCAAGGGTTTGAAAAAAATGAATTCATTGTTTTGAAAAGTGCAAACCAAGCTGCTAGACCTCAGGTTGTTGGGGAGAACACATTGCCCCAAAGCTGGTGTTTCCCAGACTTTGGATACCGGTACAGATATCATTACAGTATTATTTTTTATTTATTGTATTTGTACACTGCCCTATGCCCACAGGTCTCAGGGCGCTTCGTAAGATAAAATTACAATTTAAAACTCCTCAAAACACACAATAAAAACAAAAACAACCCAACAACACACACGACACACATTTTAAAAGGGTGGCGGGTGTCAATCAGCCCAAAGCCTGGTTAAAGAGGAACTTTTGTGCATTTAACTTGTGCACATTTCAGCTTAATATATACTTGGCAAGTAAGTAATAATAATTAAGAAGCGTGCCAAAAATGGGGGAAGACATCCAGTGGGAATCTTACCCAACGTGTTTTGACTCTACACAATTTTGGCTTTATGCTCTATCCCCAGAATTTATCCCCCACAAGAGTTGAGCCTGTGTTTTCCTGGAATAAGATTGCGGTTTCAGTTAAGGGCTTGGGAAGAGGGCTGTAATTTGGGGGCAACCCTCCCCCCCCACCAGACCTTTGAAACAATCCACTGGCACAGTTCTTGCATGGAAGAAGAAAATAAATCCATCTAGTTAGTAGTGCCTGGAGAAAACAAAAATACTGGGGGCAGGTTTGGAAATCGGAACCTCGAAGTTCATTCATAAAAAAACACCACAGAACCGTAGAGTTGGAACAGACCATGAGGGTCATCCAGTCCAACCCCCCTGCAATGCAGGAATATGAGGCTGTCCTGAACTTGCAACCTTGGCATTATCAGCACCATGATCTAACCCAGGCATGGCCAAACTTGGCCCTCCAGCTGTTTCGGGACTACAAATCCCATCATCCCTAGCTAACAGGACCAGTGGTCAGGGATGATGGAAACTGTCGTCCCAAAACAGCTGGAGGGCCAAGTTTGGCCATGCCTGATCTAACCAATAGAGCTATCCAGGCTGACATTCATTTGATGTATTTATAGTAATCGTCAATATTTATTATTTGTACCCCCACCCACCTGACTGCATTGCCCCAGCCACTTCTCCCAAGTTGGCAGCTTGCAGCTTTTTTTAAAAAAACATCCATTTTAAAATGCCAATTAATTGAAACAAATCAGCTAAAAGTAATAAGTCAAAATACAATAAAACACATGGGGAGGGACAGATTAAAAATACCGGTGGCTCTGACAGCAGGCCAGTTGGCGACATCAACTGCACCCGTTTTTTGTGTTTCTATTTTAGTATCCTCAGCAAACTTAAGACACCCTTCTCCTGGCTCTTAAAAAAAACAAACCAGGTACATTATCAAGAGAGGCAAAAACTCGATCTTGAAGTTATTCCACGCTGAATTAATTTTAGTTCCAAAACGATGATCAGTTTATACGCTTCGGGATTACCAATCTGTCGTTTGCAGATTTAAAAAGAAGGGGGGGGGGACAGAAGTGGAAAGTGAAACTGGTTTAAACAGAATGTACCTGCCTAAACCCTTCTGTATCCATACAGAAATATTAAAAAAAACAATGAGAGGAGCAGAGAACCCCTGCTCACCGGCCTCCTAAACCCTGTCCCTTAATCCCAAATACGTAGCAAAGGAAGGAAGAGGAGGAAAGGGTTCTGTGATGGAAAGGGCACTCTGCACAAGCTCAGAGGAACCCTTGACTTTGCAGCTGCAAACTTGCACAGCACCAAGACCCTTCCCTGACGCCAGCCAACCGAGGCAACCGAGTTCACTCTTTTTTTCACCGCATCCTCCCTTCCCCGAACGAGACCAGATCAAACCAGCCGAGGCACAATCCACCTGGCGCCGCGTCAGCTGCCCTAACTCTGCCCTTCCTCGAATTAATACATACGCAAATCCACATTATCCGGACTCGGGCAAATCCTCCAGAACAGGGGCAGGGCACAGAGTCCGGGTAACTCGCCCAACCGGCTGGCTTACAAAAAGGGAGGAGGGAAGAGCTGCTCTGGAGCCGATCTGCCTCGGGGGGCACATAAAGAGGGCGGCGGAAGGATGTATGACGCTGAGGGAACCCACAAGGTCATCCAGGCCAACCCCCTGCGACACAAGAACCCCAACTAATGCAGGAACAGGTTTCAATGGCTTTCGGGAGAGTTCATTGGCAGGGCACCTGCTTGGCATTCAGAAGGCCTCGGGTGCATCTCCAGGTAAGGGTGGGGAAAAGACTGCTTGTCTGAAAGCACAGAGAACGAGAACCGGTTCCGAGTTCAAAGCACTAGGATTATACACACTAAAACAGTCAGCGCTCCCTCCAGAGAATTCTGGGAGCTCTAAAGGTGCTGAGAGTTCTGTTCCCCCTTTTTCCCAGAGCTATAATTCCCTGGGAAGAGGGACGGAGCGATAAACCACTCTGGGAACTGTAGCGCAGGGATTCTCCAAACAACGTCCAGCACCCTGATCAAACCGCACTTCCCTGGGTCCTTTGTAAGGGACAAAGCCATGACCGTTCAAAGCGGCGTCACAGAGCTTTAAATTTAGGGTGTGAATATGATCTGAGAGCGGACGCGCCCCAAGATCTACAGATGGAGGCCAGCATACAAATTCAATGAATAATAATAATAATCAAATGAGCAGAGCCCATTAATGTGAATCACTTCCATCAATTCCAATGAGTCTTAACTCTTGAGTAACACTGAATACACCCCCAGGCTGCAGAGCAAAGATTAGGGTTTTTTTTTTGTTGCTGCTGCTGCAAAAATAGCAAAGGTTGCGGATTTCTTTTTAATGGGTTTTTTTTTAAAAAAATTGCAAAAAAGGCAAAGGGTTTTTTTTAAGTTGCAAAAAAAACAAAGGGCGTTTTGTTTTCGGTTTTTAATTGTAGCAGTATTTATAACCCTTTCGACACACATGGCTGGGATTTGCTCTTACCTAAAATTCTATGTCCAGGAGTTTTGTTTTGTTTTTTAAATAAAAATAAAAATCCGTCCATAGCCAGCCTTCTCCTTGCCCTACCCCCCCTGTGCAGAAATGGGTCAGAGCAGAGTCTGCAAAGCAAGGAGGGGAGAAGCGGAGGGGAGGAGAGAGAGAGAGAGAAACAGATGGAAGGAGGGGAGGAGAGGAAATCCCCAAACCTCAGACCTGACAGCCAATCAGCCAAGCTGTTGCTAGGGGCAAATTTTACAGCATCTCAGCAGCGGTTTGTTGGGGGGGGGGGAGCAAGAGAGACTGGGAGGAGGCAGGTGGCTCCTCTCTGCGTAGGGTGGGAAAACAGCACAGCTTTAAAAAGCTTTAGAAAGGAAGGGGAATAAATTAAGAGCATTGTGGAACCTGGAACCTGGGGTGGGGGGAACAGCGTCATTGCAATGTGCCCCAATTTCGTCCACTTCCTCCCCCCAAAATACTTAAAGTTATTATTAATAATAATATTTTATTGCAGTTTTAATAATCTTGTAAAATTTTGTAAAATACTTTTGTAAAGCTGCAGTAAAAATATTATTATTATTAATAATAATAAAATACTTAATTTTTTTTCAAAACTTTGCAGACTGCAAATGGGAGCCCCTCCACTGCCTTCTACTGGCACACGCAGATTATCATTTAGCAGGGCTGTGCCCTCCCCCAAACACACCCCAAGCCTGTTTCTTTCATTCAAAAGACTGAGCCACAGCCAACGCAATGCAACCTTTCTCGATTCTGCACAGCCTCTCGGGAAAGGCAAACCAGCCGGGTGACACGAGGCCCCCGCGTAGACGAGATGCAGGATGCGGGGTTCACATTCATGACACAATTCTATGCCACATGTTAATTATCTCCTCGGCGCCCCAGGAACGGACCATGAAATTTGAAAGTCGGCCACGCAATCTAGTCTTAAGCCCCTGCAATGCAGGAATCTTTTGCTTGAACCCACAGCTCTGGGATTAAGAGTCTCGTGCTCTACCGACTAAGCTATCCAAGGTTCGAATTGCCCCACCTGGACATGAAGCTCACTGGGGGTGATGTCGGTGGCCAGCCTAATCTACGTCACAGGGGATAAGCACATAGGCCAGGCATCCCCAAATCTCGGCCCTCCAGATGTTCTGGACTATAATTCCCATCATCCCTGACCACTGGTCCTGTTTAGCTAGGGATCATGGGAGTTGTAGGCCAAAACATCTGGAGGGCCGCAGTTTGGTGATGCCTGACGTAGGCCAACCTTGGGGGAAATGAACACAATAAATAAAAATTGAGCCAGAAATCAAGTGTCTTTTGAAATCTGACTACGGCAACACCCTAAATAAAGAAGGCACACCATAAGCTTGGAGAAACATGACCACACAAGACCAGTCTGCAATGGCCAGGGACCGGTTGGAAAGACCCCACTTCCATTTTGCAAACATCTCCCTTCCTGGTCTCCTAGGGGGAACCTTCACTCGCCATAAGCCACCACGTTTTTGACAACAAGCCTGTTAAAGGAACACCCCAAAGCACCGTTTCGTCCGGGCTGAATGTGGGTAAGGAACCTCACATTACAGGCTGGCTTGAAAGAAAAAAATTATAGAAATTGCAGAGAGGGATTTTGGAAGGCCAGCTTGCAGCAAATTATGACCAAACATACACACGGACAAGCCACACAAACCCAAACACCTCTTTCCACCAATGCCAAAAGATCAGCAAAACACACAGAGAAGGCTATATGGATCCGGGGGGGGGGGGAATATCCATCAATCCCCAGTATTCTGATTCCAACAGTGGATAGCCAGAACCCTCTGGCAATCCCAGATGGAGATGCAGGAAGGCACATCCCCTCCCCATGTCCCCCCACTGCTGAAATCCTATTATGCAGAGGAAAAGGTAAAGGTTTAGGTCAGGCACCCCCAAACTTCGGCCCTCCAGATGTTTTAGACTACAATTCCCATCATCCCTGACCACTGGTCCTGTTAGCTAGGGATCATGGGAGTTGTAGGCCAAAACATCTGGAGGGCCGCAGTTTGGGGATGCCTGGGTTTAGGTAAAGGACCCCTAGAATCATAGAATCAGAGTTGGAAGAGACCACAAGGGCCATCCAGTCCAACCCCCTGCCAAGCAGGAAACACCACCAAAGCATTCTTGACATATGCCTGTCAAGCCTCTGCTTAAAGACCTCCAAAGAAGGAGACTCCACCACACTCCTTGGCAGCAAATTCCACTGCCGAACAGCTCTTGCTGTCAGGAAGTTCTTTCTAACGTTTAGGTGGAATCTTCTTTCTTGTAGTTTGAATCCATTGCTCCGTGTCTGCTTCTCTGGGCGGTTAAGTCCAGTCAAAGGCGACTATGGGGTTGCGCCGCTCATCTCGCTTTCGGGCCGAGGGAGCTGGCGTTTGTCCGCAGACAGGTAGACTGCACCCAACCATGCAGGCTTCCATCTGAGCCATCACAGTGAACGGTCGCTGAAATTCCTGGAGGATTTCCCATGTTT
The DNA here is from genome assembly GCF_965207765.1 of Zootoca vivipara. NCBI lineage: Eukaryota > Metazoa > Chordata > Lepidosauria > Squamata > Lacertidae > Zootoca > Zootoca vivipara. The sequence goes on along the minus strand of NC_142589.1, from coordinate 86,191,539 downwards.
AAAGTCTGCTAAACCTCAGCACATCTCCTGCCTTTGAATTCCATCGATTAAAAAAAAAAAGAGAGAGAGAGAGAGAGCCTTCCTCCTTATTCAAAGCCGTCTAGCTGCCACTTTTCTTGGTTGAGCCCAAGTTCCTATTCTTCTTCCAAGCACCACTTTTAAAGCTTTTTATATAAATTGGGTTTTTCCACGCTTGGGGGACTTACCGGGGTGAGCAACTCTGGAGTTGAGATGGGTGAGCAATCGCCGTTCAGCTTGATCCCGCTTCCTAGATCGAAATCGCAGATTTTCACGGGAGAAACCTGTGTTGCAGGAAGGAGAGAAAAGGAAGTTGCCAGTTGATTTTTTAAAAATTTTAAAAATCCATAGCTCCAGAAACTAAACAAATCTGTGAATTTCAGTTTTTCATCCCCCCCCAAGCAGCTCAAATTCAGTTCATTTACCCCCACCCCAACCTCCGCTTTCCACATCACTGTGAAAATAAGTCCACATAAAAAATCCCTGCACGTTTTCACATGCATTTATCTTAACTCATCCTTTTAACTAATATGCACAATTCTGCAAGGGGTTTTCTCCAATTCAAAGTATTACTGTATTTTTCCATGTATAAGACCTCCCTAGAGCGCACGCCTCCCGCAGAGGCATTGGGGGGGGAGTTGCGCGCCTGCCAACCAGCTGGCTGGCGGTGCGCAGCTTCCCCCCCACACCACTATCCGTGTATAGGATGACCCCAGTTTTTTGACATGATTTTTGAGTCAAAAAACCTCGTCTAATACACAGAAAAATGTGGTATTAGGCATTATTATTGGAATTATTATTCACAGAACCATTTTTGCATCTAATATCCTAGAATGGTAGAGTTGGAAGGGACCACAGGGGGTCATCTAGTCCAACCCCCTGCAATGCAGGAATCTTTTGCCCAATGTGTAGCTCGAACCCAGAACCCTGAGATTAAGAGTCTTTTGTTTCGTTGGAGAAACACATCGCAAAATCTGGAGAAGAGCAAATTGCAAAGGACAGCTGTATTATTATTGCAAAGGACAGCTATCTGTGTTGTTGGTCCAAGATGTGCAAACAAGCTATGAATCACACACACACACACACACACCCATCATTACCAACAGAACACCTACGTTCCTCATTACAATATCTGACCGCTATCCCAGGTTATTCTTTTTCCTAGTAACCCCTTTATTGCAACATCCTGCAGAAGGCAGTTCCACAGATCGCACACGAAATGGCAACTGTCTCTTTAGACAAGACAAGAGGGAACATCCTGTTAATGTGTTTGAAGCCACTCCTTACCTGATTGGAGCTTTCACAAAGGATATTTTCTGGTTTTAAATCTCTATGTGCTATTCCTGAAAAGGAAAAGTAAAGAGAGCATCAGCAAACAAAAGCAGAGAGTCTAAACTTCTTGCAAGATCAAAGAAACAGCAACTGGGCTGGAGTATAAATATATGTTACGGAAGGAGAAAGCAAAGGCACTAGTCCCTAAGAAAACGAGCTCCCACCCTGTGGAACACCCTCCCATCAGATGCAGAGTTCAAAATGCGCCAGGGGCATTTTGCAATTGGCTATCGGCTACTTGCGACCAAGTGAAGATGCCCGGGAGCCAGAATGGTGCCTGACATCCCCACCATCTGGAGGTGCGTGCCTGGGGATCCTCAGATCTGGACTTTTTCACACACCAATCCCATAGCTGCCAAGTCTCCCGTATTCCCCGGGAAACCCCCATTTTTCCAGCTGTTCCCAGCCGAAAAAATGGATTTTTTTGTTTTTCCCCGGTTTTATTCTGGCGCGGCAGCCATTTTGGAACTGGGCGGAGCATGCTCAGAAGTGACTTTTGATGCTGCTTTGCCCAGTTCCAAAATGGCTGCAGCGCGACTTCTGGTGCGGCGGCCATTTTGGAACAGGGCAGAGCAGCATCAAAAGTAGCTTCTGAGCATGCTCCGCCCAGTTCCAAAATGGCGGCAGCTACTTCCGATCCAGTCCCTTATTTCTAGGGCCGGAACTTGGCAGCTATGCAATCCCCCAGTCCTGCAAAATTCTATTCGTTATATTTTATCTGCACAATCAGAGGAATTTCAAGAACCGAAGTGTCGCCACGAGGCATTCCGTTTGGGCAGCTGCAACCCTGACTTAAGGAGCCACCTGGTGCCTGGCCTATATCTCTCCTAACACCGGGTTGCATGGCAGGGGAGGGTTGGACTAGATGACCCTCAGGGTCCCTTCCAACTCTAACATTCTAAGATCCCTGGGCCTCCTGCAGGAGGGAGTTCCATGCTTTTCAACACTGAAGAAGCCCTGCCTTTCTACCTTCACCACACTTCCACAATTTCCAGTTGCTGGAGGAAGGAAAAACTCCTCTTTCTACTTCCTCCATGATTTCCTCCATAAACTTCTACCGTGTCGACTCTTTGCTCACTCGCCTTTTCTCAAAACTGAAGGGCTCTAAACCAGGCACCCCAAACTTTGGCCCTCCAGATATTTGGGACTACAATTCCCATCTTCCCCGACCACTGGGTTCTGTTAGCTAGGGATCATGGGAGTTGTAGGCCAAAACATCTGGAGGGCCGCAGTTTGGGGGTGCCTGCTCTAAACGCTGCAAACTTCCCTCCTAGGGGGAATCCCCTTGAGAGTTCAGATTGCCCTCTTCCGAACTTTCCCTCCTCTCATTTGCATCCCGGGTTGCCAGACAAAATAACAGTAATAAGACCCAACAACCCCGTGGTATTTGCAGACTAGCAAAGGATTTGCTGACCTTTGTTGTGCAAGAAATTTAGGGCGCTGGCGATGTCGTTCACAACCATACTGGCCTCCAGCTCGTTGAAATGGCGGCGGCGATGGATGTGGGTCAGGATGGAACCTGGAAAAGATCGGAGCAGAGAGAGAAAAGAGGGCACAGAGCAATGTTAGCGATCTCAGGCAGCAAAAAATAAACGTTTGCAGGTCTGGGGAACAATCAGCGGAGCAGACCATGCCGAAGTTGATGGTCTGACTCGAATCAGTTCTCAATTTGGAACCAAGAGGACTAGAAACATAGCGTTTTAGGAGGAAGGCTGTTGGTCTGCAGTAGAATGGCTGCATTAACCATCTGTTAATTTAGCTGAGTAGTATCTGAAAAGCAGCTCCATTCTTTACAATTACGGCAGGTAAATCTGCAGGAAGTTCACTCCCCACGCAGGGCTGCTAACTCCGGGAAGAAGTCGCAAAAGTCGCTGTCCTGGAGAAGCTCTCCCTTCCAATCTGGGGAGGGGGAATATCCAGAGGCAGATATTGCTGGTCTTGACCAATAAGCCTTTGAAACGGCTCAGAACCGCAATCCCTTAAGGCAGGCATCCCCAAACTGCGGCCCTCCAGATGTTTTGGCCTACAACTCCCATGATCCCTAGCTAACAGGACCAGTGGTCAGGGATGATGGGAATTGCAAGTCCAAAACATCTGGAGGGCCGAAGTTTGGGGATGCCTGCCTTAAGGACTTCCTCTCCCCGTATGAACCTGCCCGGACCCTGAGATCATCCTCTGAGGCCCTTCTTTGTGTGCCTCCTCCTCAAGAGATCCAGAGGGTGGCAACACGAGAACAGGGCCTTTTCTGTGGTGGCTCCCCGTTTGTGGAATGCTCTCCCCAGGGAGGCCTGCCTGGTTCCTTCATTATACACCTTTAGGTGCCTGGCAAAAACATTCCTCTTCAACCAGGCCTTGATGCCCTTTTAAAAGAGGCACTGGATGTGTTTCTCCCTCTCCCTCGCTCTCTTAATTCCACATCTGATGCCCTTTGCAGGAGGGGTTTGCCTTTGTTCTTATTTTTGTTTTGCGTTTTGCATTTTTGATCTCGTAATTTTCCGGATGAAGGGCAGTATACCAATTTAATTAGATAGATAGATAGATAGATAGATAGATAGATAGATAGATAGATAGATAGATAGATACTTAATTGTCATTGTACATAGTACAACGAAATTTAATGCCATCCCATAATAACAAAACAAAAACACAATTACAGCCCCCCCCCCAAATGATGATGATGATAACGACACCTCCTGCAGAAACGCAGGCACCAGGCTTTTTCAGAGGACAAGCAGCCATCCTTTACCCGAGAATAAAATCTTTTCACAGGTCCAATTCAATAATTTAATCCAGCCTGTGAATTAGATCCCTTTCCTCACCCACTTGCAGGCAAAGACTTGGACAGGCAGTTGCAGCTGACCACCTGGGTGACCAACACCCAGGACAGGCGGGCGCGGCTCAGCCAAAACTACCAGGAGGGCCAAAACAAGTTGGCCAGATGAGGCCGGCAGGCCAAACCTTCCCGAACGGCAACGTGCCAGACACGAGCGTCGCTACTTGCCTCCTCGCATCTTCTCAAACACGAGATAGAACCGGTCTTCCTCCTCAAAGAACTCAATCAGCTCCAGGATGTTCCTGCCGTGAGCAAGAAGACAGGGGGGACATTGGAAAACGGGGGGAAAGATGAGATCTCCACTTTGCATGGTTTTCACCTAGAATGAGGACGTCTTCCCCCCCCCCCAACTGCACAGCCTTGCCAGGTCAGGCCCCCCTCCCCACGTTTTCTTCCCCCAAACGGGATGCGCCTCCAGGAAGCCTGCAAAAGCTAGGCTGTGAGATAAACTGCTCTTGAACATGGAGGTTTCACGGGGGCCAACCAGGTACTGGTGGAAACTGAGGTTTATCTGAGCCACTAACTTAGGCACTGCTAGTCCAGGTTACCCCTTAAAAAAACCCTACAGCTTTAGCCACCAAAAAATAAAATTTTAAATACCTATGTCCTTGGCACTGATACAGCATCTCTACTTCCCGGAAGACCCTGCTCCGGATGTGTCCGAGACGCTTCTCAATAATCTTTAAAGAGAAACACACACAAAGGAGCGAACATCAGCGCAGCGTCGCGCCAGGGATTTGAAAGCGGCGGGTTGGGTGCAATCAAGACTTTTGCGCCCTTTTAACATGAGTTCAAGCCGTTCTCTTGTCTCCGCGGGTGTGTGTGCATAGCAAGCACCATTCATGGCCACCCTTGTCCTGCCGCAACTCTCCGCCCACCTTGAAAGGCTAGCTCTCTAGCTGCAAGGGTGCCGTTTTGCACAGAAGACCGTTCTTGTGCGCAAGTTCCCCCTAAGCATCTTGCTGGAGAACAGCTTTTTTTTAAAACAGCATCACGATTCATCTGCTTGCGCACAAATGCTCCCCCACCCACCCAAAAAACAAGTTTCTCCGCAACTAGAAAGCAAGCACATCAAGAAGAAATGTAGACCCTGAGAGGCTTTGTTTTTAAGTGCAGGGATTTCTGTGCAAGTTGTCTCTTCAGCCTCTCTCAAGCTAAGGTCATACCACGAAGCAACAAAAAGATTTTCTTGAGCAAAGGAATTGCTCCTTGTTAGGTACCATAATCACTGCAGATGGTGACAGCAGTCACGAAATTAAAAGACGCCTGCTTCTTGGGAGAAAAGCAATGACAAACCTAGACAGCATCTTAAAAAGCAGAGACATCACCTTGCCGACAAAGGTCCGTATAGTTAAAGCTATGGTTTTCCCAGTAGTGATGTATGGAAGTGAGAGTTGGACCATAAAGAAGGCTGATCGCCGAAGAATTGATGCTTTTGAATTATGGTGCTGGAGGAGACTCTTGAGAGTCCCATGGACTGCTAGAAGATCAAACCTATCAATTCTTAAGGAAATCAGCCCTGAGTGCTCCCTGGAAGGACAGATCGTGAAGCTGAGGCTCCAATACTTTGGCCACCTCATGAGAAGAGAAGAATCCTTGGAAAAGACCCTGATGTTGGGAAAGATTGAGGGCACTAGGAGAAGGGGACGACAGAGGACAAGATGGTTGGACAGTGTTCTCGAAGCTACGAACATGAGTTTGACCAAACTGCGGGAGGCAGTGCAAGACAGGAGTGCCTGGCGTGCTCTGGTCCATGGGGTCACGAAGAGTCGGACACGACTAAACGACTAAACAACAACAACAAGGTACCATAAACACACCAGCCTCCAATCACCGCCTCCTTCATTTTTATTTTTATTTTGCAAAACACAACTGTTCCCTTTGCAGCTGTTTCCTTTTCAAAAAAGCATTTTACAAAGACATTATTGGGCTCACAAAAGCCTATTTTGCTTTTCACACCTACAATCGCAGATCAAGAAAATGCCCTTAAAATCCTAGCAGCTCAAATAGGAATTGCAACTCAATGGGGAACAGCCCAAAATCTTACTTGGTCCCACCACTCTGGAGTACAGTGGACGCTCGGGTTGCAAACGTGATCCGTGTGGGAGGCACGTTCGCAACCCGCGTCTGCACACGTGTGGGTCACAATTTGGCGCTTCTGCACATGTGTAAAGTGCGATTAAGCACTTCTGTGCATGCGCCGAAACCCGGAAGTAACCCATTCGGGTACTTCCGGGTTCAGCGTGGGACGCAAGCTGAAAAGATGCAACCTGAAGCGCCTATAACCCGAGTACAGTGATAATGGAGAAAATTGAGCATCTTTTGAGATTTTAATGAGGACTAGAACTTCCAGACACTTTACATATAATTTGAAATTCCTTCATTACATATGTACAGTGAAGCCATCATTTTTGAGACAAGCCTGGCACTTGAAAATCCAGTAGCACCAATATTCTCTCTTAATGCAAATACTTTTATTCTTCTTTCTTTCTTTCTTTCTTTCTTTCTTTTTCTTTCTTTCTGGGCGTGTTCAACATGACTTTGGGGGGGGGCATTTAGTTTCCCGTCTTTTAATTTTTATCTATTGTTACGAAAGATAATGTTCCTAAGGCGAGGAAATAAATGTATTGTCTATTGCTATATCTGTGTGCGTACACACATACGCAATTGGTTTTCTCCTGCTCCGGAGGGTGGGACTCGAACCCATGGCTTCAAGCTACAAGAAAGGAGATTCCGACTCAACATCGGGAAAGCTTTCTGACAGTAAGAGCTGCTTGACCGTGGGATGGAAGGAGGTGTAATCTCCTTTCTTGGAAGTTTTTAAGCAGAGGTTGGATGGCCATCTGAAAGGAGCTCTTGAACTGAGATCCCTGCATTGCAAGGGGTTGGACTAGATGACCCTCAGGGTTCCTTCCAACTCTACAATTCTATGAATGCGCTTGGGGGGGGTGGCTGCTTTTGTGAGAGGAGCATTCCCCCCCCCCATGCACATACCAAAAAAATATTTGCTTCTCTCTCCCCTTCTAAAATCAGAGTTCGAAGGGACCCAAAAAGTAACCTAGTGCAATGTTTCTGAAGATCATGTCTGCACCCCCCCCCCCGCCCTAGCTAGCAGGACCAGCAGTCAGGGACGATGGGAATCGTAGTCCCAAAATAGCTGGAGGGCCAAGTTTGGGAAACGCTGGCCAACTGTCCTCAACGCAAAATAATAATAAAAATTGTAAAATAAAAAACACCCATGTTACTTTTCACTCAACCCAAAGTTCTTAAGATGAGAAAGGGAATATGTGCATTTTATATTGGTGTTGGTGCTGACCTTTAAAGCCTTAAATGGCCTCGGCCCAGTATACCTGAAGGAGCGTCTCCACTCCCATCGTTCAGCCCAGACACTGAGGTCCAGCGCCGAGGGCCTTCTGGCGGTTCCCTCCCTGCGAGAAGTGAAGTTACGGGGAACCAGGCAGAGGGCCTTCTCGGTGGTGGCGCCCTCTCTATGGAACGCCCTCCCATCAGATGTCAAGGCAATAAACATCTACCTGACTTTTAGAAGACATCTGTAGGCAGCCCTGTTTAGGGAACCTTTAGATATCTGAAGGGCTATTGTATTTTAATATTTTGTTGGAAGCTGCCCAGAGTGGCTGGGGAAACCCAGCCAGATGGGCAGGGTATAAACACAGTGGCGCCTTGTTTTGAGTCCGGGATCCGTTCTGGAGCCCCAGACACTCAACGAAAGGGACATTCAACAAAGTGCTGCTCCGCGCATGCGCAGTTTTGTGCTTCTGCGCATGCGCAAAGCGCAATTCAGTGCTTCTGCCCGTGCGGCAAACCCAGAATTAATCCATTCCGGTACTTCTGGGTTTGCTGCGGACATTCCACGAAATGGATGCTAAACGGGGCGGACTCACAACGAGGTACTACTGTAATAAAATTATTACTATTACTATTACTATTATCACCATCTACATCCAAAATCCAGCTCTGGGAAGGGGCGAGGGGGTTCCTGTCGGGAGGTGCCTTCACTGCTGCAGCCCAAAATCCAGAGCCATAAGGAGCGTGAATCGGATTATTTACGGAGCTCTGAACTTTTCTCCTCGCCCCAAAATGCCGCTTTGCAGCCAAACCTCGATGAAAAGGCCCGCTTGTTCCTCTCCCTCCTGTGCATGAAAGGGAAGGGGGCGAGGGGGGGCGGCAGCGCCATGCCAGCAGCTGTTCTCCTCCCCTCCAGCCCTGGGAGGTCACAACCTTAGCCCTCCCCGGCTTCTGCCTCCACAAAAAAACGCCAGTTTTGCGGCCACCGCCCTCCCTCCCTCCCTCCCTCCCTCCCCCTGCATCTCCCATGCGCTGAAAAAAGCAGCCTCTCGCCCCTCCTGCAAGACTGCTCGGGAGCCTGCAGAGAGGAATTTCCTCCTTGGGGGTGAAAAAAGAGGCAGGGGTCCGCAGAGGAAAAGAAGGAAGCGGTTGCACAGGGTGGCAGAACACGGAGCAAGCGGCCAGAGAAAAGCTTTCTTTCCTCTCTCACGAAACTCAAATCTGTGGACGTTCCTTAAAGCCAAATGCAAAGAGTTGTCCTTGCTCCTATTCCACCAGCACAAAGACCTACCTGTGAAGTGTTTCTTTCATTCTCTCTCTCCTCCAAATCCCGGCTAACCACACCAACTGGGAAAACACTACCACAGATGTTTCATGCTGGAAATTCCTGACATACACACACACCCAATTTTGGCCCAGAGAAGACCTTCACACAGCGCCTGATTGAACTGTGGAACTCCCTGCCACAGGAGGCGGCCAGGGCCACCGTCGTGGACAGTTTTGAAAGAGGGTTTGGAGGAGAGGGTCCATCCATGGCCGGCAGCCACAATGGCTCTGCCCTGCCTCCATGGTCAGAGGGCAACCATAATAGGCTACAGTAAAAGGACAACACAACCACGTCGCACCCAGAACGCAATGCATCTGAATGGCAGTTGCGGGAGGGGAGAGAAACCCGCTTGCAGGCTTCCCACTGGGGCATCCGGCCGGCCTCCGTGAGAATCACAGATTTGTAGAGCTGGGAGGGACCCCCGAGGGTCATCCAGCCCAACCCCCTGCCATGCAGGAATCTTTTGCCTGAAACGGGGCTCAAACTCCAAAGTCCCCAAGCTGCCTTACCTTCACTGCATACTCTTTATTGGTAATGAGGTTAACACAGGCCTGGACTTTTGCATGAGCGCCTTCTCCGAGGACCTCTTCTTGGAGTTGGTAAACGTCTGAAGGTTTGAGGGGGACAGGAAGAGAGAGAAAGACAAGGAAAAGAGAATTATTCAGTGGGGGGAATCAAAGTGCTACTCCCTGCGTCATTGCCTGAACTTTGTGTGTTTATTCCAAAAACTGTGTTTATATTCCAAAGATTCCACATAAAAGTCCAATATATATTTTTTAAATGTTCTTGTTATATCGTCAGCTTCCCATCTCATTTTCCTTTTCTTTTCTCCCCCTCCCTTTGCCTGTCTTCCCTCTTTTTTAACACAGTCGTAAGACAATAATCTTTCATTCTTTCTGCTGCTCATAGTTTGAATCCTGATCACGGATTCTTCGTGCTGTCGTATTTCTCCAAATGATCCAGCACACGGAAATGCTGTTTACCTTCGCGCCGGAGCGGTACCTATTTATCTACTTGCACTTTGTGTTTTCGAACTGCAAGGTTGGCAGGAGCAGGGACAGAACAACAGGAGCTCACCTCGTCGCGGGGATTCGAACCGCAACATCAATGCCCCCCCAAAAAAAACAAAGCATACTGACAGACCGCCTAATAGTAAAATAGCCAGTAGCTGCACTCCCTGCCGGTTTAAAGTTCTAGTCCTCATTGCGTCATTGCCTCTCACCATTCCTGCCAAAAATAAAACAAGGTGCTAGTCCTCATGATTCTGAGCGACCAGGCTGGTTTAAAAAAGGAAGCTCTCCTTCAAACAGCGCCACACCTTTGGGCCTCATCCAGCTCAGTGCAGCCTACACCAACCTTTCCCTAAATGCAAGAGTTCAATCCAGGGTTTCCCAAACATGGTCTCCAGGTGTTTTTCGACTACAATTCCCATCATCTCTGACTACCAGTCCTGCTAGTTTGAGATGGGAGTTGTAGTCCAACAACTGCTTGAGAACCAAGTTTGGGAAAACCTGGTCTAATCCATCTCCAATAAGCCTTTAAATAAGCACCAATTCCTTTCCTAGCCTTTGGAGCAGATTTTGTGCATTTGTATCGTTTCCTGGTCTGTTTAGATTGCAGGGTGGGATTTATTTTCTTTTTCAAAGTTTGCAAATTTGGACAAACAAACACACATCTCTCCTGCAACAGCATCCTCTTGCTGCAGGCTTCTGCGGACACAGCCCCTCTCATGAGGCCGCAAGGACTGAGCGGAAAACGTTTTGCTGCAAAGGGAAGGCGGGAGGTGAAGATTTCGAGAATAAACGCTGAGGACTAGCAACTTGAGCGGCTCACCTTCAAACCTTCCGGAAAAGCTATCTGTGGCCCGACAGCGTTTTTTCTTTTTGTTTCGTTTCTTCGCGTTGGGGATGTCAATGGGCTGACTTGAAGGCATGTCTGTTCCACAAGATTTGAGGGTGGGGGGGAGAATCACAGTTAAAGTAGCATTTGAACCCAGGACCAGGCACGCAACAACAATCCCTAAAGCCAGAGGTGTGCTGGGTTCTAAGGTCGCCCCAAAACTTTGCCTTTTGCATGAAACAGCCAACGGCTTATATTTCAAGGTAGACTCTCTTTGAAAACGGAGGCTCCATTACAGCAATTAAGACCAGTGTTGGGAAGCTGTTCCACATGACAGCTGTGGGTGGGGCTACAGGCAAATGTGGGTGGGGCCATTAATAAAAGCTCCACTTTTGTACAGTAGGGCAGTGCAGTGCAGTGGTTAGAGCAGTTTCCCAAACTTGGGTCCCCAGCTGTTTTGAGACTACAACTCCTATCACCCCTGTCCACTGGGGTCCTGCTAGCTGGGCATGATGGGAGCTGTAGTCCAAAAACAGCTGGAGACCAGAGTTTGAGAAACCCTGGGTCAAGACCAGGGTTCAAATCCCCACACTTGCTCACAAAGCTCACTATGTGACCTGGGCAGGGGGAACCATGAATGCCAGCTTAGAGGAACGAGGTGGCACTCTGAATACAATAAATAAATGGGAGAGTTATGAGGGCCAGATGGAGATGTCTCGGGGGCCACATTCCTCTCCCCTGCAGTTCACAATCCCTGGAACAGATACCCTCTATCGAATTCTCTGAATCTCAAGAGGCGTAAACCTAGGAACACAAGACCTACCCTAGTCTCTCTCCCCTAGTCTTTTTCTTCCGCCTGACCCCTTTCGGAAAGCAAAACAGAATAAAAGAGAGATGCTCACCGGGCCGAGAGGGGCATTCGAAGTTGAAGACAGATTCCAGGTGAGTGGACTGGGAGAATTCGATGTCAAACGGGTTCTGGCCCTGGGAGAAGAGAAGGAAAGGGGCGAGGGAGAGAAAGGGTCACATCCAAGCCAGAATTAAAGTGGGGAAATCCTGGTAAGAAGCTTCTGGGGAGATACTAGGGGTCTGCTAGACCTGAGCAACATACTTAGCCTCTCCTAGACCTGAGCTGCATATTCGGTAAAAAGCATTTGCTAGACCTGAGCTGCACATTCAATTTCTCCTAGATCAGAGCTACACATTCATCAAAAGGCACTGCTAGACACGAGTGGCACATTTGGCCTCTGCTAGACCTGAGCTACCAGCTTCTTAAAACACATCGCCACCAAAAGTTTTCTGGCCAGCCACCCAAGCGCAGAAAACTTTCGAAGATGTTCACCTGCCTGCTCCCTTTAGGTGAACAATATTTAATGGGCGCAGCAGGCAGGCCCATTAAATTTGGCCAGCCACCCAAGCTGGCCATTTTGTACATTTTTAAAAACACTTAGGGGCTGGGCTTTGCTTTTCCAGAGGCAGCTCAACCCGGATGGAATCGGTTGATTAAAAAACAAACAAAAAAGTAATTTGAACTTTTCTTGTGGACTAGAAACCTAGCAACCTGCAATTGCAGCTTGGCAGGAGCAAACTCCGAGCGGCACGGCTCCCTTGAAAGCGCTCAAACCGGTTTCTTCCCTGCCGTGCGACACCCCAGCCAGAGGGAACGGAACCAGTTACTGTAGCTGACTCTTCCCCAGTACACAGCCGCCGTCTCCGTGGACAGGTGCGACCCAAGCGGAGGCAGCAAAAGGAGGCCAACGGGGAGGAGGGAGGAGAACGATAGGGTAGCCTAACCAGACCCGGCCGGAACGCTGCCCCACCGGCTGGAACGCTGCCCATAATGAGCAGGGAGGAGACTGCTTGCTTGGGAACGGCGCCTGCTAGACCTCAGTTGCGCACCAAGCCTCTCCTAAACCTGAGCTGCGCATGTGGCAGATTCCTTTCTGGGCTACACCACAGGGATGGGGTGGGGGTGGCAAATGGACTTTGAATACATCCCCCAGCATTTATATTAAGGAGGAGAATCGTGGGAATATTAAGTGTTGGAAGGCACCCCGAGGATCATCTAGTCCAACCCCCTGCAATGCAACGGTGTCCCATACGGGGATCAAACCTGCAACCTTGGCATTATTATCAGCACCACGCTCTAACCAACAGAGCTCTCATCCATGCTCCTCAATTCCACATTCTATATTCAGTACCTTGAATGTAGAAGAGGAGCACCTCAGGGAACAGGGCCTTTCGCAGAATCGGGGAACTGCTGGAAGGGACCCCAAGAGTCATCTAGTCCACGCACCCCTCAATCCTTAGCATCTCTTTGTAGGAGCCCCCCCCCCCGGTTCTTAGAAACTCAGCTATCTAAGCTGGGCACCTTCACTGCAACAGAATGTCTATTTGCCGGGGGGTTGGACTAGATGACCGCCGGGGTCCCTTCCAACGCTACAATTTCAATGATCTCAGCTACATTGCTTGACTGTAGTTTGCTCTTAACAACAATTCACTCGTCCCCATATGCAAGGCGGAGAAACACACACAGCGGAAATGGAAACGGCCTTGACTCTGGACCAAAGCAGAGGTTTTCAAATGGAGCCCAGATATCTCCATGTCGGCCCAGCCGGACCCATGCCAGTAGCAAAATCAGCATTTGAAATCCTGAGTCAGGCTCATTTGCCAAGTCATCTGGCCCCAACAAGGCAACCTGGAATTCCTTTTACCCAAAAGGAAACCCTGATTTAAGGAGCGATTTAGCGACTGACTTCCATATCTGAGCTTCCAGCATTGCTCCTTGAGTGTTCTGTTTTTAATGCTCAATGCTTTATTACCGGTATGTTTTATATATTCTGTAAGCCGCCCAGAATGGCTGGGGAACCTTGCCGGGTGGGCGGGGTATAAAGAATAAAATTGTTGTTGTTGTTGTTCTCTACACATGCTCAAGCAACTCTTCCTTGGCCCAGTATACCTGAAGGAGCGTCTCCACCCCCATCGTTCAGCCCAGACACTGAGGTCCAGCGCTGAGAGCCTTCCCTCACTGCGAGAAGCAAAGCTACAGGGAACCAGGCAGAGGGCCTTCTCGGTGGTGGCGCCCACCCTGTGGAACACCCTCCCATCAGATGCCAAGGAAATAAACAACTATCTGACTTTCAGAAGACATCTGAAGGCAATCCTGTTTAGGGAAGTTTTTAATGTCTGGTGTTTATCATGTTTTTAATATTCTGTTGGGAACGGCCCAGAGTGGTTGGGGAAACTCAGCCAGATGGGCGGGGTATAAATATTTATTATTATTATTATTATTATTATTATTATTATTATTATTATTATTATTATTACAGTATTCCCCTGGGGGAAACAAGCCTCTGAGGATTAAGCCCCTCCGTTCCCATCGTAAACCCCATTTATTAGCACCCCCTGACCGCAAACCAAATCCATCCCCATCTCATTCCAGGACAAAAAAGGGAGGGAGCTCTGGCCTTGCAACAAGCAGCGCCTTCTGAACCCGCAGCCTGGATAGACAGGCTGTCCTCCCGATTGTTATGAAATCTACTCAGGTGGAGGAGGGAGACGCCTCCCACAGTAACGTAGAGAGAGAGAGAAATATTTTGTTAAAGCTCTCTGAACACAAACACACCCCTCTGTTGCCCTGGTCCCTCGCAGGGGCTCAGAACAAGCATGATGCTCCGGAGGGTAACACTCGAACCCATGGCTTCAAGTGACCAGAAACGAAATTCCAACTCAACCTCAGGAAGAACTTTCTGACAGTAAGAGCCGTTCGACAGGCTGCAGACTCTCCTTCCTGGAGGTTTTTGAAGCAAAGGTTGGATGGCCCTCTGTCATGGATGCTTGGCTTGAGATCCCTGCATTGCACGCGGGTTGGACTGGATGACCCTTGGGGATCCCTTCCAGCTCTACGATTCTGGGATTCTATCCGCACCCTCAACCTCCAGACCCTCTTTTGAAAGCCAATCTTCTCCCACACCCCTTTAATCCATTCTCAATGCACGAGGCTGGGCACATTGTGACATCAGATTGCGGCTATTAATGTTTTGACGTTTTATTGTGTTTTTCTATGTGTTGGGAGCCGCCCAGTGTGTCTGGGGAAACCTTGCCAGACTGGAGGGGGGGGCGGGCTATAAATTATTATTATTATTACTTATTATTTCCCGCTCCACTTACGCCAACCCCCCAATCCCCTTTGCGGCTGTTTAATTTCCACCCAGCCCCCATCCCTCAAAAAATGCAAAAACAAAAAACAAAACAAAACACACAGCAGACCCCATTTCCTGCTTTCTCCTTCAACCTCTCTGCTCCTGCCACTTTGGATTTTGCAAAACCCGGGTCTGGAAATTCCCCGTATGCAAACTCCCTTGCGCCTTTGCACATCGACACACCGACTGCAGAGCCCAAGATGTGCTTACATAACCCATCCCGCGCTGCGCCAAATATCCCTCCATGGGGCCTCTCCCAGCCGCGGCGAAGTTACATCACCCGGCCGCAAGCGAGTTTTGCAAAACACAAAAGGGGGGAAACTGCCGGCAACCCTCCTGTCGCGACACCGCAAGATGACAACAAGCGCCTCCATTCAGTGGCCTCCTTCCTCCACCCCCTGAAACACACTTGTGCGCACACAGAAACCCAGATCCGGAGGCTGCAAAGTCCCTTCATTGCTCTCTTTTAAAACTTGTCTACTTAAGGACCCAGGCACCCTTTTCACGACAAGCAAAAAAATGCAAGGGAATTTATTGTGCAGGCGTTTTTTGTGTGTGTGTGTGTTTTTTTTTAGTGCCGGCATGTTTAAAAATAAGCGCAAGGACATTAATTTGAGATTAGGCAGCAAAGTCACAGGGTGGCCACGAGGCTTCTACCATTGCCAACCCGAAAGGCATCTTGAAAGAAATCTCTCGGAAAAATACTGGCAGGAAACGCAACAGGGGAAGGGGGGGGGGTCATGTCCAGCCCCGTGCAAAATTTGAAAGGAGGCACAACACCCAGATTCTAAGTTGCAAAAAAAGAAAGAAAAGATTTTGCATTACATAAGGAGGAATGGAGTACGGGATCTCAGCATGTGCTGGAGAGGGAAACGAAAATAAGATTATTTCTAAGAGCAGCTGTTATCTGCAGACGGAAAACCTTATGAGGTTGGTTGTAGGGCAGGGAATGGAGTTAAGAACATCTGAGATTTGGAGGCATGGATGGAGGAGGCCGATGGACCCTACAAAAGGTTCCCTCTCTCACCCCACAGTTATCATAGAACTGTAGATTTTTGAGGGACACCAGGGGGTCATCTATTCCAACCCCCTGCAATGCAGGGAGGATTTGCACGCAGAAAGCCTAGGTTCAATCCTCAGCATCTCTGACTAGGAAATCCCGGATAGGCGCTGCCAGTTGGTTGTCGTTAATACTGAGTTGCATGGACCAGCAAGGAAGCTTCACAACAACCTTGCGAGGGAGGCTGAAGCTGAGCGAGAAATATTCCAGATATCAGCCAGCAAGTCCAGTGAGGGTTTGGAGTCACAGGCTCCTCGGTGCCCGACCTTGATGCCACACAGATTCACTCGGGAAGTCTGGGCACCGTTTCAAAACCAGCATCTCACAGCTGGAGCAGGCGAGACTTGGGTTCGAATCCCCATCGAGCCACAAGCTCAACTCTCCCGACTCTGCTACCTGCAAAAGTTTGTTACGAAGAAGCAGGCCTCTTGCGGGAGAGGGGACAGAGCAAAACCCTTTGGGAAGGTCACCTTTCTTCTCAGAATCGCCACTCTGGCTAGGCTGGCCTACCTCGCAGGGTTGTTGGGGTGATTAATTGAACAGAACCAGGAACGCCGCCACCTTGAGCTCCGTGGACAAAGAAGACGGGCTACAAACGCAGTAAGTAAGAGGGAGCCTCGCCACCCCAAGGCATAAACAGCTCTAGGCCAAGAACACTGCTGGGTTTTGCAGAACTACAAATCCCATCATCCCTGACCCTGACCATTGGGCTATGGTGGCGACTGGGAGCTGGTGCCCAGCAATGATGACCAGAGAACCCCCATGGCTGGGTTGTCTTGACCCACACAGCTCCTTGTCTGCAACGTTGCAGGTTAGACTAGTAGGATTCCAGCTGCACAAAATTGTGCAAACTTTGAGCCTTGTAAGATTACGTCCGCCATGGGAAAAGAGTGAAAAGTTTTTCTCCCTCTCTCACGAACGCCTGTGGACGTCCCAACAAAGCTGAACCATCGGGAGGGATCTTGTGCACCGTTAAAACTATGGAACTCCTTCTTGCAGGAGGCCCTCATGCCCGCCAACCCAGAATGTTTAAAAACAGGATTAGGCAACTTCATAACAGACAAAGCTACTAGCCAGGAAGGCTAGAAAATGCTCCTGAAGACCAGTTGCTAGAAACCATGAAATCGTAGAGCTGGAAGGGACCCCGGGGGGTCATCCAGCCCAACCCCCTGCAATACAGGAATCTCAGCTGAAGCATCCATGACAGGTGGCCATCCAACCTCTGCTTTAAAACCTCCCAAGGGAGACCGTTCTGCAGGAGGAGAGAGTTGCTCTTTTGCTCAAATCCTGCTTTTAGGTTTCCCATGGGGAACCAGAAGCTATGGAACCTCCTAGTCCAGAGGCAGTCTATCTGGATCCCTCGGTTCATTGGGGGGGGGGTATTTGGCCACTGTGAGAACAGATGCTGCCAAGCCAGGTGAGTCATCACCCGTCTCATCCTGCAGTCTTCTTCCAATGTTCTTCTGGCAAATTCAGCAAAGAAACCCCAGGGTCGTGGGTTCGAGCTCCACGTTGGGCAAAAGATTCCTGCATTGTAGGGGGTTGGACTGGATGACCCTCGGGGACCCCTTTCTATGATTCTATTCCCCGGAGGGAGTCCCAGCTTCTGTTCTGACTTGCCCAACCGGTCTGGCTCCGAGCCGCAGAGGACCAGCCCCTCCCGCGTGCGTGGCTCCCAGCCTCTGCCAACCGGGACGCCGGCATCCCATAATTAGGGAGAGCCCTCGGCAACAAGATGCAGCCAGACAGGGAGGGAGGGAGGCTGCGCGTCACGGGACAAACCCCATGACTCTGAGCGCAGGGTTGGCAGCCCTGCAGGGAGGAATTAAATCTGCAGGGGCCAGACGACCAACCGGGACTCTGCTATCCCGCCTGTAAAATGGGTACAAGACAGCAGTGACAGAAGTGGAAGCCTGCCTGGCCTCCTTTCTTTTGTCCATTCAAGAAAGGCAAAAATATTGGGAGCGTTTTCTGGGCGTTTTGCTTGAAATTCTGCAGCAGAATAAAGTCAAACCCGGGTGGGGGGGGGGTGCACAACTATTGCAGCAGCCTGTCCTCACAGTGGCCAACCAGATGTGTGTGTGTGCCCCCCCCCCCGCGCCGCCTCAAAGGGAAGCCATAGAATCAGAATTGTCAATTTGGACGGGACCTAAAGGGTCATCTAGCTCAACCCCCTGCAATGCAGCTGTCCCTGATAAGGATTGAACCCACAACCTTGGCAAGGCCAGGCTCTAACCAACGGAGCGACGCAGGCTCCCATGTTGAACCTTTTGAGTGGCAGGAATCCGTCATCTCACGAGCTAAAGGTCACCTGCTGCCACACAGCAGTTCAAACAATTGCAGCCACATTGCGGGATCCTGACTCACACCAGCCATAATCTTATTTCGTGCAAATTATAAAAACAAAACACTTGTACTGTATGGCATTATCCAATTTGGCCTCATTTATTCAGCAACACATCCTGGGAGACGGGAGAGTGGACACAAGCAACCATTGCTACACAAAAACACACATGCCTGAAGATCAACGGGAACCACTGCCGAGTGTAGCAACAATATCTCTTCCTCCATGAGGACTAGAAACCTGCCTATGGAGAGCAGAGAGCCGCAGCGAGGTCACGCTGCCACAAGCTCCCCACCGAGCCAGCCTGTCAAAGGGTGCTGGGGAGCTGCCATCGGCTCATAAATCACAGAAATTGAAGCGGCGCCTGACACATGACTTGCATCACTCCCCAAACAAGCGCCTACCCACAGACTGGCTTGGATGACGTTTCAGGCAACCAGTTTGGAAGGACAGGATCCCCTGACGCACTTGCACAACACAGAAATGGGCCCTAGCCGTCTCCCTAAACACACGTTCCGGCCAAAGGAACAGACACAACCGTCTTTTTGCTCACTGAGCAAAACACACACACACAGAGACACAAGAACGCCAGCGAAACTAAAAGCAAGCCTTCATTAAATGCAAGCACCCAGCTCTCTCTTTTTAAAAAGAGCTTGCAAGCGCCAAAGGCTTCTCCTCTAGGAGGCCGACCCAGCAGCAAATTAATTCCTGTCCCTCTTAGGAAGCAGAAATTAATCTCGCACACACAACGCAGAAAAGTAAAAATGCACAACAGCGCTCCATGCAGATGCCTGAAACTGCAACACAACTTGTCGCTAAAGCATTGCTTCTGACAATGCACACCCACCAAGACAAGAAGTCGCAAATCATTATTATTACTTTTATTTTTAAATCATTATGTCGGGTTCCTCTCTGCCCCCAACCACCTGCTACGTCCCCATGCCGATTTCTGCCTTTTGATTGTAATCTCCTCGGGGCTGAGACCCTCAAGTCCAGATGCTCCTCTATAATTTGATGGACAAGGTCAAAAACTTGCTTTTTGGTGGGGCAGATGGCAGTGAGAAGAAGGTCTATTCCTCAGCATCTCTAAGTAGGGGGGGGATATATTATATGCTACTATTATACTGTATCTGCAGCAGCAAAAGTTTCGGGGTTAGACCTACTAAGGAAGCATTTTCCACCAATCTGAGGAAGACCACCTATACCACACAGGATCCCTAGTCAGCTCCCCTAACCGACTAGGAGTCCTGTGTAGCTCAGAAGCTTGCATGCAACTTTTTTTAAAAAATAAATAAGCCTTTTTATAATGGATATACGTGCTGCAAAAGTTTCAGTGCTTATATATTAGCACTGAAACGGTTTCACAGCACATATTTTGATTCCCAACATAAGTCTCTCTGCAATTTGTTTTTTTTTAACCAATGAGCAACAAAGGCATTGCAAGCCTAGGCCCACTTACCTGGGAGTAAGCCCTATTGAATTCAGTGGGGCTTCTTTATGCTTGTGGTTGCATTGCAAAAACACAACTTTTTTTTTAAAAAAAGGGGGAAACAGAAGCAAGTTTCAAAAGGCATTAAAAAAACCAGACGCATTAACTCCGCAATCCGACTTCCGCTTAATTATGATAGTTTTATCCTATCTTACCTTAAAGGAACGGTGGAAACCTTTGAGTTCTGTTTTCTTTTGCACCATCTTGGAGGTTTAAAAAATGCAGGAGAAGATGCAAATGAAGAAGGGGCAGTAAAGAAAAGAAAAGGGGGGAGGCGAAGGAAAAAAATTGGGGTGAAGCTAGTCCGGGTCTGGCGATGGAGGCCCTGTAAAAGGGGAGAAAAGAGGAGAAAGATTTTTTTTATTATTTTTTAAAAAAGTTCAAGACTCAACCACTGGGTGCATAACCATAAAATTGCTGTTGGGTTTCTCTTGGGGGGGGGAGGGGATCTAATTTTTGACAAAGGAAATTTAAAAGCAAAGCACCCAACTCCTGGAAAAAGGATAGAGAAATGAGAAGGACGGTTTGCAAATGACACACAACACAGGAACAGTGTGAACCCCGAAATGGCAAGCAGGGATTTTTGCAAACACACACAAAGAAGTGGGGGCTTCGGGAGGGGGGAGAGAGCAAGTATTTTTCTCTGACAACAGAGGCACAGAAATCCTCTTATTTAATCATCATCATCATCATAATCACAGTAATAATACTTTGTGCATTTAAGATTCAGCTCCAACACAAGGCCTTTATTACAAAAATATCTCCCTCTCTCTGTGTTGCACCAGATTTTCGGTCCCTTTGTGATGCAATGAAAAGCTTAGGAAGAACACTCCTTGTTTATTATTTCAAAGAGATTTTGCTTGAGGTTTTTTTTTCAAAGGAAGGGGAAAACAAGATTCTTGGAGCAAAGGCAGATGTTGGAAGTACTGTACAGGCCCCGGGGAAAGAAGGGGAAGGGGGTGTGTACGAAGGGGGTGGGGCAACACACACACAGGCCTTTTGGAAAGGAGGGATGATGCAGCCAACTCAAGCCCTACTCACAAGTAGACCCACTGAAATCAATGGTCGTGCCCATAGATTTAAACAGCGGTTGCAGTTAGATGCAGCTGAGAACTGGCAAGAGAGGAATGTTCTATTCCCCCCCCATCAACAACACAAAATTTTATATTTCCACCCCCCACCCCACCCAGTGGACCCACAAAAACCAAATATAATTATTTTGCAGCTGATCTTGTGGGCAGATGGAAGAGACTTTTAGAGAAGGAAACTCGCAGATTTGCAGTAAAAGTAAGAATAAACCCAACGGTCTCTGGACTTTATTCTGAAAATCAGCAATGGGGTGGGGGGGGGAGAATAACACAACAAAAATACACAGGCCTTTTTCCAGGAGGGGTGGACTATTTCCTAAGCCGCCCCCCAGGGGGGAAAAAACCCTACATCCTGGACAGGAAGGGAGGGGGCGTGATCATTAGCGTGAGTTCATTTTCTATTATTGCATTCAGGAAGAAGGTAAAGGGGGGGGGAGGAAAAGAATCACGCACCATTGGGGGGGGCGTGAAACGGATACGCCCCCGCAAAGCTTCCCCCCCCCCGCAAACACACCTCCCCAGGCTTGCATTACAACAACAAAATCCAGCCCTTTCAATGCTATATCAGGTTTGCAAAAGGAAAAAAAAACATAAATTTTCACACACACCCTATTTGCAAAAATAAGCGGAGGCACCACAACAAGGTAAAAAAGAGAAAGGGGAAATAGCGGGGTCTGGGGGGTGAAGGAAGGGCTGCCTATCCGGCCCCTCCCCCTTCCTTTCCCACTGCAAAACCCCTCCCCCCTTAAAAAAACACACACATAAGAGATTCAGCTGCGCGCGCCATGCAATGAGTTTGCAAACAAGGGGGGGGGTGCAATACTTCGGGCCTTTATTTACTGGCGGGGCATTCACACACACCCCCACCGTCATCTTAAGTCGTCTTCCCAACCATTCTCTCTCTCCCCCCCCCCCATTTCCATTTCAGAACTACGGAGATCCAGTTGCCTCTGGTTTTGCAAATCGCTTTGCAAACGCAATAGCGAATGCAATGGACGCGGCTTTGCAAAAGCGGCCGGGGGATCTGCCCCAGACCAGGAAGCGGGGGTCTGACCTGGCTGCTCCCCGGCCCTCGGCAGCCCTCCCACCCGGCCCGCGGTCTCCCTTACCGGGCTCGGGCTCCGCAGTGCTGGCGCCACTGTAGATGGAAAAGGCACAGCCGGGCTCTGCACGGGAAGGGAGGTTCGGACGAGGCTGCGCGCGGAGCCTTATATAGGCGGCGGCCCCCGCTTGCATCAGCTGAGCCCGACCGGCCCGCCCCTGGCTCCACCTCCGCCTCGGCTGGTCGGGAAGGGAAGGGCAGCGAGCAGAGACGAGCGGGGAGCAGGAAGACAGCGAGTGCCTCTACACATGTGTAGAGTGTTTTCTGCTCCTGCTGTCTCCTCTAGGAAAGGGGTGCCTCTAGGCATGGGCAGAGTTCCTCTGCGGCAGGAGAGAGTGAATAGTACCTGAAAGCATGTGCAGAGTGTTTTCTGCTCCAGCCACATCCTCTAGGAAGGGAGTGCCTCTGGGTATGTGCAGTGTCTCTGCGGCAGGAAAGAGAAAGCAGAGAGGGCCTCTACACATGTGCAGAGTGTTTTCTGCTCCTGCTGTCTCCTCTCGGAAAGTCCTGCGACTTCCCACTGCGTTTCTCCCCCAACTTTTACCATCTTCTCAGTGGTATTTCTAAACATGCACAAATCCACAACCTGCAAACCTCCTCCTTTTATGGGTGACATCTGCAAAGCCTACCCGCTTTTTCCCCTCTGTGCAGATGTCCTCCTGGAGACACATTGCAGGATACGTCCCCCTGCCCAACCCCATCCGGCTTCCTGCACTTTTCCACCCTGCCAGGCGTGGCAGTGGGGGTGCATGCAGACAAATGCATACTGCATGTGCAATTTCACATGCCCATTGTTAATAATAATAATAATAATAACAATAACAATAATTTATTGCTGGACTAGACTACGCAATCCAGCCTCTAAAACACCCCAGGAGTGTAGAGGGTGCAAAATACGCCACAATTCGTCTACCACATTCGCCAAAGACAGATGCAACCACAATCGGCATTCCTGGATTGCAGGGGGTTGGGCTAGATGACCCTTGGGATCCCTTCCCGGGATCTGTAATCCCTCCCTCTCTCTCCCAGGTTGGGATTCGAGGAGGCTTGCAGCATTTGAAAAGCAACGTTTGAAAATGCAAAGTAACAAGGGCAAGTTAACGAAAAACAGTAATTAAAGCGCATCGGAGCGCATTTGGAACCAGTAATTAAAATCCCGTTTGCCCTGCCAAGCAGCCCAGTAATCGCCATTGTCCAAAGGCCCCTCCAAGCAAGGTCTTAGCCTGTCACTGGAAGGAGAACGAAGAGGAACCAGTTAATCCGCAATCTGGGAGCCACCACAGAAAAGGCTCTGTCAAGCCCCACCAGCTGTTCCTACGTGATTGGTTAATACAGCTTCTAAAAACCAGTGTCTTTTTGCAAACGGGCATCACTTTGTGCATGCTCAGAGACTATTTCTCCTTAAATTTCATGTTGCTGTCATTTTAAAAGGCCCATACCTATCAAGAAGGGGTTGACAGACCCTCCAAGTGTCCCTGTTTTCCAGGGACAGTCCAGGGCTTTCAAAAGCTGTCCATTTATGATTTTCCCACTTTTCCTTAGGATGTCCCTATTTTCATTGGAGGAATATACCGTACACCCTTTAGAAGACATCTGAAGGCAGCCCTGCATAGGGAAGTTTTATAATGTTATATCTTTATTGTCAGAGTGGCTGGAGCTATATTGTTGTTGTTGTTGTTGTTGTTGTTGTTGTTGTTGTTGAATAGAACATCCCTATTATCCTAAGAGAAATGTTGGAGGTTATTGAGCTTTGTGTATTCTCAGAGGTTAAGCCCACTGCTGGCGACGAAATGAAAGTTAGCAGTCCAAGGGTCAATAATGAGGGGCTGAGTTCAAAAGCTACTTGTGCAACCATAGCCTGATTCTTCTCCCTATAGGGACATGCAAAGCGTCTTCACATGCACCCATTTGTCTCTGGAAGTCAGTTTGCCTGTTGCATTTCTGCACGATGCACTTGTGTGCATCCTTGGAATCATTCCTCGGAGCGGGAGAACCGGTTTTGCCAGGCTTTTGCACCGGGCACCACTGAATGCTCCAAACTGCTCTAAATGCAGAGACGTGCAGGACGGATGAGGCGGTCCGTTCTCTCTCTGCGCGAGTCACTGCTCTGGTCTTGCCAAAACTGTAGGGGGCTTGGCTTGCTTATTTTGGGGGTAACTCTTTTAGCAAGCATCTTTCGGAGGCTAGGTGGAGTGGGGTAACTGGGATTGGGAGGTGGGGCTTATAAATTCATTAAACTCCTCCCCAACTTCCTGCATTGCAAGGGGTTGGACTGGATGACCCTGGGGGTTCCTTCCAACTCTACCATTATTTGGTTCAGCGCGCGCACACACACACACACACACTAGTTTGACCACCAGACTACATACTTGGATTGGGTCAGCCAGTCCCAACAGGGAGATCGAGCTTAGCCATATTCCCAGGGAGATGCCTCCCTGTTGCCCCCCTGCCCGAGTCCCTGTTCATTGTGCGCCTCCTTCCAGTTTCAACACACAAGCAAAAGCTTGGGAAACGACAAATAGCACGTCATGGACATCCGAAGCGGTTCCAAGCAGCTCTGACCTGCTGCAAGGCCTGGTAAGATTGTGCAAGCAATTTGTCTCCCCTCCAGTAAAATTTCCCTCCCTATTCGCTTCTTCAATCACGTACAGACTCAGGGACGTGCGTGTCTCATATACCACAGCATTCTTTCCCTTCTGCCATCAGGTGACTCTCCAAATCCTTTCCTGGGGAGAGCAGGGCTTGTTTTTGTAAGACCAGAGAGGTTTCTGTTTTTAAACCCCCCCCCCCCCCCGCTACTCACCCCAAAGAGATTCTTAAAGAGACATGCTTGATTTTTTTTTAAAAAAAAATTTCATTGAGGTTTATAGAGAAAAATACAAAGTTTTATATCTTTCTCCCCCGTTTTTAATCAAACAAAGACTTTAAAAGAACAAAAGGGAGGGATAGAGAAAGATAAAGAAAGTAAAGAGAGAAGAGAAGCTTGTTTTCTCCTGCTCTGGAGAGTAGGACTCGAACCCACAGCTTAAAATGACGAGAAAGGAGATTCTGACTCAACATCAAGAAAAACTTTCTGACAGTGTTTGACCGTGGGATGGAAGGTGGTGGACTCTCCTTCCCGGGAGGTTTTTAAGCAGAAGTTGGATGGCCATCTGTCGCAAGATGCTTTAGTTGAGATTCCTGCCTTGCAGGGGGTTGGACTAGATGACCCCTGGGGGTCCATTCCAACTCTGCAATTCGACACAAAGTTGAGAAGCACGGACTCTGAATGGCACCATCGTTGTTTAATTCCGCAGATAGGGAGCTTTGTTAAAAGTGGGGTTTTGGTAAGGAAATTTATCGTTGTGGTGATTCCTGGCGCCCTGGCCTTGTGTGTGCTGTTCCTTGAGGAGCTGTAACCAGTTGCCGATTTGCTACCGGGTCAAGTTTGAGGTGTTCCTATTAGTATATGAAGCCCTTAAGAAGTTTACCTGTGAGGCTGCCGTACGCTATTAGGCCTTCTCAGCCTCTTTGACCTGTTGTTGCAGGTCATGCTCAATGCCTCTTCTGCATGGCAAATCTTTTTAGTGTAGCAGCATCTGTACTTTGGAACTCCCTGCCTCTTGACGCCAGGCCTTCCCTGTACTATTTTGAAACCCCAACACAGAGGCAGGAGGAGAGGAGAGAGGCATGTCCCATGCAGGGGGTGTTTCCGATGTTCTCACCTTGCCTACGCATTTCGGCATCTGATCCACAGGGCAAGACCTACCGGAGGCAAGCTGCTCCGCTCACTAGGCCTGCCGCTCCACCAAACCTCTTCAGGTCGCGTTCTCGCTAATAAATAGTTCGCTCCAACTTGTATCACAATCAGGTCTAACTGATTTGTAGACAGGTTACAGGTAGGTAGCCGTGTTGGTCTGGGTCGAAGTAAAATAAAAAAATTCTTTCAGTAGCACCTTAAAGACCAACTAAGTTTTTATTTTGGTATGAGCTTTCGTGTGCATGCACAAGACAAGACGTGAAAAAAGAGACAAAGCACAAACACACACACACACACACACACACACAATCTCCAAATTGCACAGTGTGATTCGCTCCCGACACCCTCCTTCTTTCCCTTCTCTCTCTTTCTTTCTCTCTCTCTCATTCATTCAGCCTTTATTGGCATTATTTAGACAACAGAAATCATAAATGGGAAAAATAATAATCCATAATACATTGGTACTCGAGATGTATCCAACACATAAAACATACAGTATACAGTAGAAGACTCAGTAGACACCATTAGGCCTAACCCCTACATTCGTGTTAAAAGTTTGATATTACAGTATTACCCTAATATGTACGTAATTGTGGATAACCTACTAAATTCTGTAGAAACTCATTCCAATTTTTGCCATATTTTTAAATTATAAAAAGAGTCAGGCATCATTCCATGACGAGGCTGCCAACTTAAGTAAGAAGATGAGCCTGCAAAGCTCTCCTTCAGCAAAATTTCGCTGAGCGCCCAGAACGGAGTATCGTGCAGGGAAGCGGTGACGGGAGGCTTCTTTCGCCGTCCCAGTCCCAGCTCCTCTTTAATCAGCTTCCCTGCTCCCTGCCTCCTTCTCATGCTCCAAGGTTTGGCGATTATTAATGTGGAGTGCGGTTCCAGATCGGAGGTGTGCCCATGCTGAGGTGCGGCAGAGCTTCGTGTAGCTCTCTTGAGTTTTATTGCTGCCTAAATTGCCCTCTGCTTGGCAGAGTGACCTAAATAACATTCCCAGGTGTTCTTGCAGGCCTTATCTTTATTACGTATAGATAGATATAATTTTTCATGGAATAATAGAATCGTAGAGTTGGAAGGGACCCTCGAGGGTCATCTAGCCCAACCCCCTGCAATTCAGGAATTTCAACTAAAGCATCCGTGACAGACCTCTGCTTCAAAACCTTCAAGGAAGGAGAGCCCGCCACCTCCCGAGGGAGACCATTCATACTACTACTATGAGTAGTAATAGTTTTGCCTGCACAGACTGGCAGCAGCTTTGTGGGGTTTCGGACAGCGAGTCTTTTCCCGGGTGCTGAACCTTGGACCCTAACCCCACAGCCCCTCCCTAGTACATTAGGGACCCTGCTTTCC
The DNA here is from genome assembly GCF_965207765.1 of Zootoca vivipara. NCBI lineage: Eukaryota > Metazoa > Chordata > Lepidosauria > Squamata > Lacertidae > Zootoca > Zootoca vivipara. The sequence continues at coordinate 86,164,501 of NC_142589.1, read as the reverse complement.
CACATTAAGCTGCAGTTTAAAGAGACAGCCGAGCGAGAAAGCGGGAAACGGAGAGGACTAGAAACAGGAGCCCCCCTTTGCTGTGGCCAGGGCAGGGTGCTCCTCCTCCTGGGCCAGCTCTCCGAAGGGTAAGGTAGGTCCTTGGACTCTGCGGAGGGAAGGGGAAGGGCGTTATCAGCACAGAAAAACATTGCAGAGCTCTTGCCAAGGATTACCTAACTGCAAGGTTACCAGACACGAGGTGCGCCTGAGTCCCTAATAACCCCGATAAGCAGAGCAGGTGCTTGGCATGCAGAAGGAGACAGCTTCCACCCTTCGTGGCATTTCCAGAAAGGGTTGGGAATCCCCGGAGAGCCTCTTGTCAGTCAGTGCAGACAACCCTTCCCCTCTCCCCACCCCAAGTTAAATAAAATTAATAAAACTTAATAAAACAATTAAGTTTTCCAAAATTTCACAAATACATTTCAATACACAAGAAAAACTCTTTTTTGTCCAACTTCCCACCTCCTTTTCCACGATGTTCCCGTTGCTATCCTTCTGCTGCTCCCTATTTTCTATCTCTCAAACCTTGACAAAACTACTGTGATCTTTAAACCCTCCTGCTGCTCATGGTTCGAATCCTGATCCCGTGTTTGTCGTGTAATAATATTCCTTTAAATAATTCGAAAAGGGTTTCCCTTCTTCCACAAAAACCTTACTTTAGCTGCTAACTTTGCCCATTGGGCATAATCCATCACCTTCCTTATCCATTCTTCTTTGGTGAGCATTTCTGCGTCTTCCCCTTTTTTTGTGTGAAAATCTTAGCTGCAGTTGTAAATTTTTGGGGGGAACTTCTGTCCCTATAATCCCTGAAATAAAAGCTCCAGGGGTTGTTGTTTTTTGGTATAGTAATCTTAAACATCTTTTTTATCTCATCATATATCATTTCCCAAAAGGCCCTGGACGGCGCATATAATCCCGAGCCACATGGACAAAAGGTCTCCGCTTCACAGGTTCCTATGGAAATCAGAGCTTTGTTCGCAATTGTGAGGACTACAACCTTGCGTCACCTTTAGGGAAATGATAATATAACTCAACAGTAGAGCAGCTGCTTTGGAGGCAGGGCCAATCCCCAGGATCTCCAGTTAGGCCCAAGAGAATCCCCTATGTGTAGCCCTCAGCTTTCTGCACATGGGCAGGTGCACTCTTGGTTGCAATGGGCTCTGTCGCTCCCCAAGGGCCAGTCAGCTGTTGTTTTCTTGCAGTCCAGGTCTGCCCTGCAAACCTCCTTCGTTCCTGCGTTCTGCCTCCACCCCCGGGAGAGGCCGTTTCACTTGCAGATTTTCTGCTTCTTGTGAGACCTTATCAATTATTATTATTATTATTATTATTATTATTATTATTATTATTATTATAAAGAACCAGCTCAAAAACCCATCACAACGCAGGTGCAGAGTGCCTCAGCCTCCAAACACATGCCCTCCAACATTTCTCCGATGGAAATAGGGACGTCCTAACGAAATGGCAAAATGGACGCAGGTGGCACTGTTGGTTAAACCACTGAGCCTAGGGCTTGCTGATCAGAAGGTCGGCGGTTCGAATCCCTGCGACGGGGTGAGCTCCCGTTGCTCGCTCCCAGCTCCTGCCAACCTAGCAGTTCGAAAGCACGTCAAAAATGCAAGTAGATAAATAGGAACCGCTACAGCGGGAAGGTAAACAGCATTTCCGTGTGCTGCTCTGGTTCACCAGAAGCGGTTTTGTCATGCTGGCCACATGACCTGGAAGCTGTATGCCGGCTCCCTCGGCCAATAATGTGAGATGAGCGTCGCAACCCCAGAGTCGGTCATGACTGGACCTAATGGTCAGGGGTCCCTTTACCTTTACCTAACGAAATGTGCAACATTCTGGGATCAAATCAGAAACCGGGACCGGGCTTCTGTCAATCCAGGACTGTCCCAGGAAAATAGGGTTGGTGGCAGGGCCTGCAAATAGAATGCACAGATTCTGCACCCACCCAATGTAATGGTTGCTGCACCCATAACAGCTTCAGGATCTAGCCAGTCACGGAATGGACCAGAGGCAGCAAACGGCGCCTGGGGGAAAGTCTCGCCTGGGGCTATTAAAGGCAGAGGAGCCCTGCCAGGGAGAAGCAGTTGGCAACCACGCACACTTGCAGGCCTGGTTGCACAAGGCGCTGGTTGTGCAATATCCAGAAACGGACCAGGATGCAAAACTGGAGAGGAGACCTGCCCTTCCCCCCTCCCCCACCCCGGCCAGTGTTTCTCCTCCAAAAGTCCTCTCCCAGGGGAGAGTTTCCAAGGGAGGGACCCCAAGCGTTTATGAGCCCAAGCAAAGAGCTGACGGTGGTTCCCTCCCTCTCTCCCTCATTGGTTTCCTCCCCTCCCAGCCCACTGGACGATCCCTTTCCAGCCCCAGCAAAACATGTTTTCCTCCGGAATCTGTCTGCTCCGCAGGCCGGGAGACCAACCCAGGTTTCCGAGAAAGCTCTGGAGGCCTGGAATGGGTCTGACCTTCTTAAAAACCGCGGGAAGATCTCCTGAAAGAAAGAGACCCTCGCTTGCTATCTGGCAAGGCAGGCAGTTCCCAGGCTGGCCTTTGAGAGAATGCAAAAGAAATCTGCCGTCTGTGTCTCTCTAGCATCCTAGGATCCTAGAATTGTAGAGCTGGAAGGGACCCCAAGGGTCATCTCATCCACCACCCCCTGCAAGGCAGCACTCTTTTGCCCAACGTGGGGCTCGAATCCGCAACCCTTCCTTTGCTCTTATTAAACCACTTTTGATTTTGAACTGTTGAGGACTAGAACCTGGCTTTAAGGGGAGGACAGTCGCAGGTCAGTGCTGGAGTGTGTCTGTTTGGCATGCAAAAAGGTCCCAGCGTCTCCAAGCAGGAAAACCCTGGAGGAAAGTTTTTGGAATTCCAGCCCTCGCCTGCAGAATCCTCGGTTCACCTGAGGCGAGCGGGCAAATCGCAAGGCTGGTTTATCTACATATACCCACACTGGCTCCACCCTGCTTATCTGCAGCTGTACTGGCCTCTCAGGGTAAACAAATATGTGTTGCAGACCACGTTTCTCTCTCTCTCTCTCTCTCTCTCTCTCTCTCTCTCTCTCTCTCTCTCTCCTCTCCTCTCCTCTCCTCTCCTCTCTCTCTCTTTCTCTGTGCGAACCAAATAATTATTAATTATTACAGCATTCCTAAATGATTCCCACCCACTCTCTCTCATAACACTAGACCATGCAGTGAAGCTGAACATTGATAGATTCTGCGGAACTCCCTCCCACTGGAGGCAGGGACGGCCACCAACTTGGATAGCTTCAAAAACGGATCGGACAAACACACAGAGGAGCAAAAGGCTTTGGACGACTACTAGCCACGAATAATACAACCCCCCCCCTCCCCAAGTTTTGTTTCTGAAGTTTTCTGCCATTGCCGGACAATTTCGTCACAAGCTTTTCCATCGTGGAGGCGCAGAATTCCCCTTTGGATTAGCTGTGTGGGGTTCCAGGAAAGGGGGGGGGATAAATTTGGGCTCACTTTGCATTTAGAAACAGACCGACCTTATTCCCAATTTCCCCAAATAGCACGAGAACTGAAACACACAGCTATCCTTCGAAATCCGCGTCGCTTCCGAATTTTGCAAAGAAAGTCTCCAACCCCCTAAAAAGTGAACAGAAATGCATAGATAATGAAAGGAACATACAAGACTGCAGCCTTTGCTTGCTTTTTTAAAAAAAGCATCCTATTTTGGGAAAGTGCCTTCTAAAAAAATGTGTGCGTTTTACATAGAACTGCCCTTTTAAAAATGTGTATGTGATGTGATTATATATTACATTAGTTATACAGATGTATACGTTGTATACACATTTTAAAATGCAATATTTAAAAGCAGGAGGGAGAGAGAGATGAGTCATGAAAGTGTGAAGTTGGAAGGAACTCCAAGGGTCATCTAATCTAACCCCCCACAATGCAGGAATCACAAGAAAAGAATCCCTGACTCTTTATAAGCAAACACACACAGCTTATAGACACATGTACACAACCTAGAGTCTGCACCTCTTCTCACCGACCCCATGACTTGCCCCCCCCCATCCAGGACAGTGATGAGGCCCTACAGATCCTCCAATGGGAGCTGCATGATGACAGCATTACGTTTGTGTTTCTATAGGAGAGATAATAATGGCAGAAATGTGGAGAAAGATACTCCTTGGAATTAAAAAGCATTGCAATCTGGTGCGGAAATGTGGCAAATTGAACTTTTGAGATGGAGGGGGGTAAACTGAGCAGAACCAAAAGGGGCAGCTGCCTTGGCGGTAGAAGAGAAGCGCTCTGGGGAAGGGGCTGACCCATTCCATAAGTAACAAAAGAGAGAGGAAAGGACAGAGGAAGTCCGAGGGGACTTGCGCAGACACACAACCGCTGGCCAGGTGCGCAGGTGAGGTGGGGGGGGAGCCTTCGCGTCGTTGGCCAGGCCCCCAGGCTCCCATGCCAAGGTTACACTGTTGGAGAGCCAGAGCTTTCGAAGAGGCGGGAGGGATCCTGTCCTCGAGACTTGGCCCGGCTCCCAGATCCAGGCCAAACAAGCCATCAATCGCAAGGAACCTGGCGGCTCTGAGCACATGATCCGAGGAGGAAAACAGAACGTCCTGGAGGGAAACACCACAGCTTGTGGGGGGGGGAAGAGGGGCAGAGGGACTGTAAGCTCCCTAGGCCGCTCCCCAGGCCTCCAGTGTGCTTTTTCCACACGTGCACCATGCGCACCCATGCGCCGTGCGAGAGCAAAAAAACGTCCCCTGACTTCGCGGTGACCTTTGTGGGAATTTCAGCAGGGCGAAAGTCACTTGGATTAGAGGAGCAGAAATTGCTGCCGTTTGCTTGCTGGTATGCGCAAGGAACATGCCCCAACCGACCTCCCTGGGAAGGCTGCCAAAGGGGGTGGGTTGGGGGGGGTGGAGCAGGAAGACAAGACGCCCAGCAACAAGGCAGTGCTCCAAAGTTGCGCATGATTCTGTTTTTCAAGCATTGTGGGCGGGAGCAAGCTGGCACCAATTATGGGAAGCGATTTGTCGTCCCGCCCCCCCACACTCTGCGCCAATAGGAAGAAGAAGTGTCCCTTCTTCCTCTTCAGGGTCAGAGTTAAGTATATTTGTCAACAGAATAAAGATCACGTTTGTTTTTGCTTGGGTTTTTAAAAATGTTTTGGGTGAAGATTTTAAAACTCATTTCATTGTGTGTATCAAACAGAGAAGACCTAGAATCATAGAATCATAGAATCATAGAGTTGGAAGAGACCACAAGGGCCACCCAGTCCAACCCCCTGCCAAGCAGGAAATACCATCAAAGCATTCCTGACAGATGGCTGTCAAGCCTCCGCTTAAAGACCTCCAAAGAAGGAGACTCCACCACACTCCTTGGTAGCAAATTCCACTGCCAAACAGCTCTTACTGTCAGGAAGTTCTTCCTAATGTTTAGGTGGAATCTTCTTTCTTGAAGTTTGAATCCATTGCTCCATGTCCGCTTCTCTGGAGCAGCAGAAAACAATCTTTCTCCCTCCTCCATATGACATCCTTTCATATATTTGAACATGGCTATCATATCACCCCTTAACCTTCTCTTCTCCAGGCTAAACATACCCAGCTCCCTAAGCAGTTCCTCATAAGGCATCGTTTCCAGGCCTTTGACCATTTTGGTTGCCCTCTTCAGCAAGAGAAACAAAACTATAAGACAGCTACCTTGAACGAGTAGGGATTAGAATTAGAACTTTTGTACTCTCTCCCGCCCCCCCCCAAAAAAAATGATTTCCTGTATCCTAAGGGGATAAACTTTTGCTTAGAAACACTCAAACAGGGACTGATTCTTCTCAGTTGTGAAACAAGGTCACCCTGAAATGAAAAAAAATGGAATCACCATATATGTAACGTTACTACTCATAAAGTATGAGCATTTTTGAAAACTTGATGGAACTGTTTAGAACTTTTACAGCTGTAGAAGAACTTTCAAAAGCATTGGAGAATCCCTCTTAACACCTGGAAGCAGGATCAGGGCCGGATTTAGGTTTGACGAGCCCCTCAGCTACTGAAGGTAATGGGAACCCTTTATATGTCCAGCTGTCCTTTGTCAACAACAAATTGTCGCTGTTTTTTTGTGTTGAATATATGGTATGTGCTTATTGATGGACCTAATAGGTATCTAAAGCCATTTGCCACTGTTGCTGTATGTAGGTTTTATTTAATTTGTTTTTTTTATCTTATATTTTGGAAATGTACATCCACTTTTTTCCCATTAATTTTTCTGGGGGTTCCCAAGAGAGTGGGGTCCTAAGCTATAGCTTGTTTAGCGCTGAGTAGGAACCCTCTGTACTCCAGATCCCAGGATGTGATCCATGCGCAGAACGCGCAACCAAAGTGATGCGGGATCTTTTTGGTGCTTGCAGCAGAAACAAAGGCCAACTGCAACCTCGATTTATTCTAAGCAATAAGAAGAGATGCACAATGTACAAGCACTGGAAAGTTTGCAAGCTCAATATTTACTGCGTCATAATACATACTCTGCATATGACATAATATGTTATATACAGTTGTTACATAGACAAAAATGGATTTATTGTTTCTGGGGTGACTTTTTTTTTGGCACAAGATTTAGGCAAAAGTTCATCTAACTAAGCTACAGGAACGCGAGGCTGTAAAGAAAGTTATAAACCTAATTGCCACCTGTCAGGGCTGCTTCAGTTGGGATCCCTGAATTGCACAGGGTTGGACTTGATGACCCTTGGGGGTCCCTCCCAACTCTACAATTCTAAGAACCGGGAAAGGGTTGTGAAATGGGGACTCCTGCACTCCCTGGCCTCTCCTCTCCCCCCCCCCGCCTCCCGGCTCAGCCTCTGGCCAAATCCTGACCTGCCACACGCTGTCCCTGGTGTCCGGTGACCAAGAGACAGCTGTTGGACATGGCTGGGGTTTGGACGGGAGACGAGGATGGACATCAAAAAGGGAGGCGAAAGGGAGACAGGGCGAGTCATCTCTATGGCAGATGTTCATTGTGCTCATTCAGAGAGCTGGGAGACGCGGCACATTGCAGGTAAGAAACAGGAGGGCTAATAATAATAATAATAATAATAATAATAATAATAATAATAATAAATTTTTATTTATACCCCATCCTCCCCAATTGAAACTGGGATCAGGGCGCCTGACACCAGTAAAATTACAATAAGACATAAAAGAAAAGAAAAACAATTAGTTAAAATACAGGTTAAAATACAATTTACAGTTAACATTTTAAATGCAGCCTCATTTTTAAAAAGGCCCAAGTCAAAAACCATAAGGGAGGAAAACATAGGGGTCAGACTGAGTCCAGGCCAAAGGCCAGGTGGAACAGCTCCGTCTTGCAGGCCCTGCGGAAAGATGTCATATCCCTCAGGGCCCTAGTCTCCTGTGAGAGAGGGTTCCACCAAGTTGGGGCCAGTACTGAAAAGGCCCTGGCCCTAGTTGAGCACAATCTAACCACCTTATGGCTCGGGATCTCCAACGTGTTGTTATTTGTGGACCTTAATAACGTGTTGTTACTTGTGGACCTTGTGGATGTAATAAGAACAGCACAGGCTGCCGGCATGCAAGGGAACCGGCAGGCAGACGCAATTCGGACAACGGCATTGTGAAGCCTGCTGTTTTGCAACACAGGTGATCTGTTGCTGTCTGGGTCATCCTGTTGGCAGAGGGAGAACTTCCCTTCTGTGTCCCAGGGTTTCCTAGAACAGAGGTGGGATCAGGGCAGTAGTGTGACCACTTCCCCCCCACTGGGTGCCAAGGGTACCACAACTATGACGTGGTTTTTGTATTTTATCAACCTTCTATCTTAATCTTCAATTCACAAACAGAGATCCACGTCTTCCCAGTTCCCACCTGAGACAGCTCCCATCTTGATTCCTGCTTTGCAGGGGGTTGGACTAGATGACCCCTGGAGTACCTCCCAACTCTACAATTCTATGATTCCATGTCTACTCAGTGAGTAAATAGCAGCCTTGTAGCCAGACCTCACCCCAGCTCTTTCCCTATAATCCATTTCTCTCTCAAAGCATTGTATATAGAAATAAATTCCTTCAGTAGCACCTTAAAGACCAACTAAGTTTTTATTTTGGTATGAGCTTTCGTGTGCATGCACACTTCGTCAGATACCATGCACACGAAAGCTCATACCAAAATAAAAACTTAGTTGGTCTTTAAGGTGCTACTGAAGGATTTTTTTTATTTTGCTTCGACTCAGACCAACACGGCTACCTACCTGTAACTATTGTATATAGAGTCTTTCTGAAAATACGTTTATTATTTTACGTTGGTATTTACATTAAGATCACATAACATACAATTTACATCAAAATCTATTTATTTATCTTGGCTACTTCCTTCCCATCGTTATATCCGTGATGGTCTAATTCTCTCTCCTCTCTGCTGCCTGTCCAAGCCCTTAACCTTATCTATTTAGTTAAAACCTATATTGCAATCTCTTCTGTCCCCCCCCCCCCATTGCTCATAATTCAAAACCCGTTTGAAATTTGGCTGCATTGCGTTCTTATAGAGATTGAAAAAGAGGTCTCCAAAAATGTTGGTAAAATGGTTCTTGTACTCACAAAAAATAGAAAACACCAGAAATCCCAACAAAGGAGGAATGGGCACACTCTCCCACATTTCTCAGATGAAAACAGGGATGTCCTAAGGAAAGGCGGGACATTCAGGGATCAAATCAGAAACCGGGACGGCTTCTGTAAATCTGGGGCTGTCCCTGGGAAATGGGCACAATTGGGAGTACTCAGAAATCATAGAATCATAGAGTTGGAAGAGACCACAAGGGCCATCCAGTCCAACCCCCTGCCAAGTAGGAAACACCATCAAAGCATTCCTGACAGATGGCTGTCAAGCCTCCACTTAAAGACTTCCGAAGAAGGAGACTCCACCACACTCCTTGGCAGCAAATTCCACTGTCGAATAGCTCTTACTTTACTGTCAGGAAGTTCTTCCTAATGTTTAGGTGGAAGAACTTCCTGACAGTAAGAGCTGTTCGGCAGCTCTTGTTGGAACGCACAGATAACAAGGAATTCGAAATATGTGGAATTATGATTCTTTTATTCCAAGGAGCACCATGAGTTCCCCCTCCTGTAACACCCCATACACCCCAATCCTCAGAGTGGGAATCTAGCAATCCTCAGCTAGATCTGCTCTTAAATGCAGCCTGAATCTGAATCCCTACATTTGACCACCGTCTCCTTCATCTCAGGAGCGGAGCCACCAGACATAACAAGCCTCTTGCAAGGACTCCGTCCAAGTGCCAAGCCACCGGTCCGGCCAATGACAACAAACCACACATGCAAGGGCTCCTGTTTCTTTCCGAGAAGGGAGGCCTGCCCCCCTGGTTCTAGGAAGCACGGTCCCAGGGCGTAACACGGCGTGGAGTTCACATGAAACGGTGCCAGAGACCTGGGTCAGAGCCCTTACATGGGAATAAGCCCCACATAGGGATGGGGAAAGTGGGTGGAGGGGGGGCTTCTCTCCTGTCACCCAAGTCAAGGTAACCCACACCAAGGGGTCAGCCGCTCGGATAGTCCCGTAACAAGACTCTGGGGCCTGTGTCCAGCAGCCCCTCTTCCCCCAAAATAGCACACGGCGGTCAAAAATAGGAAGGCAGAGAGTTGAACCCAGGACAGAACTGAGATATAACACACATCTACACACGTATTGTTTTGCAAACAGGTGGCAATTTTATGTTTCAACCAACATGTGCCTGTTTTCTCTTTCTGCCAATAAAAATTGATTGATTGATTGATTAGCTGTCAAGTCTAATTGCTGCATCGATGTGAGAGGGTTTTTTGGGAGGGGGTGGCAGGAGGGGGTATTCACCATCATAGGAGCCAACTCCTAGGGGACAAGGGGTCTTGAGGAGGCCACCCCCCAAAAAATTGATGGGCGTTGCCGTTCAAATGGTGTGAGTGCACTGTGTTATGCGATCAATTATGTTGATTATGTTGCTTACTTGGCGCCCTCCCAACATTTTGTTCAAGTTGGCACCACCCTCCCCTCCCCAGCTGTTAACTCCCCCCCTGCACCCCCCACCCTAAAATAATCCAGTGACTACATAAGAGTTTGAACTTCATTGCTGGACAGGCTGTGTGTGTTCATGTGTGGATGAGGATGCCGGATCCTGCCCATGTACTCAGGGGGGGGGGATGTCTTTCTCCCCGCCAGCCTAGTCACTTGGCATGACCAGGACAAATGCATACCCTCCAACATTCCTCCGATGAAAATAGGATGTCCTAAGGAAAAGTGGGACATTCTGGGATCAAATCAGAAACCAGGATGGCTTCTGTAAATCCAGGACTGTCCCTGGAAATTAGGGTCACTGTAAGGGTGTTTCAAATATCACAAAAAATAAAAAAAATTCCTTCCAGTGGCACCTTAGAGACCAACTAAGTTTGTCATAGGTATGAGCTTTCGTGTGCGTGTACACACATGCACACAAAACTCATACCTATGACAAACTTAGTTGGTCTCTAAGATGCTACTGGAAGGAATTTTTTTTTATTTTTTGTTTTGACTACGTCAGACCAACACGGCTACCTACCTGTATCAAATTTCACACGTCTTGATATTTGCTTTTGTCCTGTCACTGCAATGAGCAGGACAAAATCTTCCCCTTGCAAGTCTTGCAATCTTAACACCTGCATTTTCCAAAAGGCAGCAAAAAGTGTATTTTTATCTTTTATTCAGGATTCCTCCTTAAATCTCTTAGGCAGTTTCATCTTTGTTTCTTTGATTAGAAAACAGCACCCTCTAGAGGTGAAATATGAGTACTACCCACCTGGAATTTTGGCGCTGTGGTTAAACCACAGAGCCTAGGGCTTGCTGACCACAAGGTCGGCGGTTTGAATCCCTGTGACAGGGTGAGCTCCCGTTGCTCGGTCCCAGCTCCTGCCAACCTAGCAGTTCGAAAGCACGTCAAAATGCAAGTAGATAAATAGGTACCGCTACAGCGGGAAGGTAAACGGCGTTTCCATGTGCTGCTCTGGTTTGCCAGAAGCAGCTTTGTCATGCTGGCCACATGACCTGGAAGCTGTATGCCGGCTCCCTCAGCCAGTAAAGCGAGATGAGTGCAGCAACCCCAGAGTAATCCACGACTGGACGTAATGGTCAGGGGTCCCTTTACCTTTACATGCCGTATATCAGGGTCCCTAAACTAAGGCCCGGGGGCCGGATGTGGCCCAATTGCATTCTCAATCCGGACCGCGGATGGTCCAGGAATCAGCATGTTTTTACATGAGTAGAATGTGTCCTTTTATTTAAAATGCATCTCTGGGTTATTTGTGGGGCATAGGAATTTTCCAAAATATAGTCCGGCCCTCCACAAGGTCTCAGGGACAGTGGACCGGCCCCCTGCTGAAAAAGTTTGCTGACCCCTGTAGATTGATAACAAAGTCATGGTGAATCTCTAATCGGTGCAAGCTCTCCCTAGGGCCTGGGGGAGCAAAGCTTGGATTTGAGGGAACCAAACAATTATTAATATATCCCATGGCATTGCTATGATGGAAGACTTTTGGACTTGGAAATACCAGTTTGTTAAAAGACCTGAAACTTCATTAAACAAACTTTAAACTTCATTAAATGAGAGAAAGCTGGAATGTTCCCGTGGGGGGAATGCACCAAAAAACAATTGAAGAATAAAATTTCCTCTTGCATGCCAACATAATATGGATTCGTTAAGCACGATGGAAAAGTCCCATACCAGATACGATAAGAAGGAGTTAACATTGGAACTATGATATTGAGAATAAACAACAGAGAAAACGCAGGAACCAAAATAAAAGACTTTCTCCGGACCAGACAGAACATGGGAAGTCCCATTAAATTAATTAATTCAGAATTGGCTTCTTCTTTTCCCCTCCTTTTTTATTCACATATGATGTTGATATGTTATTAACTGGAATGTTATTAATGAAAAATTAATTAAAATATTATTTAAAAAATAAAAATATTATTTAAATTTAAACAACAACAATGGACCCAGCAGGCTCTTCCTTTGCAAGACATCTCTCACCTGTCTGCAGAAAGGTGAGCGAGGGACAGATTCATTCCATCCGCTTTGAGAAACAGCAAAATTTGCTCCCCTCCAAACCCCCCCCCCAAAAAAACAACCACCACCCAATAATTCTATTGGAAGTATATTTAAACAAGCACATTCACAATCCAGGAAATAGTCCTTGCAATTGATCTCTTTCTTTTTTTAAAGGGACTTCCCTCCCCAAAAAAGTCCCTTCTTGCCAGCCCACATGGAAATCCAGAGCTTTTCAGCATCAAAGTTTGTTGGCACATTTTGATAGGCTTCTGGGAACTCCCCTCTGGAATATCCCTCAGTCCGGGAAGCCATACGACACGGGAGGGCAAGAGAGAGGAGGAGGAAAAACATTTCAGAGAAAGTTAAGAGCGCATGTGGCTATCAGCAGCCAAATCTCAGGCAAGCAGAGAATCCAGTTTCAACCAGGAATGGAGGCACAACTTTGGTTCCTATTGCACTTCAAGGCAAAGCCACCCTGGATTTGTGTCTTCCTCCACAAAGAATCTGTAGTGGGTTCAGGGCGCTGAGAGGGGTCAGGAAATGCTCTCACTCCTCCTTGCTCCCCTCAGGGAGCTGCAATCCCCAGAGTTCCCTGGGAAGAAGCATTACCTGTTAAAACAGGTCGGCAGTTCGAATTCCCACCTAGCAGTTTGAAAGCACGTCAAAGTGCAAGTAGATAAATAGGTATCTAAACAGCGGGAAGGTAAACGGCGTTTCCGTGCGCTGCTCTGGTTCGCCAGAAGCGGCTTAGTCATGCTGGCCACATGACCCGGAAGCTGTCTGCGGACAAATGCTGGTTCCCTCAGCCTATAGAGTGAGATGAGCGCCGCAACCCCAGAGTAGTCCGCAACTGGACCTAATGGTCAGGGGTCCCTTTACCTTTACCAACTCTCAGCGCCTGCAACAAACTACAGTTCCCCAGGATGCTTTGGAGAGGAAGCCAGGACTTTTCAAAGCAGAGCAATACTGCTTTAAATGCACAGTGCAGAAGAGGGCTTGATTCACAGCTGCCGAAACCTTCTCTTTGGGCATTCCCACTTCTCTGCATTTTGCGAAGCCTCTCTCCCACGAAAGGTTGTGTCCATAAAAGCAGGTATTCAGGGTAATGTATGCAAACAGAGCGCAAAATATGGTCTGAAGCTCAACATCAAAAAAACCAAGATCATGGCCACTGGTCCCATCACCTCCTGGCAAATAGAAGGGGAAGAAATGGAGGCAGTGAGAGATTTTACTTTCTTGGGCTCCTTGATCACTGCAGATGATGACAGCAGTCACCAAATTAAAAGACACCTGCTTCTTGGGAGAAAAGCAATGACAAACCTAGACAGCATCTTAAAAAGCAGAGACATCACCTTGCCAACAAAGGTCCGTATAGTTAAAGCTATGGTTGTCCCAGTAGTGATGTATGGAAGTGAGAGCTGGACCATAAAGAAGGCTGATCGCCGAAGAATGGATGCTTTTGAATTATGGTGCTGGAGGAGACTCTTGAGAGTCCCATGGACTGCAAGAAGATCAAACCTATCCATTCTGAAGGAAATCAGCCCTGAGTGCTCCCTGGAAGGACAGATCGTGAAGCTGAGGCTCCAATACTTTGGCCACCTCATGAGAAGAGAAGAATCCTTGGAAAAGACCCTGATGTTGGGAAAGATGGAGGGCACAAGGAGAAGGGGACGACAGAGGACGAGATGGTTGGACAGTGTTCTCGAAGCTAGCAACAGGAGTTTGACCAAACTGCGGGAGGCAGTGCAAGACAGGAGTGCCTGGCGTGCTATGGTCCATGGGGTCACGAAGAGTCAGACACGACTAAACAACAACAACAACAATGCATACAGATCACATATTCATGTTATTATTAATTTCATTTATGAATTGCTTCCTCTGAAGCGATTTCAAAACACACACACACACACACACACACACACTTTTGCATTAGTAACCTGTATGGTCATGTAGGCAAAAATCCATTTGAGGAATGTACATAAAATTTGTTAAAACACAAGAAATGGCTTGCAATAAATATGTTAAGCGGGCATATGAAGATATTAGCATTAAACATATGGGGAAGGTTTTTTATGTTTGATGTCTTACTGTGTTTTAATTTGTGGGGGGAAGGTAGTATAGCCTGAGAAGTGTTCTGAGGGCCAGACCAGGGGCTCTGAGGGCCGCATCCGAGGTTCCCTTGCCAACCCAAGAGGAAGTGCTTCAGAAGATTTGGGGCAGGGCTCGTCCTGTCCCGAAATTGCTAAAAAATAGTAAAATCCCACCAGGATCCCTTCAAAATCACAACACTTTACAGTGGGAGAGTAGATTATCTAACGGAGGCAGTGCTAGAAAAGTTTATTATTATTATTATCTTAAAAAAATACATGTTTTTCCAGCTAGTGGTTTGAACAGAGTTCTACACGTAAAAGCACAGGTAGATTTCGGCCAAGCGAAAAATGTCCCATAAGATCCAGGCCCCAAACCACTTACAAAAACCCCCACAGAAGTTTCATGGCAGGCAGAAGCTCCTTTCAATCCTAGCCCCAAAGCACAAGTCCGAGAGAGTCCTAAAAACTGATTAAAGCTCACATCGGCTTCTGAAGCAAGATTTTTTTTTTTTTAAGCAGGAGCTGGAATGGGTAGGACAGAGGTGCCCTCAATTGGCAGGGAGTTCCAAAGTGCGAGCTCAGCAGCACTAAGGGACCGATTTCTTACAAGTATTGGGCAGCACCCGTGGCAGGGCCGGTTCTGCTGGTCCAAGTGGCAGGGGATCCCATGGGTGGGCCAGTTTTTTCTGCACACACTCAAACAGGCGCCCCTCTCCATCCCCCTCCTGGGCAAGGGAAAGGAAGGACCAGCCAGGCAGAAACACTCAGGCAAAGTGGCATCTGTGAGGGCCGTGGCCTGAGGTTCAACACAGAATCCTAGAATCATAGAGTTGGAAGGGACACCTAGGGTCATCCAGTCCAACCCCCTGCCATGCAGGAATCTCAGGCCAAGCATCCATGGCAGATGGCCAACCAACCTCTGCTTTGAAATCTCCACAGAAGAAGAGGCTATCACCTTCTTCTGAGGGAGTCTCTTCTGCTGTGGAACAGCTCTCACTGTCAGAAAGCTCTTCCTGATGTTTAGTCGGAATCCTCTTTCTTGCAACTTGAAGCCATGGGTTCGAGTCCTGCCCTCCGGAGCAGGAGAAAACAAGCTTGCTCCCTCTTCCATGTGACAGCCCTTGAGATATTTGAAGATGGCTCTCCTATCTCCTCTCGGCCTCCTTCTTTTCCAGCTCCTTCAACCGTTCCTCATCAGGCTTGCTTTCCAGACCCTTGATCATCTTGGTCTCCCTCCTCTGCACATGTTCTAGCTTGTCAACATCCTTCTTAAATTGTGGCGCCCAGAACTGGACACAGGACTCCAGGTGTAGTCTGACCAAGACAGAATAGAGCAGGACTATGGCCTCCCTTGATCTGGACACTCGACTCCTGTTTCTAAATGCTCACAGACTACCTGTTGAATTATCTGTTCTAGAACCTTTCCTGGTATCGACGTCAAGCTCACCGGTCAGTAGTTACCTGGGTCCCCCCCCCTTTTAAAAAAAAGATAGGGACAACGTGAGACCCTTCATCTCAGGGTTGTGGGTTCGAACCCCACATTGGGCAAAAAGAGTCTTGCATTGCAGGGGGGTTGGACTAGATGACCCTCAGGATTCTAGGGTTCTATGATTCTATCCCTGATTATAATACATACAGGCACACACACAACATACGCTCCCTCTCTCTAACAAGGAAAATCATTGTATAAAACAGTTTTTAGTAGTCATCATAGGATATCTCTCTCTCTCCCCCCCCCTTCCATTGGCTTTGTTTTATAAAACAATATATTATTTTCTTTAAAGAGGGAAGGAAGGTGCTCCAGATTTTTCTTGCCCTCTCTAGTGGAGGAGAGTTCCGCAGTCCCAGGAGAGGCTCGTATCTGGCGCAGGAGGGCAAGGGGAATCGCTCCCTGCAGGACGTCAGTGGCAAATCCTGGAGGTCATTTCCTTCTGTCGAATAGAAGAGAGCAGGGGGAAAGAAGTGATTGCTTTTCTGTCGCTCGAAACTGTGAGAAAGAATGAATATATACCTATACCTATATCAGCTCGGCTTATCAACATTGCACAGCAACAAAGGTAAAATAAGGTTCAGGACAACACTTTTAAAAAAAACAAAAAACAGCAAGCTGCAAGACCTTATGGAGGTCTTGTAGGCAAGGTGGGTTAATCACATATAAACATAATAATAATAACAACAGTAACAGTAGTAATAAAGAGGATGGTAATAATAGAAAAACGATTTCCAAATATTACTTGGCGTTGCCATTTTCTTTTTCGGATAATCTTATTATGTCTTATGGAAATGACTTTGGAATTTTGCGCACCAGGCAGTATATGAATGCTATAAAAAGGATGATGATCATAATAATAATAATACGTGGGGTAGCTCAGTAGGTAGAGCATTAGACTTTTAATCTCAGGGTTGTGGGTTCGAGTCCCATGTTGAGCAAAAAAAAATCCTGCATGGCAGGGGGTTGGGCTAGATGACTCGTGGTCCCTTCTCACTCGACGGTGCTATACTTCCATTTCCAATATTACTAATGGCAATTTCCAAATGAATGCTTAGCCTTGATCTTCCTCTTCTTTTCCAAAAATGACCTCAATGCAAACCACGTAGTGATTCTATTCTGCATTTTGAGCGGTATACAAATATCACTGAAAGCCACAGGGTCATAGAACCGTGGAGTTGGAAGGGAACGCCAAAGATCATCCAGCTCAACCCCTGACAACGCAGGAGGGCTGTATTTTATGCCGTCACCTCGGTGGTTTTGTACATATAAATATTATTAAAAGATTGACCGCCCTACGAGGGGCAGCGAGAGGCGGCACTCACCAGGGGCTCCAGCTCCTTGGTGTCGATGAGGCCAAACTCCGTCACAAAATAATAAAAGTGCTTGTAGCAAGTGTTGACGTGGGCTTCGGAGCCCATCTGGGCGATGCGGTCAAAGTGGTGGATGTAGACGTGGACGAAGACTCGGAAGAGCCGCGAGAGGATCTTCTTGACGGACTTGAGGAAGTTCTTCTGGAACGGGGTACCTGGTGCGAGAAACGCACATGATGTCCAGGTCACGACGGGTCACAGAGATGCCCAGCTATATACACACACACACACCGCCCCTGTCTAAGGTCAATACTGTCCACACTGGCCGGCAGCAGCCCTCCAGGAGCCTTTTGGACCTCTACTGCTGGGCTACGGCCTTCCCTCTAATAAATAGGTTTCTAGTCCTCCTCGTTCCAAACACACAGCTGATTTAAGTAGCGAGCTTGCTTCCTATCAAGTCTGACCGTTGGGTCCATCCCGCCCACTACTGAGCAGCCTTCTTGCTCCTGATGTGAACCAGCTGATTCCAGCTTTCTTAAGCAGGGTTTCCAGCCTCGGTGAGTTGCTGGAAACAAACGTTTGTCGTTCCTGACCAGACTTTGCTGCTTCTTGTGAATCATAGAATCATAGAATCATAGAGTTGGAAGACACCACAAGGGCCATCCAGTCCAACCCCCTGCCAAGCAGGAAACACCATCAAAGCGTTCCTGACAGATGGCTGTCAAGCCTCTGCTTAAAGACCTCCAAAGGAGGAGACTCCACCACACTCCTTGGTAGCAAATTCCACTGCCAAACAGCTCTTACTGTCAGGAAGTTCTTCCTAATGTTTAGGTGGAATCTTCTTTCTTGTAGTTTGAATCCACTGCTCCGTGTCCGCTTCTCTGGAGCAGCAGAAAACAACCTTTCACCCTCCTCTATATGACATCCTTTTATATATTTGACTCACGGCTTACTTGACCCCCCGGAACTGAGATACACCTGCCCTTAGAACTGGACTGGACTCTGCCTCTAGGCAAGTGCCCCCCTGAGACTTGGCCGATTTCTCCCATCGATCAGTTGCCAAAACTGAAGGTCCCTGCCGCCCCACAGCCGTCTAAATCCCCTCCTCTCCAGGGCTTTCTCCAAACAATCGGAGACTGCTCCTGTGTGCAGCCAACCTCTCCTCCACCCTTTTCATGCCTCTCCTGGCTGACGTCCGGTGGGCCACCCCGCCACCCACAAATCCCGAAAACGGACTCACCAACGTTGGTCGGGAATAGGTCCTCATTGTTGATCTGCACTTCGATCCAGTCCATCAGCAGGTCCATGTATTGCGGGGCCGAGAGGGCAGTGGGCTTGCGGGATTTCTCGTCCTGCCACCGGTACTCGTATTTCGGACCCCCAGACATGACGGGGCAGCTCTGGTCCGTGCAGGAGTCGGCGATGGTCCCATAGATGAGGTTGATGCGGTTGAAGAAGTCCACCACGTGGACGGCCACCCAGTCGTTCAGCTCCTCGCCGGGCGGCAGCTGCACAGCCACCTTCAAGTCCAGCCCGGCGTTGAGAGACGCCTGCGCCATTTTGTGCAGCTCAAAGCGCTGCGTCCCGGGTTCGAATTTCTTCTTGGGGCGGAATGTGCGGTCCATGTTGAAAACTTGCCGCAGAGGGTTAGACATCTCCTGCTCGACTCTGCTGCCCCCCAAAAGTTATTGATAACTGAGAGATTTGCCACTGCCACAGAGGACTTTTTCGAACACCCGGATTTTAAATTGTCAAGGAGTTCCGCTGGTCCTTCAGAGGCTCTTCAACCTACAGCACAACAGATAGACATGGTTTTTATATAATGCCTTTTCTTTTCAAAACAGAGGGGTTTTTTGGGGGGGGAGAACACCTGTCAGGGATTCTTTAGCTGCGATCCCTGCATCGCAGGGGGTTGGACTAGATGACTTTTGGGATCCCTTCCAACTCTACAATTCAATAATCCTGTGATCCAGTCCAAGCCTGGAATTAGAGGTGTATAATAATAATAATAATAATAATAATAATAATAATAATAATAATAATATTTTTGTACCCTGCCCTCCCTGGCCGGAGCCAGGCTCAGGGCGGCTAACATCACAAAACTAGCACAGTATACAAAGAACATAAAAACATAAAACAAGCAATCAATTAATTGAATGCATCTTAAAATTAGTTCAGAGCAAATTAAAATCTGGGCAGATGGCAGTCCACAGGTAAAATTGAGAGTGGTTAATATTTTCCAGGGCCAACTGTTATCACTGGTCTTATAAAGGACCTGTGAGCAGGCTAAAGGTAAAGGTAAAGGGACCCCTGACCATTAGGTCCAGTCATGACCGACTCTGGGGTTGCGTGCTCATCTCGCATTATTGGCCGAGGGAGCCGGCGTATAGCTTCCAGGTCATGTGGCCAGCATGACAAAGCCGCTTCTGGTGAACCAGAGCAGCACACGGAAACGCCGTTTACCTGCCCGCTATAGCGGTCCCTATTTATCTACTTGCATTTTGATGTGCTTTCGAACTGCTAGGTTGGCAGGAGCTGGGACCAAGCAACGGGAGCTCACCCCGTCACAGGGATTCGAACCGCCGACCTTCTGATCAGCAAGCCCTAGGCTCAGTGGTTTATCCCACAGTGCCACCTGGGTCCCTGTGAGCAGGCTAGGAGGCCTCTTAATGTTTGTTCTTATACAGAAAGAAAAGAATGAGACTGGACCCCGACCAAAGGCCTGGCGGAACAGCTCCGTCTTGCAGGCCCTGTGGAAAGATGTCAAATCCCGCACGGCCCTGGTCTCTTGTGGGAGAGCATTCCACCAGGCCGGGGCCAGGGCTGAAAAGGCCCTGGCTCTGGTCGAGGCCAGTCTAATCTCCCTGGGGCCTGGAATCTCAAATGTTATGAGAGAGAGAGGATAGGGTGCAGCAAAGGGGAGGGGGGAAAAAACACACACACACCATGGAAAGTGGAGTGGGAAGAAAAAATTAATATGTACTGTATTGGAATGCATATGTGAAATTTAAGACTAGGTTGGATACATCTACCCCCCCCCCCATTTTCTTAAATCTGAGTCCCCCAAAATAGGGGGCGTCTTGTACATGGCGGCGTCTTATAGACAGGGAGATGCGGTAACTGGGGGGGGGATGAAGGTGCCTCCTACTGAATTAACTGCCCCCTTCTTCACTGTTAAAAACATGCAATGTGTGTGCGTATATATATGAGAAATAGTCCTTGAAGGACAGGAATCGAGGCCCCTTGGGTGTCTCTAAAAGAAGAGAGGTGTGCCATGAAGGGAAGCTGAGAGAGGAAGTCGAGGGCGGGGAGAGGGAGGGCAGGATCCGACCATCCTCCTCCTGCAGCAGTGCAAGCCCCGTTTACGAAGAGCTGAGTTTGGGCTTCGCTTGAAAGCCACATCCTGTGTGCAGACACATGTCAGTTCTGGTGAAGAAAGCAGGAAGTGGAGAGAGAGAGAGAGAGAGAGAGAGAGAGAGAGAGAGAGAGAGAGAGAGAGCTCAGCGGCTCAAGCCACAGGGAGAAGCTGCGTCTCAAAACAACACAAAAGCACCCATGAGAAGATATTGCTTCAAAGCTTTGGAATCGTAGAGTTGGAAGGGACCCCGAGGGTCATCTAGTCCAACCCCCATGCAATGCAGGAATCTCAACTAAAGCATATATAATCTTTTGGACCACCCTGGAGAGAGGGTTCCCCCCCCCCGTAAAAAAAAAACTGCTTGGAATAAGCTGGTTGCTAGTTGCCATCGACAGCCCACTCCTCCCCCATGAATTTCCCCATTCCTCTTTTAAAGCCATTTAGATCGGTGGCTACCACTGCCTCTTGTGGGAAGGAGTTCCGCAGGTTAACGGGAAAAGTCTGCCTGGAATCTTCCCACGATCAGCTTCTTTGGATGCCTGCAGGATCCAGTGTTATGAGGGGGAGAGAGGAGGCCTTTTTCTCAATCCACTGCCTCCAAGCCAGGCATCTACCCCGCCTTATGTCCCCCCCCCCCAAAATGCTGCAAATTTTCCCCGTGTGGAAGTGGTTCCACTCCTCGATCATCCCGGCTGCTGTTCCCCGAACCTCTCCTTGCCTGACTCAGCCCCAGAGGCCCATTGAACCCAGCATCCTGTTTCTGACAAGGGTCAGCAAGGGGCCTCCGAGGAAGCCCACCACAAATACACCAGTCTTTCCCAGTGGCTTGTCCGCAGCAGTTGCTAATTCAGAGGTAGACTGCCCCTGCCTGGGGAGATTCAGATTCTTAAATACAGGGAAACCTCTTCTTCTTTGGCAAGCCCCCATGCTTTAGCATCAAACTTTTTAGAAGGCAGACAGGAGGAAACAGTATATACTGTGCTTGTAATAACAAAGAGGTGGAATTAATTTTACAGGTCTGGGATCTGGACCTGATGAGGAACGGTTGAAGGAGCTGGGTATCTTTAGGCTGGAAAAGCGAAGACTGAGAGCAGATATGAGAGCCATCTTCAAATATCGCAAAGGCTGTGACAAGGAAGATGGAACAAGCTGGTTTTCTCCTGCTCTGGAGGGAATGACTCGAACCCATGGCTTCAAGTTATAAGAAAGGAGATTCTGACTGCCATGGATGCTTTAGCTGAGATTCTTGCATTGCAGGGGGTTGGACTAGAGGACCCTCGGGGGTCCCTCCCAGCTCTACAATTCTATCATTGTATGACTCAATGAAATGCATATTTTTTTTAAAAAAAATTTAAATCGGGGAGCTAGAAAACAATGCTGAACTATCCCTTTCACAATCCTTCTCGTCACTCCAGAGAGTGTCATTTTACTGGAGGGACGGTGTTTAATTTTTTTGTTACACAATATTCATGCAAGTCTGCTTTTGAAATCCACATGGACAAGACTAACTTTGACACACACCCCCTATACATTATACAATGAAATATAAAGTCTTTACAAAAAGGGGGAAAGTCTACTCCTGAAAACATTTTTTTAGTCAAGTAGAAGTTACATGTGTTCGAGTTCTTGTTTATTTCCATCATCCTTTGAATATTTCCACATACCTGCTTTTAACTGGGTTGCCCCCCCCTTAAAAATGATAATTTAAATGTTTCCTATCGTCTTGTCATTAAACTTTTTAGAGGTTCTTAAGCGGCATACAAATTTTGTGAAATAATACACAGATCCATTTATTTCAATGGGTCTACTCTGAGGAGTATTAACAAAAATAATAGTTCTGTTTGTTACCGTCCCTTTATAAAAGATCCCAGAAAGAAATCAATAAATCAATATTTATTTATTGTATTTACAGCCCCCCTCCCAGGATCTCAATTTAATCCCAACACGAGGAAGTTGAGAGGCACCCAGGAAACAACACTTTTTATTTTCCCCATACTTATCCCATCGAAAGGTATTCAACCACGATTCCCACGTTGCAGGGAATCTTTATTTTGTTGTTTATAAATGACATTATTATTATTATTATTATTATTTATTGAACCCAGGTTCATGTTCTTACCGGCACTACTTTCCGACCGGGAAACAATGCGGAGCCTCAAGGCGGAATGGGTCTCCTTGTCGCTGTCTTCTTTTTTGAATTATAAGAAGAAGGAGGGAGAGGAAAAAAAGACGGAAGGTGGTGGATATTTTAAGAAAAGGCACCTGAGCAGGATCCTGAGGTCGCCCTACGGAGCTCAGATTGCAAGTCGGTTGCTCGGCTCCTGACCCAAACCTCCGAAAACCTCTCTGCTTGAGGAAGATTCAGAACCCCGATGAGTAATGTCTGCTGAACTCACTTCCTTTTAGGGAAAGCGACGTCCGTGCAAGAGGAACCCTAGGGCTACATTATTTATACGAAAACGACGTTTTGGAGGGGAGCCAGGAGAACGCCCCCCCCCCCGGTTCTCTTGATCTGGGCTTTCCAAAGTGGTTGGTATCTCAGGGTTCGGGGGAAATGGTTCTGGGGTGGATTTTTTTTATGTCTTGTAAAAATCTATGCACTTCTAAGAACAAGACCTAGATTGAATGATATGTTCATGTTTTATTATAATATTATACATGTTGGGAGTTGGCCAGAGTGGCTGGGGCAGCCCAGTCAGATGGGTGCTGTATAAATAAGAAATATTATTATTGGTATTACTGAAAAGGACCTCCCTATTTTCATTGGAGAAATGTTGAAGGATATGCTGCTTGAATGGTTTTTTAAAAAAGTTTGCAATAATACATTGGGTTAAAGATACATTTGTCTCTTTTATCTCTTTATTTTTGCTGTCAATTTCACCATTTCCGCATAGTCCATTAACTTTTGAATAGGCCGAGGGTGTCTGTCTGTCTATCTATCTATCTATCTATCTATCTATCTATCTATCTATCTATCTATCTATCATCTATCTATCTATCTATCTATCTATCTATCTATCTATCTATCTATCTATCTATCAGCTACTGGTATCTACCTACCTACCTACCTACCTACCTACCTACCTACCTACCTACCTACCTCGGGCATCAGCAAACTTTTTCAGTTGTGGGCTAGTCCACTGTCCCTTGAGGGGGGGCCAGACTATATTTTGAAGGGGGGGGGAATTGAACAAATTCCTATGCCCCACAAATAACCCAGAGATGCATTTTAAATAAAAGCACACATTCTACTCATATAAAAACACGCTGATTCCTGGACCGTCCGCAGGGCGGATTTAGAAGGCGATTGGGCAGAATCCGGCCCCCGGGCCTTAGTTTGCCTCATGATCTGTCTCCTTTCACCTTCATTTTGACGCCAATAATTGAAAGGGGGGGAGGAACCCTCTAAACCAGGGGTTCCCAAACTAAGGCCCAGGGGCCGGATGCGGCCCAAACACCTTCTAAATCCGGCCCACGGACTGTCCGGGAATCAGCATGTTTACATGAGTAGAATGTGTCCTTTAATTTAAAATGCATCTCTGGGTTATTTGTGGGGCACAGGAATTCATTCATATATTTTTTCCCAAAATATAGTCCGTACCCCCACAAGGTCTATGGGACAGTGGACCGGCCCCCTGCTGAAAAAGTTTGCTGACCCCTGCTCTAAACTTACAAGTGAAAAAGACCCACTGAATGATTTTTAAAAATAAATAAATAAAAATCCAGAACTTTCAGGAAGCCAGGATTCCAATTATTCATAGTTCTTTGAAATGAGAAATTCCCCCTGGAAGGAAATTCTTTCTGCATGCTTGCAACTGGAAGATTGCCAGGAAAATCAATTTCCTGCATCTTTCCAGCAACTGCGCTCCAAATGCTGGTTTTGATCTACGAGTTCCTTGTTTCGAGTTTACAGATCGTGAATACTTTCAGCTGAAATCCCTTCCCCACTGAACCGCCACCCCCCCCCCAATCCTGAGACACAGCTGCAAAGCAGGAAGCCCCGAGTTCAAACGCCGCCTCTGACATGAGGTATGCTAAAGGCAAGCCCTGCTCTCGGCCTCAGTCTTCCACATCTGCGGAATGGGCTGAAAAACACAGGCAAACTTTGCAGCACTGTCGTAAGGGACAAGATACCATGTGTGGAGTTCTTTGAACCCCATATGAAGAGTTCCATATGAAGAGAGAAGACATTTTTAGTTTTTCCTGTTTGATATTTTTTATCATTATTCTCTTTAGTTTAGATTGAAATTTATGGTATATTACAGGGGTCCCCAGACTTACCGCGCAGTGGGCCGGTGCCCACCGCGCTGACCGCGCGGCGGGCCGGAGGGCAGGGGAGTGCGCGCGCAGCGGGCCGGAGGGCGGGGGAGTGCGCGCCCGTGCGCATGCGCACACGCACACGGGCGGGGAAAAAATCACCGAAAATCGCTTGTGCGCATGCATATGGGCCTCCCCCGACCCGGAAGTGCATCGGAAATGACCTCTTCTGGGTCGGGAGAGGCCCATACGCATGCTCACAAAGGATTTTCGGCGATTTTTTGCCGATATTTAAGATTGTCGCCGTGCTGCGCGCCGTAAGAGCGGGCGGCGGCAGCGGGCGGCGGGGGTCGTCGCGGGCCGGATTGGGAGGCCGATTGGGCCGCATCCGGCCCGGGGGCCGTAGTTTGGGGACCCCTGGTATATTAGGTTGAAAACCTTTAATAACATTGATTTTTAAAAATTCTCATAGTCCCCTGCAATTCACATTTTGCTGCATTTAAAAGATTTTTAAATAACAATTAATAATAATAATAATCCAGATCAAACGGGGGAGGGGTGGAATTCAAATGAATCTGACAAGCATCTGAAAATAATTAAGATGCCCCCAAGTCCCTAACTGGCACTTTACCGGGGGTGGGGTGGGGGAGTTTAATTATTGAATTAAATTTTGATATGTTGTAAAAATTTGCAGAGCTACACGGTCCTAGAATTAAGTGGATCCTTGACCCAGGAAGAGTCCAGGTATCCTGGCAGGCAGACGAAGTTTGAGCGTCTCCTGCCTACCAAATAACAGAGGCCAAACCAGGACGTACGAAGCAAGGTACTTTATTAATTAAATAATAAAGCTATTGCAATAGCGATCCGTCCACACAAGCAAGTTGAAGTGAAGGGACCCCGAACAAAGGAAGCTTCACAAATTTATAGGTTTCATTTCCAATAGTACAGAATTGCATAAAAGGTGGGGAAATGGGTTCTGGGAGGGGGTAATCGCGAGAGGACAAAGGGGTTGATGGAATTCTTGATGTAAGATATCATGGTGATAGTCCAGGTAATGATTATGCATGTCTCCTTATTGTTTGACAGGAAGACTCTGCGGATGTGGGAAGATTGTTGATAACACCTGTTTATCAAATAAAATTGTTGTTCTCACTGAAAGTGTGTATTTGAGTCGTGCTCTTTTAGACTGGCTAGGTGGCAGTGTGGTATCAAGAAGAAGTGGAAACAGTCCGTAAAATATGTTGTGCCACAGAGGTGCCTATTAACTTGCAACAAAGTTTATACAAATATTCAACGTTTGCAATAGAGAGAAAAGACTACACTTAAAGTTAAAGAAGAAGAAGATATTATACAGTAACTAATAATACACAGAGAGGATACAATTCTAACAGCGGTAAAACGTTCACAGTTCAGAGCGATGTTTGACAGCTTATAACATTTTATCAAGGACAACGAACTAAAAGCTTAGAAGGGTGCATAAGTGGAAACCTTTGCAAATAGTAGAGTCAAACAATTAATTCTTCAGGATGGCAGGATTTTTTAAACAGGTACAATTTGATAGAAAGGTTCAAGGTATCAGTGCAAGGTTATATTATTGCGGTTTCGTAAATAGATACAGTTTCATACAGAGTAGAGAATAGGGAGATGCATCGGGTAACATGATAGAGGACACCATAACATTACTAAAGGAACAACGGAATAGTTTATTAGGGATAAATATATATATCTTAAAAAGGTCCATGGTTCAGCTGAATCTGGGTCATGAAAAGTACAAGGGAGGGCACCTCAGGCGGGGATTTGGGAGGGTGGAAGTTCCGAGAATGGGTGATCGTTATCGTTTTTGGTTATCTGGCTGGAGGTGCGATTATGCAAGTTTCCATGTGGGTGTGAGACAGGATTTAGCAATGGGTTATGTAAAAGGGTGCGTGTGTTTTCCAAGAGGTCTGGAGGAACTGTCTGGGTCAGCAGGGGATTAATTTACCTTGATACGGCAGAATAGGCTTCTCTTGACTTTTGAACCATGAAGTCAAGAAAATGGCTTCTCTCTGGCTAAACTGTCCCCTCTCTGTACATTGGTAGTCTCGTAATGCATGGGGGCAAATTCCTCTTACCCTGCCCCTTATAACAGATATCATTTTGCAAATAATAGTTATCAATGAATCGCTTGGGGCAGAAAGTCCTCCCTCTGGAACTGCCGTCTTTTCCCGTTTATAAAACGATGTTTTCTGCTAACTTTATTTCGTCAAAAATTGGGGGTCGTCTGAAATACCAGCTGTTCCTCTTCCCCGTTAGATGGCAACCCACCCTGGGAAAAACAGGAGGAGAGGATTTCTGGGGGGAGGGGAGGAGAGGAGAGGAAAGTTAATCGCCCCCAAACCTCTTGATCTTACAAGGTACGTAGAAGCAGGAGGCCCCAACCTCGTCACTACTCGCGAGGAAGAGAGGAAGCAGGCTTTTCCGGGGTGCGGAACACCGGAAATCTGCAATGCATTATTGCAACATTAAGCAGACCTTTTTTTTTTTTCCTTTTTGCAAAGGGGAACAAAGCGCAATGCGAAATCGACTGCCGATTTTAAAAGGGGAGCGTGCGTGGGTGGGAGCCGGGCGCGCATCCCCGCATAACTCAGGTGCGCCTTACCTGCTTTTTCCGAAGACGCTCCCAAACGCGTGTCAAGGTCAGTCTCCCCCCTGGCCACCACGTTCTCGGATCGCTGGAAAGAGGGGAAACTCTCCGCACGTTACTCCACCCCTGGAGGCAGGATCGGGGCTGAGCGGCACCACCCCTTCCGGGTCCCGATCCAGGCCAGTGCCCCGGCGTGGTCCTACTGGAGAGTAGACCCGTTGAAATGGCAGGGCACCCGTTGAAATGGCAGGCGTTTGGGTTGGACTCAGTCCTGACCCCTGTGTTTTCCTCCCTCATGGTTTTGATTTATGGACTACTTAAAATGAGGCTGCATTTTAAATTTTAATATTGTATTTTAATCTGTATTTTAACTAATTCTTTTCTTTTCTTTTATGTCTTATTGTAATTTTATTGGTGTTAGCCGCCCTGAGCCCGGTTTTGACTGGGGAGGGCGGGGTATAAATAAATATTATTATTATTATTATTATTATTATTATTATTATTATTATCCCCATCTTAGCTACATTAATTTCTGCAGAGTTGCTTCGAGGTGAAAGCCTTTCCCCCTCCATTGCCTCAAAGGGGCAGGGTTGAAATCTTTTCTTAATGCAACTCTTGCGCCTTACAACACCCCTGTAAGGGAGGCTGAGCTCTGCTGAGTCTTAATAATAATAATAATAATAATGGTAAATAATAATTTTATTATTTATAGCCCACCCATCTGGCTGGGTTTCCCCAGCCACTCTGGGTGGCTTCCAACACATAGGAAAAAATAATATTTATTTATTTATAAATATTATTTTAGAAAACCATAATATAATTTTTGGGTGGGGAAGTTTCTCAAGCAGAAAAGCTGAAAAGTCTTGGCCGTCCTCTGCAATTGCTTCATATGCATATTTGCAGAAAGAGGAGGGTGGTGGCTGGAGAAGTAACACCTCCTCACCTGGTTCACCTGCGGAACTCATCGCAACAAGAGCATCCTGTAGGGTCTTCCCCCCCCCCCATATGTGGTGGAAGTATATAAAAGCTAAAGGCTTTGGGGAAAAGATAGATAATGAGTTGAAGAAAATGTTCCAATTGTTCCCAAAAGTCCTGCAGCTTTTCTCCTAGGGGTAATAGGGAGGGAGTTCCCAAAAAAAGATGGTTAAACTAATTATGTCTGCAACAACAGCAGCCAGAATCCTGTACATTCAGAAATGGAAAGGAGGAGAGGTACCAACTTCAGAAGTTAGGTATAAGGTGGGAATGAAAATATCCTGGAATTAAGGGTGAGGAGTCAATTTTTTAAGGAAAAACATATGTTGAAATATAAGTAAACTGGCCAATCTGTGAAAATCAATTAAAAATATGTCTAATAATAATATTAATAAAAATGCTGTCCCCTCTCTTTCCCCCTAACTGTACCTTTCCCCGTTTATTTGTCTGCTTCGTAACACAAGGAAATATTTAATAACTAATTTTTAAAAAGAGGAAAGTTAGCCAGACTAACTTGTGTAGGCGTTCCATAAGGAGCGCTTAAGAGCAGCGGGGCGAGGAGAGAGTTGGCAATGCTGCCCTCATTGACCTCCCTTGACTCGGCTGGGCTAGGTGGCCAGGAGAATCGGAATGCGCTCTGGAACGATCTAGAGCCATCGGGGCTGTTCCGGAACGTTCCCTGGAAGCCAGAATGCCCCATTGTCTGATGCTCTGGAGATGCCAGGAATGGGAGGATGGGTTGGCGGACCCCATGGCTGGCCTTGGTGGCGGTTCTGGTCCTGGGGCCAGGCCCCTCCTGGCTGTGCCTGCAGTGCGACCCAAATTTTGCCCTCCGCTTCGCCTCCTACGCCCCCCACTTGAGCCGCAAGTCCTGGGGGCTGGGGGACGTCCCGGCTGCGGGGCGGAGGCTACGGGGCTGGGCCCAGGACACTCTGGAGGAACTGAACCTGGGTGTCCCGGCGGAGATCCGTGAGTCGCCTCGCAGGCCCTTCTCCTGCGCCTCCCCTGACTCCCAGGGTGCCGGATGTGGCCCTCCAAGTCTCCTGATGTGGCCCTCGGATCATAGCACCTCCTAAGCAATAACGCCACTTCTCTCCCCATGGACGGGCCCCATGTCAAAGATGGGGAAATTCAGGCTTGTGTGCCAATGTGGCCCTCTGGACCTCTCCACCTGGCCCCTGGAAATCTCTGCAGGCCACTCACCCTGGCCCCAGGCCACGCGCCCTCATTCACCCATCTGGGTCTGCAGCCTTCTTACATCCCTTGCACCCCCCACTGTTGCCCCTGGTCCAGCCCACCTCTGGGATGTGGCCCTGGGAAGGCCACCTCGAAGG
Source organism: Zootoca vivipara (assembly GCF_965207765.1). Classification (NCBI taxonomy): domain Eukaryota; kingdom Metazoa; phylum Chordata; class Lepidosauria; order Squamata; family Lacertidae; genus Zootoca; species Zootoca vivipara. The sequence goes on along the minus strand of NC_142589.1, from coordinate 86,134,967 downwards.
AAACGTGGCCCTCAAGCTAAACAAATAGGTTTCCCCCCACCTCCCACTTAGACAAAGGAAGACAAGGCTTTCCTGCACCGAGTTAATCTGTGGAACTCCCTTCCACAATATGTGGCGGTGGTGACTAAAAACCAGGTTATTCTTTTTTTAAAAAATCAAAATGCCCCTTTGCCAAAACTCTTGACCAGTTAGGAGCGCAGCCTTGCATTTAAGGTCCACGTGGACTGCGGCTTCTTTGGGGGGCTTATATTTTTTTGTATGCTCTCTCTCCACATCCTGTCCTTTCCCCATCTCTCCCCATCATGCACAGCAATGGAGAAACTCCAGGCAATAGCTACAGTCGTTTATGGGAAACTGGACACCCTCTTCAAAGGCAACACTTACAAGCCAGGTAAATAGATATAAAGAAAGGGTCTGCCTGTATCGGTTTGCCTGGATGATGATGATGATGACCATTTATGGTAACTAGAATCGCCCGAGGCTGCGATTCCTCTGCAAAAGTCTGCAGATGTTCTAAATCACATAATTGTAGTGTCTAAAGGGACCCCGAGAGGCATCTAGTCCAGCCCTCTAAAATGCATGAATCTTTTGCCCAATGTGGGGCTTGAATTCATGACCCTGAGATTAAGATTCATGCTCTACCATTTTTTTTTAAAAAAAACACACATGCTGCCGGGTCTATCTCTCTCTCTCTCCTCCCCCAAAAGGTGTCCTTCCGGAAATCCTGCGTTCCATTTTCGAGGAACAAGTCAAATTGCTACGGAATGCCATCATCGAAAGTGAGTGTCCCACACGGACTTCCCTCCTTCCTTTGGAGTTTACATACCTGTGTTTCTGAGCAGGACTTAGTTAGAAAGAGGCATGCTAAGAAAGCAGGATGGCTCTTTAATGCAGAAGGCAGTGGGAAGCCCCTCTCACAGGCCAGCTTGCGGGAATACCTCTTTCAAGATGGTGGGCAACGGGAATGACTCATCTCTGGATAAAATGCTAAAACGTGTTGAGGCATGTAATATTGAGCAGCAAATAAGGCTGGGTGGGGAACCATCAAGGCCGTGGGAGTCAGCGTGTAAATTTGTATTAAATTAGAATCAATTTGATGTTTGTTAAAAATTTAACAAAAAGACCGATAGCAAGTGAATTGACAAAACAAAGAGGGATGCCGATGGAAGTGGCTGTTCTCCCATAATGGCTTGCGGGAATGTCTCATAAAAAAAGTTCAGCTTTTGGGAATCCCTCTTCTAATATGGCAGCCGGTGGGAAGAACCCTTCTAATTTGACAGCTTTCTTTTTTCTTTATGTATATTTGTTATTAATTTCCCAAATTTTAACAATTACTGTATATACATAGCAACCATTATATTATTTGCTCTGCAGAGCTTTCAACTTCCCTCCGTCCTTTTTTTTGTTTCCTTCTGTTACATTTTATTTTGCACATCTCCATCCTATATGTAACTTGTTGTTTAGTCATTTAGTCATGTCCAACTCTTTATGACCCCATGGACCAGAGCATGCCAGGCACTCCTGTCTTGCACTGCCTCCCGCAGTTTGGTCAAACTCATGTTCGTAGCTTCGAGAACACTGTCCAACCATCTCGTCCTCTGTCATCTCCTTCTCCTAATGCCCTCCATCTTTCCCAACATCAGGGTCTTTTCCAGGGAGTCTTCTCTTCTCATGATGTGGCCAAAGTATTGGAGCCTCAGCTTCACGACCTGTCCTTCCAGGGAGCACTCAGGGCTGATTTCCTTCAGAATGGATAGGTTTGATCTTCTTGCAGTCCATGGGACTCGCAAGAGTCTCCTCCAGCACCATAATTCAAAACCATCCATTCTTCGGCGATCGGCTCTCACTTCCATACATCCAGCTCTCACTTCCATACATCACTACTGGGAAAACCATAGCTTTAACTATCCGGACCTTTGTAGGCAAGGTGATGTCTCTGCTTTTTAAGATGCTGTCTAGGTTTGTCATTGCTTTTCTCCCAAGAAGCAGGCGTCTTTTAATTTCGTGACTGCTGTCACCATCTGCAGTGATCAAGGAGCCCAAGAAAGTAAAATCTCTCACTGCCTCCATTTCTTCCCCTTCTATTTGCCAGGAGATGACGGGACCAGTGGCCATGATCTTGGTTTTTTTGATGTTGAGCTTCAGACCACATTTTGCGCTCTCCTCTTTCACCCTCATTAAAATGTAACTCATCTTGCCTTAACATTCACTTTTGTCTTAAATAGAATGTTGATTCTTCTCACGAAGTGAGTCTTATCTCAGTCCCTTATCTCAACTAGTGTCTTTATATGTGTACAATGAGTTTCTAAGTATAGTATACTGGTAAATTTAGTCCATTCTTTCTGGAATGTTGGTCACCCTGGTTCCAGATATATCCGGTCAGCCTTGCCATTTCTGCATACTCCATTGCCTTCGTCTGCCATTCTTCTGTTGTTGGTAGCTTCTGCTGTTTCCATTTTTGGGCTAGTAAAATTCTTGCCTCCATTGTAGCATACATAAACAGTTTTTGATCTATTTTTGGTATTTCCAGTCCAATCATTCCTAATAGAAATGCTTCAGGTCTCTTTGGAAAGGTGTACCTGAACATTTTTTAAAATCTCGTTATATATATAGCATTCCAGAAAACTTTAACCTTGTCACAAGTCCGCTTGTGGGGATGGATTTCAGCATAGTTTCATAATAAGCCATTCCTCCTTCGTTGGTAACACTACTGCCCATCCATTCGTGCAAATAATTAAGAGGAATAAATTTGTGTCGGGGGGTGGGTGGGTTATTAGTGAATTTGCTTTTCAGCATTTTCCTTGTTTTTTTTTGGGGGGGGTCTTTTTTAGTAGTTTCTGCATTTCTGGTGTTTCCTTGGTTTGGGGTGGTTTGCTTGCTTTTCGAAATTATCAATGACCCAATATATATATATATATGACACAATACCATTAGAAGTGCAGAAATTGAGATCAACAGGGGATGCATAACTTCTGGGAACGGCTTGCAGGAAATGAATCATAGCATTGTAGAGTTGGAAAGGGACCCCACGGGTCATCTAGTCCAACCCCCTGCGAGGCAGGAATCTCAGCTCAAGCACTGTTAAGTTGGTTGAATGCAACTGGTTAATCAACTGCACGGCTGTGGCCCAAATGTGAATTACTCTTGAGAGGTGGCCAGAGAGCCACGGGGGAAGCATGCTGCCTAAAACCGACTCACTTTCTCTCTCTCAAACTCTGGGAGGAAGACCTTTCATTGCCTACAGACCCAATCTTAAACAACTCCTCACCCACAATAATACAACCACCAGACTTAACATGGACACTGGTACCAGAGCCTGCAATAAACCCAGATGCCAACTTTGCTGCCACATACACCCGGACAACATCATTACTGGCCCCAACAACATCCAACATACCATCTCAGGACTATTTAATTGCTCATCTTCTAACATTGTGTATGCCATCAAATGCCAACAGTGCCCTTCAGCTCTCTATATTGGACAAACAGGCCAAACCCTACGCCAAAGGATAAATGGACATAAATCTGACATCAGGAATCACAAGACAGAGAAACCAGTAGGAGAACACTTCAATCTCCCAGGACATTCTATACAAGATCTCAAAGTACTGTAGCTGTATTGTTACAAAAGAATTTCAGAAATAGACTGGAAAGAGAAGTTGCTGAACTGCAATTTATCACCAAACAACACGTAGAAACCTGGTCTGAATAAAGACATTGGATTCTTATCTCATTATACATGATAAAGCTATCTTTAGCCATCTCACCCTTCGCTTTTCCTGTGGGACAAATTGCAGCCGTAAATTGTTCCTGTAAGACCAAGTCTTCTGAGTGGTGCCCCCCCCACTATATGTGGGAATCTGGTGACTTCTGTTTCAGTGTATCTGAAGAAGTGTGCATGCACACGAAAGCTCATACCAATGACAAACTTAGTTGGTCTCCAAGGTGCAACTGGAAGGAATTTTTTATTCTGTTTCACTTTTTCCTCTCTCACCTTTCCTTAGGTAGAGTGAAGTGTGAACGCCATTGTGGTAAGTGGGGTTTGTGGGGAGGCACACAATGCCTTTGGTGTGCCTGAATGGAGAGAGAGGAGCGTGGGTCGAGACCCTCTGACTTTTGTGGGGCTGGGACGTGAGCCTGTGGGTTGGCCAACGTCCATGGCCCTGTCCACTTTTGCCTCTGGCTGGCCCCACCCACTGAAGGCCAATGGCCCCTGGGTGATGGCCTGCAAAGGGAGGCGGCCCCTCAGCTGGAAAAAAATTGCCCCACCCTTCAAAATGTGGGTTTGGACTTTGCATCACAAATGATGCTCTGATGCAGAGCAAACGGGTCTGTCAGTGGCCCTGGAGAATGCTTCTCCACCAGCCTCAGCCAGCCGGCCACCTGCCTGCCTCCCTCCAGTCCAGGGGTTGCCACTTGCCTGCCATCTTCTTCCTCCTCCTCCTCCTCCTCCTCCTCCTCCTCCTCCTCCTCCTCCTCCTCCTCCTCCTCCTCCTCCTCGTCTCAGTGTTGCCCTCGCAGAACAGCTGGGAGAGAGGTAGAGAGCAGGGACGAAACCCTCTCTGCTTGTCATTCCTCTGGCGCCACCTGCTGTCGAGCTCCTGTCCTGATCTACCTGCCCAAAGGAGTGGCCGGGCGCAGGGATACCAAAGGAGGATGACAAAGACACCCGCATGGCCGGTTCTGGTGCTTTATTACAACTGATCCAGAGTGCGGCTGCCAGACTGGTGACGGGGAGGGGCTGCTGGGACCATGCAACACCATCTTATTTTTACCCCGCCCATCGAGATGGGTTTCCCCAGCCACTCTGGGCAGCTTCCAACACGTATAAAAGCATAATAAAACGTCAAGCATTAAGAACTTCCCAATACAGGGCTGCCTTCAGATGTCCCCTAAAATGGTATAGTTACTTATCTCCTTGACATTTGATGGAAGGACATTCCACGGGGAGGGTGCCATCACCGAGAAGGCCCTCTGCCTGGTTCCCCGTAATCTCACTTCTCACAGTGAGGGAACCACCAGAAGGCGCTCGGAGATGGACCTCAGTGTCTGGGCTGAGTGATGGAGGTGGAGACGCTCCTTCAGGTCTACTGGGCCGAGGCCATTTAGGGCTTTAAAGGTCAGCACCAACACTGCGAATCGTGCCCAGAAACGCTCTGGGAGCCAGTGTAGGTCTTTCACAGGCATAGGCAAACTCGGCCCGCCAGATGTTTTGGGGCTACAACTCCCTTCATCCCTGACCACTGGTCCTGTTAGCTAGGGATGATGGGAGTTGTAGTCCCAAAACATCTGGAGGGCCGAGTTTGCCTATGCCTGGTCTTTCAGGACTGGTGTTATATGGTCCCAGCAGCTGCTCCCAGTCACCAATCTGGCTGCCATATTTGATGTCTTCAGTTTTTCTGTTTTTGTTTTACAGGAATAAAGCGATACGAAGCCGTTTCTTGCGTGACGTGCAACGTCACCAAGCCAGCTTGCTTTGGATATAATTGCGAGTAAGAATTCTCTCTCTTATTCCCACGTTAGAAAAAATACAATTACAAATGGCATTTGGGAGAGGCTGATTCCCATAGCAGAAACGCTTCCAGGCCCCTTCCTGCACTTATAGAATCATAGAGTTGGAAGAGACCACAAGGGCCATCCAGTCCAACCCCCTGCCTGGCAGGAAACACCATCAAAGCATTCCTGACAGATGGCTGTCAAGCCTCTGCTTAAAGACCTCCAAAGAAGGAGACTCCACCACACTCCTTGGCAGCAAGTTCCACTGTTGAACAGCTCTTACTGTCAGGAAGTTCTGGTTACAGGTAGGTAGCCGTGTTGGTCTGGATCGAAGTAAAATAAAAAAAATTCCTTCAGTAGCACCTTAAAGACCAACTAAGTTTTTATTTTGGTATGAGCTTTCGTGTGCATGCACACTTCTTCAGATAAGAAGAAGTATCTGAAGAAGTGTGCATGCACACGAAAGCTCATACCAAAATAAAAACTTAGTTGGTCTTTAAGGTGCTACTGAAGGAATTTTTTTTATTTGTCAGGAAGTTCTTCCTAATGTTTAGGTGGAATCTTCTTTCTTGGAGCTTGAATCCATTGCTCCGTGTCTGCTTCTCTGGAGCAGCAGAAAACAACCTTTCACCCTCTTCTATATGACATCCTTTTACAGTATATATTTCAACCCCTTAACCTTCCCTTCTCAAGGCTAAACATACCCAGCTCCCTAAGCCGTTCCTCATAAGGTATTGTTTTCAGACCTTTGACCATTTTGGTTGCCCTCCTCTGGACACGTTCCAGCTTGTCAATATCCTTCTGGAACTGTAGTGCCCAGAACTGGACACAGTATTCCAGGTGAGGTCTGACCAGAGCGGAATACAGTGGTACTATTACTTCCCTTGATCTAGATGCTATACTCCTATTGATGCAGCCCAGAATTGCATTGGCTTTTTTAGCTGCTGCATCACACTGTTGACTCATGTCAAGTTTGTGGTCTACCAAGACTCCTAGATCCTTTTCACATGTACTGCTCTCAAGCCAGGTGTCTCCCATCCTGTATTTGTGCATTTCACCTATTCTCCACTGTGTTAAATCTAAGTCAGTGATTCCCAAACTTTTTTTTTTGTGGTAGTGGGGGGGGGGGAGTACATCCCCTTGGTTCCACCAACTCATTCCCAGGGGGAGAAGCAGTATTCAGAATAGCAGTTGGCATGGAAGATAATAACACAATGAAACTCAAAGTCAGTAACAATTAAATTGCACATTTATTCAAAATCCAATTAGAACATTTTAGTTTGATTAATTCAACAAAACTGATTTCCTTATCCATTCTTCTTTGGCGGGAGATTCTTCCTTCCATTTTTGTGCATTAAGAAATCCTAGCTGCTGTCTTTACTTTTTTGAATCTTCTGTTCCTATAATCCCTAAGAGAAAAGTTTCACTTTTTTTTTTGTATAATCACTTTGAGCATCTTTTCTATCTCATCATATATCCTATCAGGGGCGAACGAAGGCATTATGACACCCGGGGGTGGCAAACTGCTATGCACGGTGCATGTGCGGTGTCGCTACGTACAGCGCATGCAGCCGCGAGCAGAGGATCCTGGCACCGGCGGCAAACCACTACCGTTATGTACAGCGCATGCGCAGCGTCACATGCATGCATGGCGTCGCACACATGCGTGGTACGTAGCGACACTGCACATGCGCCGTATGTGCCGGTTTGCCGGTGCCGGCGCCCCAGCGCCGTACGGACAGTGCTGGGATCCTCTGCTCACAGCTGCAGCCACGAACGGAGGTCCTCCTTCACAGCTGTAGCGGCGGAGGGATCCCACCGCCGTCCATATGGTGCTTGAGCGACGCTGCCGGCAAACTGCTATGTACAGCGCATGTGTGCAACACCGTGCATGCGTGTGACGCCGCGCATGCGCTGTACATAACGGTACAGTGGTGCCTCGCTAGACGAATTTAATTCATTCCACGGGTCTTTTCTTATAATGAAAAATTCGTCTAGCAAATCCCATAGGAATGCATTTAATTTTTTTAAATTTTTTTTTGCCCATAGGAATGCATTAATTGAATTTCAATGCATTCCTATGGGAAACCGCGATTCGCTAGACGAATTTTTCATAAAACGAATTCGTCTAGCAAGGCAACCTCTGCTCAAAAAATCCTTTCGTTAAGCGGAAATTTCGTTAAGCAGGGCATTCGTTAAGCGAGGCACCACTGTAGTGGTTTGCCGCCGGTGCTAGGATCCTCTGCTCGCGGCTGCAGCTGCGAAGGGCAGATCATTCACATGCAGCGGTGCAATATGGCACCTGGGTCACACTGTCTCCCCCTGTTGTGACGCCACTGTATCCTATCCCAAAACACCCTCGGCTTTCTTACAAGTCTAGCACCTACATATGAGGGGGAAAGCTCCATTTGCTTGTTTACATTTCCAGCAGTTCATAGAATCATAGAATCGTAGAGTTGGAAGAGACCACAAGAGCTATCCAGTCCAACCCCCTGCCAAGCAGGAAACACCATCAAAGCATTCCTGACAGGTGGCTGTCTGCTTAAAGACCTCCAAAGAAGGAGACTCCACCACACTCCTTGGCAGCAAATTCCACTGCCGAACAGCTCTTACTGTCAGTTATTAGGAACCTTGTTACACATTTTGTGGGGATGGAATAGGTAAGGCTCTTCAAATTCCCTCCACAACCTTGGCCAGCTGCATCTCTGCATGCTGGATGTCCCAGGCCTTATCTTCCATTAAAAACGGCGAAAAAGACAATGAATTGAAAGTGGAGACGATGGGCGTACCTTCCCCTGTTTATCTGTTTGTTTCATAACACAAAACAAAACAATTTAATATAAATTACAGTGGTACCTCTACTTACGAATTTAATACGTTCCGAACGCACATTTGTAAGTCGAAAAAATTTGTAAGTCGAATCCCATAGGAATGCATTGGGAGAAAAAAAATTGTAAGTAGAAGCAACCCTATCTAAAAATTCGTAAGTAGAAAAAATCCTATCTAAACTGCATCCAAGATGGCGGACGGAGCTGCATTCGTAAGTAGCAACATTCGTAAGTAGAGTTACCACTGTAGTAACCATATATGGGACGCAGGTGGCGCTGTGGGTTAAACCACAGAGCCTAGGGCTTGCCGATCAGAAGGTCGGCGGTTCAAATCCCCGCGACGGAGTGAGCTCCCGTTGCTCGGTCCCAGCTCACTGCCAACCTAGCAGTTCGAAAGCACGTCAAAGTGCAAGTAGATAAATAGGTACCGCTCTGTTTCGGTGTTCTATTGCGCCAGAAACGGCTTTGTCATGCTGGACACATGACCCGGAAAAACTGTCTGTGGACAAACGCCGGCTCCCTTGGCCTGTAAAGCGAGGTGAGCGCCGCAACCCCCGAGTCGTCCGCGACTGGACTTAACGGTCAGGGTTCCTTTACCTTTACCTTTTAAAATAATCATATAAAAAAAAACAGGAGAGACTGGTTCATTAGGGCAAGTGGCTTCAGTCTGGCCCTGACACCCAGGAAGTCTCTCCAGCCACAGCCACACATTCTGACCCTGAGTTTCTGTCCCGTCCCCAACCCCAGGTCCTCTGAAGACTGGGAAGACGCTTTGAAGGGCCTCTACGAGTACATGTGAGTTCTCCAGGGGCTGTACCGGGTTAGCTGTGGTGGGTAGGCAAGAAAGGAAAGCTGCGGTCCCTGGGGAAGTTTCTAGTCCCTGTGTTTCTGGAGACAGAGTGAACGAAGTGAGACGGGGAGGGGGGACCACCTGGGGCCCTCCCCATGTTGTTGGACTCATCCCTGACCAATGGGAATTGGAGTCTGCAACATCGGGTGGGTCACAGGTTTGCTGTGGTCTAAGAAGATGCATTCTCTACTACTGCATGCAAGCGATGGAAGAATGCTTCTGTTCAGGACAGGGGCTTCCTCCTGGGAATGGGGAATGCCCCTCTTGCAGCGGGGCGGGGGGGATTTGCATCCCTCCACAGACCATTGTCGGAAGGCCTCTATTTGCAAGATGCATTCCCTCCTGAGAAGGGAGAATGCCCCTTGGAAGATATCTTCATGCTTGCTGGGAATGCAAAATTGTATATATATTTTGGACCGGGCTCCTCTTCGGTTTTCTCTCCGAAATTATTAAACAACCTCTCTTGCCAAGCCCAGCCTTAGCCCTGCTTTCACAAAACCCAGATTCCGACCCGACCACCCAGCATAAAGATTTAATTCTTTTTCTATGGGTAGCACAGCTAGTGATAGCACATCCCTGGAAATCCCAGGTGTTGCCACTTCTTGAGATGTGGTTCATTAATATTCGGGATATTGGTAGTTCGGAACGACTAACTGGGCTTGGAAGAGTTGCAAGTGGGGCTATAAAGGAAAATAAAACCTGGTCTCCCTATTCATGTGTAGGGGGGGGGGGGAGAAAATAAAGCTCTCCCACCAGCCTCACAAACCTGTCTGCGGAGAACCTGCCAATGTTTTAAGACAGGGGCCAGCAAACTTTTTCAGCAGAGGGCCGGTCCACTGTCCCTCAGACCTTGTGGGGGGGCCGAACTATATTTTGGGGAAAAAATGAATGAATTCCTATGCCCCACAAATAACCCAGAGATGCATTTTAAATAAAAGGACACATTCTACTCATGTAAAAACACCAGGCAGGCACCACAAATAACCCAGAGATGTATTTTAAATAAAAGGACACATTCTACTAATGTAAAAACATGCTGATTCCCGGACCGTCCGCGGGCCAAATTTAGAAGGCGATTGGGCCACATCCGGTCCCTGGGCCTTAGTTTGGGGATCCTGTTTTAAGACCATGTAAAATGACATTTGCCTGCCACCTGCTTCATAGAATACAGGCAGGCGGTTGGAAAACTTTGTAATGTCTCAGGTTTTAATCAAGACATTGTGGCTGGGTTTTTTTGAATCGCTTTGGAACTGCTATTGTTATTACTCTGTGCTGCAGTCTCTGCTGCATTTTAAATAATAATAAAAAAATTAAGAACAGGGGTCCCCAGACTTACCGTGCGGCGGGCCGGTGCCCGCCGTGCTGACCGTGCGGCGGGCCGGAGGGCAGGGGAGTGCGCGCGCAGCGGGCCGGAGGGCGGGGGAGTGCGCGCCCGTGCGCATGCGCACACGGGCGGGAAAAAAATCACCGAAAATCGCTTGTGCGCATGCGTATGGGCCTCCCCTGACCCGGAAGTGCACCAGAAATGACCTCTTCCGGGTCGGGAGAGGCCCATACGCATGCGCACAAAGGATTTACGGCGATTTTTTGCCGATTTATTAGATCGTCGCTGCGCCGCGCGCCGTGAGAGCGGGCGGCGGCAGCGGGCGGCGGGGGTTGTCGCGGGCCGGATTGGAAGGCCGATTGGGCCGCATCCAGCCCGGGGGCCGTAGTTTGGGGACCCCTGATTAAGAAGGAAAGAAAGGCGAATGCCTCTTCTTAGATCAAGGATCAGTGGCACCCACCTCGGCCCTTCAGATGTTCACCTCGCAGAGGTCAACAATGCCACGTTCACACACAGGCGACAAGCCCCAGGCTGTTTGGGGGAAGCAGAACACAGCAGTCCTGTCCCTCTTTAGAAAGAACTGGCTGGTCTGGGCTCTACAGGATTCCCATTAGGTGGTGGCACCAAGACTTTGGAACTCACTGCCTCTTGATATCAGGCAGGAACTTCCACGGTACCCTTTGTGGTGCCTGCTTAAAACATATTTGTTTAGGGAAGACTATCCCAACACGATTATTTATTTATTTATTTATTTATTTATTTATTTTTAATATTATCCCACCCATCTGGCTGGGTTGCCCCATAAACATTGATGTGTTTTGATCTCCATTTAGTCCTGTTGCTCATTTTAATTACCTTTCAAATGCTTTTAGCGGTTTTTAAAACTTTCTACCAGTAAAATTTAATGTTTCTTGCACACCACTTAAGAGGTTTTTGTTACAACCCAGCGATATAAGAATTTGGTTGAAGAAATATGGAGAAATAAAGAAGCCAGTTATATGCTCTGTTTTTTCCTCCTCTTCTCTCTCTCTCTCTCTCTCACACACAGATACAGTTTGACAACGTAAGTTAAGGCGTTTTCACGTGTGTTTTGGAGCAGAGTTTTCCACAGTGATGAAAATTTGAGTGCGGGAAAAGATTTTGCCCCCTTCTGCAAGGCCCCCTTGGCTGCGCCCAGTGCGACACCCTTGCGAGGAAGGCAGTAGCAGGAGTCCCCCAGACGGACAGCGGAAGGGCAGCAATTTTCCAAAATGACCAGCTGGGGGCTCTGGGTTGGCCCCAAGGTGGAAAAAAGCAAACAACACACCACTCTTTTCCAGTTGCCAAAAGTGAAACTGAGCAGCTGAAGGGAGACCCACCCACCCTGAGGTGTAAGAAGAGCTGTGATAGCTCAGTGGGCAGATGATGAGACTCTTAATCTCAGGGTTGTGGATTCAAGTCCCACCCTGGGCAGAAGATTCCTGTATCACAGGGTTGGACTAGATGACCCACATTGGTGTGTGTGTGTGTGTGTGTGTGTGTGTGTGTGTGTGTGTGTGTGTGTGTGTATGCAGAATAGGACGTGTGTGTGTGTGTGCGTGCGCGCGTTAAGATCCTCAGAAATGATTTTGCGAGGAACTCTCTTTTTTACTTAAGATTTTTAAATTAACTGTTCATAACTTTAACCAATTAATTTCAATTTTCAAATTTGTTATACATTTCTCTTTTGATTTGATTTTCCACCTTTTCTTCCATGCTGTTTTTCATACCAATTCCTTTCACAAATATAGTATTACGCATTTCATCTAAGACAGATTCCTCCATTTCATCTATTATCGTTTTCTTCCCGTCGCTCAAATTTCAAATCCTGCTTGCAATTTCATTTGGCTACGATATTTCCCCCCCTTCAAATAATCCAAAATTTCATAGTTCAGATTATTATTTTTTTATTAGCTGGGAACTTTTTTCTGGGTGATTTTTTTAACACTTGGCCGCTGTCTTCACAGGAACCCAGGCGAGTGGTCGATGGCACTGAAGCAACTCCCGGGATTTAGGTAGGCGCCCATTTCCTTGAAAGCCACAGGAAAAACTGAGGTACTTCCCCACAAAATGTAGGGTAGCAGTTGCAGGTGGGGAAACAGCAGCCAGGAGAATGAGTTTGTGGGGGGGGCGCGCGTATAGATTAAATTAACGAATAGCTGCAGAGAGGATATAGCAGGGACTCAGTCCTAGAAAGGAGTGGCACCTTTCTGGGATAATTGTTCCAACCCAGGAAGCGGTGCCAGAGCTGAAGTGAAGACAGGACGGCCATCCTGTCAGGGATGTTGTACTTTACAGGAACTGCCTTGAGGAGTGGGTTAGACTAGGCGACCATTAGTCTCACCCAACTCTGGGATTTTATGTTGCATCCTGCATTCAGCAGGGGGGGGGGCTAGGTGACCCCTTGAGGTGCCTTTCAATGCCTACAGATTCCTGATGATGCAGGATTGCAGCAGCTAAGCAGGTGTAAACTAAACCTGGAATAATAATAATTTTATTATTTATGCCCCACCTATCTGGCTGGGTTTCCCTAGCCAGTCTGGGCGGCTTACAGCACATACAAGGTCCACAAGGAAAGAGGGAGGCAGATACAGGGGAAAGGAAAGGAATTGGGACCTAGAGCATCAATGTGTTTTAAGGAACCACAAAGAACATTTTTAGAGCATTGCAGTGGGTGGGGCTGCATGACCCTAGGGGGTCCCTTCCAACTGTACAATTCTGTCTTTCTCTCTCCCCCCCCCCAATATCTTTCAGCCACTGCACATCTACAAGGTAAACAAGCGGCCTCAAGGAAAGATGGACGGGAGATGCTGAGCCGAACATTGTTGTTGTGTTTGTGGCTGCACACGCACGCGAGATTCTAAAAGCCCACGGCTTCCCCCAAAGAGAGCTGTAGTTTGCCCCTTGCAAAGCGACAGTTCCCAGCGCCCTTATCCTAATGGCATAATGTTGCAAGTCTATGGTGTGGCCACGTTTTGAATGCCCTGTTCCATTCTGGTCACCTCTCCTTGATAATAATAATAATAATAATAGTAATAATAATAATAATTATTATTTTCATTTATACCCCGCCCATCTGGCTGTGCTTCCCCTGCCACTCTGGGCAGCCATTGGCAAACATTAAAATACATCAAATAAATAAAAAGGAGATTGTAGAGCAGGGGGAAGTTCAGAACAAGGGCAACCCAAATGATCGAGGGGATGGAGAAAGGTTGCAGTATTTGGGGCTTTTTAGTGCAGAAAGGGGTGAGAAGTTCACGCACAGTTTGGAGAAAGCAAACAGAGGGAAGTTTTTCTCTGTCTCTCATAACACTTGAACTTTTGGATATCTGACAAAGGTTGGAGGATTCAGGACTGATGAAAGGAAGTCTTTTGTCTCATGGCAGTGTTAAAACTGTGGAACTTGCTGCCACTGGAGGCAGAGATGGCCACCGACATGGATGGCTTTAAAAGGATTAGACAAATTCATGGCCATCAATGGCTACTAGCCAAGGCGGCTATGCTCTGCCCGCCACGACTGGAAGCAGTAAGGCTTCGAATAACAACGGCTAAGAGAGGGGAGGGCTCTTGTGTTCGAATCACACCTTTGGGTTTCCCAGAGGCATTTGGTTGGCCACTGCAAGAGGGTGCTGAACTAGATAGGCCATCTTACGTTCTTGCTCCCAGCACACTCTGGCAGAAAATCGTGCTCTTCCTTATTCAGTTCACTAATGAATTGCTTCCCACGAGGCATCTGGAAGTGATTCGCAATGCAATGGTATATAAAAACAGCTTAAAACAGCCACACTTTAAAACTGTGATAAATATTGTTACACGCCACTCCAATCTCTTGAGGGTGAGAGACTCCAGGGGTTTCTGCATCTACCCAGGGCTGAGTTTCCCTGGAAAGGAGGTCATTAGAAAGAATCCCACTTCTGACACCAGTGTTGCGCACACCCAAATCTCCAAGTGGCAAAAGACTCCAGGAGTTCTGGGCACTAACTCAGGGGTGTCTTTAGTAGTTTTGTTTTTTATCGACACATGTATACAACCGGCACATGGCATTGAACTTAACTCCGTGTCTTCCTCTGTTTCCACAGACCAGAGAACCTGAACTTTACGAGTAAGTTTCCAAAACTTCGACTTGGGTGCTGCAGGGGGCATGGCTTCATGACTTATGGGCTGATGTGAAATAGAGGCATTCTCTTCCATTAGCAAGGAAGACCTCTTCTTAGATCAAGAAGGGAGAAACATCTCTGGCCCATCCAAAGTTCCTGGACTCTAACCTCCTGTCCTCCCAGACCACGTGTGAGATGGGAGTAAATGGTTCCATCTTAAAGAGGCATTCTCTTTCGAGGGACTGCCCCTCTTCTTCAAGAAGGGACATAGGAACCTCTGTCTGTCGTCACCTGGCAGCCGCCCACCAAGCCCAAAAATCAGGAATTGAGTTGTCCTCCAACATCTGGGGAGGCCACAGGTGTCCCAATCTGTTAAGCCACCATGTTACAGAGATGGAAAGGTGGAGTCAGAAGGGCACTGCGTGCCGTTTTTAGGGACAGCAGCTACGGGGGGGTCTCTAATGCCCGCTTTGTGTCCCCTAGGTATAGAGAGCACCCTCTCGAAAAACTGGCTCAACTTGATGGCGTTGAAGGAGCTCGAGGGAGAGACCCCTGTTCTCCAGCTCCTCGCCCCGATCTGCTGAATTCTTTTCCTTTCCGCAATGTTTTACGGAGAGCCCACTTTGATGTACGGTAATAAAATTATGGATAGAGAGACTCCTGCAATTGGATGCCGTGAAGCCTGGTTGTATTAGAAAGATGGTCTCGCAAACTGCAGGTAACGAAAGACGGTCAATTTTGCGGACAGGTAGACATTCATTCATTGGTTTTACAAACAGCCAGGAACCTGGTTGATCTCTCCCCAACTACATATGAAATGGTCAGGGTCTTTTGAAAGGGAAAATGGGATCAACTGAAAAAGGGCTTAGACGGCTCAAGAAAAAAAGAAACGGTGAATTGATGCGTAATGTAAACAAAACCGAAGCTTTTTCAAGGCGGGGGGGAAATATGAAAGACCTTTCAAAAGTCAGCTGGTTTTGTAATTTTATTGGATCATCTCAACATACACACACGCACACACAAAAATTGGTACAGCAGCTTTGTGGCGTTTTTCTCTTTTGGGGATTTCAGGGGAAGGGGGGGAATGTCGATAGCAAATAAGTTTGATTTTCTTCTTCCTCCCCCCCCCGCAACATAACACATCATACAGTTTTTTTAAAGGTTCTAGAATCACCAAAAGGTTTCTGCAAGAGAACATAATCTACATGCTAAAGTGAGGGGTTTTTTTTCCATCCAGGAATATATGTACACATATATAGATATATATATATACTTCTTTTTTTTAACCCACTAATTCCAAGGAACGTTTGTCCTTTTAAAGACAAATTTAAAAGACGCCGTGCATTTTCCCTCCCGACGCACACGCAAAAAATCCGGACTAAGCCACGGAAGGTCGCCCAGGAGCTTCTCCCCACCCCAAACAATTTTTTAATACTTTTATCAAGCAACATGGGCCCCTGACTATAATGTGGGAGAGGGGGGAGACCTAGATCCATCTGATAAATCAAGTTCTGCCAGAGCAAAATGCACCCCTCTTTTCCTAAGTCGACAAGCATTTTGCAAGTGGTTTTGGATTTTTTTAAAAAACCAAACCTATCTCTAAATCCGGGGGGGGGGGGGGAGGCGGAGAGGTTGAGGCACCCGTGTCTTGAAACAAGCAGCACATCAAAAGCAAGAGACCAGAGTTTTCATCATGCTTGTTTCTGTGCTCTCTCTGCATCCCACAAAATATACTTTATTTGGGGGTGGGGGGTGGGGAGGTTCAAAAACGATACTTGGCGAAACAGATGGGTTCTTTTGGGGAAAAAAAGCTAAGTGCCATATTCCTTTCAACAGTCATCAAGCTGCTTTTGAGCCAGATTTCAAAATAAGTAAGTCGCTGGCTCACTTCCATCTTACGGGACAGGCGCGGGAGGGGGGGGGGAAGGTTTGTTGAAACCAGAGGGAAGAAGTCTTGTTTCCAGCCAAGAATCCCCAAAAACACAAAGAAGCCAGTTTCTCGGACCAATGTCACACAGCTGATTGATTAGAGTCTTGATCTGGGAGTTCAGAAGCCCGAGGCACAGTTTATGGGAGCAAGTGGGATATGGGGCGAAAAGGGATTATTGGGGTCATGGTGGGAGGGGGGGACCATGCCCAGAGCAGCAGCCAAAGGGATCAACCTAATATGGTAGGCAAAATAAAAATGTCAAAAATAAAGGGTTGGTTTTTTTTTGGGGGGGGGGGGAGAAATCCACATACAAAACCAATAGACAACGAACCTTTGGATTTCCAGTTTTCGTTTTGCTACATTCTAAACAAAATCAAAACTTCAGGAATGTGAGATTCTGCTCTGCTCTCTCTCTCTCTCTAAGCGGACATCACAAAGACCCACGGGCAGGGGAAGGGGAGTTGATCGATCTCGCAGAACGGGAACGAATCCCGTCCTCGGAAGGCAGAAGGGGAGGCAAACACAACTGGCTTATGGTGGGAGAGAAGCCGGGACAATCCCTGCCAGCTTTAAAAAAAACCCTAAAACCCAACAACAGCAACAACAAAACAAATTACAGGTACAGTCAGCCTGGATGTAGACCACCACAACGACGCTATTGAGGGTGGTGGCCCAGAAGAGCAACCATGATATTGGAGTCGATTTAAAGAGATTCTGACACGGTGCCTGGGATTTCTCGGGCCGCTCACCACCACACCTCATGGGGCCATCGACTGTGGCAAGGATCCCTTGGGTGGCTGCATCAGTGATGGCAGGGTGTGTCTCTGGTACAGAAGAAGTTCCCCACCACGGCTGGCCGAAAAGTTCAAAGTGGAATGTGAAGGAGGGGGGAGAGAGAGAGAGAGAAAAAGACTACAGCTTCAGGATGTGTAAACCGCCATAACCGAAAAACAGAAAACACCCACCCACATTGCCCTGTGTCCCAGGGCAGAGTGGGAGTGAAAAAATGCATGCCCCTAGGAGGGGCAGGGAGAGAAGGGACCGTATGTGCGCATGGGGGGGGGGGGAGAGGGGAGGGGAGAGAAATCTTTATCGCTCGGCCGGATTCAGTCTGTGTGAGCCTCACGACACTTCTCTCTCAGGGGGGAGGCGGGAGGAGGAGGAGAACAGATCGCGCCAGTTTCTCAGCACTTCGACAAGGTCTCCTTGAGTTCAGACAGCAGGTTGCCCAGCAAGGTCGGCTCGTTGCACTTGGCATCGATGGAGACGGAGTTCTCTCCCTTTGAAAAGAGAGGGGTTTTTCATTTGTGGGTGGGAGCAAACGCAGGTTTTGGCCAACCGACACAATCAAAGGAGGTGGAGCCGACTCCCCCTAGGATTCAATCATCACCCCACTGTGTCTGCCCCCCCCACTTACCTTTTTAACTAACAGACAGACATGATGGCCCTGGATAGAACGGCTATACATCGATGCGCAGGACCCCACTCGCTCGACAACTGAAGGGGAAGGAAAGAGGAAGCGTTTAAAATGGAGCGTCTTCTTCCTCTCCCTCAAAAACAAGGCTAAGCTTTCAGGAGTGTGAATGAGAAGGAGGAGGAGGAGGAGGAGGAGGAGGAGGAGAGGAGCCTTCAGAAGAGCTTACTCCTTTTGCCCATATCAGCAAGAGACACTGGTTAGATCTCCTGTGAAGTAGAGCCCAAAACAGGGACTCATGCTGAGAAGCGACGGAAGGCCTCCTCAGAGAGTGGGCAATTCTCCTTCTTTAATTGATCACTCCTGATGCAACCAAACCCAGTGCTGAGAGAAAGCAGGTAAAGGCAGCAAAAGCCCAACCCCACTTACCTGCCAGTCATAAGGACTTAAGCAGGGTGTGGAATCCCTCAAATTTGTCCCTAAACAAATGCCAATAGCTGGGGGGGGGGGATTCACATCTGGCAACCAATCTATTGACATTATTTTCAGCTCTCCAACCCCACTATGACAGTCTATCCTGGGTTGGTTTTTTGTTTTGAGGAGGAGGAACTTACTGCAGCAGGAACTCACCTGAGAAGTGATGGTGGAAGCAGATTTTCGCCAGGAGGTGGTGGAAAGGCATGGTGATGCTGTCGACTTTGAAGGAGCTGGCGTGCAGGTCCCCCGACTCCAGCAACTTGGCATAAGCATCACTTGGGGGAGGAGAAATCAAGGTGAATTGAGCGGCAAAGGGAGCTGGAGGGACAGGAGTGGGCCTGGACACCATCTCTGGCTTGCCCACTTCTGCCCAAGGCGGGCCGGAAAAGCTTTTTAATGAAATTGTTTATTTTGATCTTGGGGCCAGCCAGGCCCAGCGACCAAACACACACTCATACCAACACACAAAGAAGAAGAAAAAGCATCAAAGTAAGTACATTCAAATGACGCTGCATAAACAAGCTTGTTTTCCCCTGCTCTGGAGGGTAGGACTCGAACCCATGGCTTCCAGTTACAAGAAGGGAGATTTCTGACTAAACATCAGGAAGAAGTTTCTGATAGTGAGAGCTGTGTGATAGTGGAAAGGGTTCACTCGGGAGGCTGTGGACTCTCCTTCCTTGGTGATTTTTAAGCAGAGCTTGGATGCCCATCTGTCATGGATGCTTAAGCTGAGATTCCTGCATGGCAGGGGGCCTTGGGGTGCTTCCCAGCTCTACAATTTATGATTCTATAAACGTCTTCTCATAAAAGCAGGGCAAGGGAGAAGCATGTCAGGTCAATCTCTGCATCCAACAGTGGAAGTTAATTTCTCAACTCCCAGAGTCTGAAGAATACTGCTTAGGCGCTACGCTCCCATTGACTTTACGAAGCCTTGTAAAGACAGCAGTCTGCCCTTCCCCGTGAGAGACACAGGAGAGGAGTGGCTGGAAGGGGCTCACCTGTAACAGGGCGTCGTGATAAGGTAGGAGGCGCAGCTGAAATGCAACTTGAAGTCCAGCTTTTCGTGTGTTGAGCCTTCCTCGTCCTGCCAGAAAACAACAGAGGTTGGGAAGTGGGGGCAAAGGAAGCAGGCCCTGACAGAGCTCCCCCCCCCCACATCCCTGAAACAGCCTCTTCTCATGGGTCCCAATGGGGAGGGGGGGAAGGAGGCAGAAAAAGCCCCCAACTGACCCTCCCACATGCTCCACTTTCCACTCCAGCCACCTGCCTAGCTGTTCCTCTCTGAGGCTTTGAGAAAAAAAATCTGGCTTTTCAGTTCTTCTACCCGTAAGAGTCCCAAGGATGGGATAAAACCGCATCAAATATATTAATATAAAACCACTATTTATGGGGTCAACTCCCCCCCCCCCACCCCTGACTTATTTATTTAGGAAATTGCTTCAGGGCTCTTTCATCCTTAATCTGTTTCAAACCTTAAAAAAAAAATACTGTGCAAAACTGAGTTTTAATGTGAACGGTGTGCTTTATTTATTCTTATTTTACTTATGAGATTTATATGGCACCCTTCATCACAAGATCTTGGGGCGGTAAGTAAGTAAAGTTTAATTGTAACAGCCTGCCCTAGGACCTTGGGGTGAAGGGCAGGCAATAAATTGTAATAATAGTAATAGTAATAATAATAATAATAATAATAATAATAATAATAATAATAATAATAGAATTCAAGCATTGGGAAAGCGGTGGAGGCCCTTACTTTGACAATAAACGCGAGGGTTCCTTTTAGTTTCTGCGCCATGACAATACTTTGCAAGGTGAAGACAAACTGGGCTTCGCTGGACACCCCTAAATTGGAAGAAGGGAGTGGGTGCAGGGGAAAAGAGAGAATTTAAAACAGAAATAAATTCACAAATATTAACTCTCTTCCATTTTGGGTCAAGGTTGATTGATTGGGGGGGGGGGAGCCCTACCAAACCCACACAGAGGCACACGAAGAACACATAGTTTGTGTCACAGTGGCCGGAGTGGACTACTTCAGAGTAACGACGCTACGCAGCTCTGCATTTTATTCTTTTATTGGTGCTGCGTATTTACAGTGCTCAAGTCATTGCTATTTACACGGAGCGATGTTGTCAGTCGGTTTCAGAACCTCCTAATGGCTTTTGGCGCGTCTTTCTCCAACACAAAAGCTTTGGCAGACCCATCCTCTTGCCCCTCCTCTTCCTGCGTAATTCTGGAGTTGGGGGGATGGGTCTTCCCCCCTTACTTGCCCCTTCCTGTCCCACCTGGGACCCTGGCTCCTCTACCTTGCCTGAGCCTCGGACACGACTTCCTGCTTCCCCACTGGAATCGGAACTCTCCCTGCTTTCCCCTTTGCTCGGGGACGGGCTTGAACTCAGGAGGGGAGGGACTTCGCGATATCCCCTGTCCCTCACATCCACCCCCCTCCCAAGCTCTCCTTCACCCCTCCCCAGGCCCCCCCCATGTGTCGGTGACGACTGGAAGCCTAAAAACTCGGTGCTCTCCGAGCCCGTTGGTGTGAACACCTCCCCCCAGTCCTGCGAGCCCCCCCCTTCCGCCTGGGAGGACGGGAATCCCAAAAAGTCCGTGGCGTCAGAGCTGGTGGGGGTAAAAATGTTTTGCCAATCTGCTCCTTCCTCTGACTGGGTGGATCTTGGCGACACCCATACCTCATCCTCTGGTTCCTCAAACTCCGCTTCCCAGCGCCATGGTGAGCTGTTCTCCCGTGCCTCCTCCTCCTCCCCCTCCCTTTCCATGTGCCAGGGCTTGGGTCTGTGGGGAAAGAGGGCGTGAAATTCTTCCACCAAGAATTCCTCCTGTATCTGAGTGGCGGGAACCCATTCATTCTGGGACGGTGGAGCATCCTCCCATGCCATGAGGTACTCCAGGCCCCCCACCCCCCACCTTGAATCCAGGATGGCCGTGGCCTCATTGAGTTGCTCCCTGCTTTCCCTCTCCCCCCCTCCCTCGGGGGTTTGTTCGCTGTCTCTGAGCCTGCTGCTTTCCCTGTACGGCGACAGCAGCGATCTATGAAACACTGGATGCACCCTCATGTCCTCTGGCAGTGCCAGCCTGTATGCCACCGGGTTGACCTGTTGCGTGACCGTGAAGGGGCCCAGCCATTTGGGTGCCAGCTTTTTGCACCTCCCTCTGGTGGGAAGGCCCTCCGAGGACAACCACACCTTGTCCCCCACCCTGATGACCTCCCCTTGTCGCCTGTGGCGATCTGCCCCCTTTTTGTACGCTTCCTTGGCCCTCTCCAAGTGTTCTCTGAGCTGCTGGTGCACCGTCTCCAGTTCCTCTGCCCAATCCTCAGCCTGTGGGCCCTCCTCCTCCTCCTCCCTCTCCCTCTCTGGGAAAGATCTGAGGTCGCGCCCGTAATTGGCCTTAAAGGGCGACACCCCTGTGGAGACGTGCACTGCATTGTTGTAGGCAAATTCTGCTAGTGGCAAGCGATCCACCCAGTCCGTTTGCCGCTGGCTGACGTAGCATCTCAGGTACTGCTGCAGAATGGCGTTGACCCTCTCCGCTTGTCCGTTGGTCTGCGGGTGTCTAGCCGTCGACAAGCTGACCTCCACCTGCAGGAGGTTCATGAGCCGCCGCCAGAACCTGGAAACAAATTGGCGGCCACGATCCGAAATAACCCTTAAAGGTAATCCATGCAGTCTGAAAATGTGATCAACAAACAGTTTGGCTGTCTCTTCTGCCGAGACTGCCCTGGCACACGGTATAAAGTGACACATTTTGGACATGAGGTCCACCACCACCAACACTGCAGTCTTACCCCTGGACGAAGGCAGATCTGTGATGAAGTCCATGGACACCACTTCCCACGGCCTGTGTGGTGTGGCTAAGGGCTCCAGCAACCCTGGTGGCGCTGCTCTGACCACCTTCGCCCGCTGGCAGGTGGTACAGCCCCTTACATAGTCTCGAACATCTTCCCTCACCCCTGGCCACCAGAAGTGTCTCATGACTAGGTGAGTGGTCTTGTCCCTTCCAAAATGCCCCGCTGTAGGGTTGTCGTGCATCTGCTTGAGGACCGTACGTCGAAGCTGGGTGGTGGGTAGGTACAGCGCACCCTTGTAGAAAAGCAGCCCTCTGCGTTCTGCAAAGTCTTTTGCCTGCTCCCTCCCCCCTCTCAGTTCTCTGAAGATGCGGTTGGCAAATTCATCCGCTGCCGTCAGTGCTGTGAGTTCTGCCTCGCTCACCACTGCTGCTCCGCAGGACCATGCCGACGGGGGGAAAATGTGCCTTGGGGCTGGTGGCGCCTCCTCCTCCATGTACTCTGGCTTGCGGGAGAGGGCATCCGCCCTGACATTCTGCTCTCCTGGGATGTAGTGTATGGAGAAGTTGAAGTTCGAGAAGAACTCCGCCCACCGTATCTGCCGCTGGTTGAGCACCCTGGCAGTTCTCCAGAACTCCAGGTTCTTGTGGTCTGTGCACACCTGGATGGGGTGCTTGGCGCCCACCAGGAAGTGTCTCCAGTGCTGGAACGCCGCGTGGATCGCAAGAAGTTCCCGATCAAAAACTGTGTAGTTTCGCTCGGGCTGGGTCAACTTCCTGGAGAAGAAGGCACAGGGTCTCCACTCTCTGTTGGCGTCCAGTTGCAACAAAATGGCGCCCACAGCCTTATCAGAAGCATCTGTTTCAATGCGTAGGGGCGCGTCCTGAACCACGTGGAACAGGTTCTGGTCTGAGGCGAACACCCTCTTGAGGCTTTCGAACGCTGCTTGCGCCTCTGGTGTCCACCTGAACTTCTGCTTGCCGCTCAGGCAGTCAGTGATGGGAGCCGTAACTCGAGAGAAGTTCTTGATGAACTTCCTGTAGAAGTTGGCAAAGCCTAGTAGGCGTTGGGCATCTTTGCGCGTCCTGGGGCTGTGCCAGTCCAGGATGGTCTGCACCTTGTCCTTGTCCATTGCCAGCCCCTTGTCTGACAGCTTGTAGCCCAGGAAGTCCACCTCCTTGGTGTGAAACTTGCACTTCTCCAGCTTCACATACAGGTGGTTCTCCTTCAGGCGCTGTAACACCTCCCTGACGTCCTTCACGTGCTGCACTGGGTCGTTGGAGTAAATAAGGATGTCATCCAGAAAGACCAAGCATTTCCTGAAGAGTAGGGACCCCA
Organism: Zootoca vivipara; assembly: GCF_965207765.1. Lineage (NCBI taxonomy): Eukaryota > Metazoa > Chordata > Lepidosauria > Squamata > Lacertidae > Zootoca > Zootoca vivipara. The sequence goes on along the minus strand of NC_142589.1, from coordinate 86,111,393 downwards.
GGACGTGGTGCATGAAGGCCTGGAAGCATGCTGAGCCCCCTTGCAACCCGAAGGGCATCACCAGATATTCAAAAGAGCCCAGAGGCGTGAACATCGTGGTTTTCCACTCATCGCCTTCCCGGATCCTGATCAAGTTGTACGCCCCCCTCAGGTCTAGCTTGGTGAAAATCTTGCCTCTGCGTGCCGCTGTCAGGAGATCATCCACTCTGGGCATGGGGAAAGCCACTGGCTCTGTCACCGAATTCAGCCGTCTAAAATCCACCACAAGACGGCGCTGTTGCGTGTCTTTCTTGTCCACCCAGAAGACCGGGCTGCCCCCTGCTGCCTTGCTTTCTCTGATGAACCCCCGCTTGAGGTTCTTGTCGATAAAAGCGCGCAGATCCTCCAGTTCCTGGTCTGACATGGCGTACAGCTTGGCTGGGGGTATAGTTGCCCCAGGCACCAGGTTGATCTGGCAGTCAAAAGGCCTGTGTGGGGGCAGGTGGTCGGACTCCGCTTCACTGAAGACCTCCTGCAGGTCCCAGTATGGTTTGGGTATCGCCTCACCCCCTTTGACGTGCATGGTGGCCACCGTGGCTATCGGAGGCCCCTCCCCTGGTTGGTGCTGCATGCAATGTTCCAGGCAAAAGTCCGATCCAAAAGTGATGCATCTCTGATGCCAACTTATGGAGGGGTCGTGGCGCGCCAGCCAGCTCATGCCCAAAACGATTGGGGGGTCTGAGATGGTGGTGACGTTGAATGCCAGTGTCTCTGAGTGCCTTCCAACCGTCATTCTCATGGGGGGGGTTTGATGAGTGATGGCCCCTCCCAGCAGCTCTCTGCCGTCAATGGTTGCCACGTGCAGAGGAAAATCCAGCTGCAGAAGCTGGATCTGGTGCTCTTCTGCAAAGTTTCTCGAGAAGAAGTTGGCTGAGGCACCACTGTCAATTAGGGCGAGGACCGTCAATGGATAGCCATTTGGGAGCGTGAGCGTCACTTCTAGAACCACTCCTGCTCTGGGAGGGGTGGGCTGGCTCTGCTCCTCTCTGTGCGGGTGGGTGGGCTGGGGCTGTTGTCTGCTGACTGTGCCTGGCTGCCGCCCCTTGTCTCCTGCAGCCAGGCTTTCCCGTTTCCCTGCTGTGGTGCTGCGTCAGTGGGGGAGGGCACAACCGTTCCCGCCTTTCCTTGCCACTCCCTGCGATGTGGGCAGTCTCTGACGAGATGCTGGGGGGAGTTGCAGAGAAAGCAATTCCCACCCCTTCCCTCCTTGCGTCTTGGCGCCGCTGGGGTTTGAAAAGCCCGCGCGCGCGCGCTATCAATCTGCATGGGTTCCTGGTCCTGACTGGCCCCAGGCGTGGCTTGAAAGGGTTGTTGAGGGAGTGGCTTCTCCTGCGACCGTGGGAACCAAGCCCGCTTTGCGCGCGTTGCTTGCTTGTCGCTCCATCTGGATTCCTGCCTCACCCCCACCGCCAGAGCCGCTTTGCTCAGTTGATCCATATTACTGGGCTTTGGACCTCTCGAGAGCTCATCCTTCACCTCCTCATGCAACCCCAAGTAAAACGCCGCTTGCATTGGGGCAGACTCCAGATCCCACCCCAATCTGTGCACCAGCATGGTGAATTTCGCCCAATACGCGCGAACTGTCATATTTCCTTGGCGTAAATTATGAAGTTCCTCCTTAGTCTGGTCCATATGACTATCGGACGAATACATCGTTTTCAAACCTTCTAGAAATAGTTTGACATTCTTCATGCAAGGATTCCTTGTTGCAATTAACGGTCTTAGCCACTCCCTGGCCGCCCCTGTAAGGTGCTCCACAATAAACGCTACTCTGTGCTCATCATCAGGGAACTCATCGTGGTGCAGCTCAAGAGCATACACAATCTCAGTCTCAAAGCCCTGAAACTCCTTCGGGTCTCCATTGAACTTGCTTACTAGGGTCCCGGCTCTCCTTCCTGGCAGCACTTGGACTTGGGGTGCCCCTCCCGCCTTGTTTTTCTCTGCATCCAGCTTGTTTTGGAGGTCTACCGCCACCGCCCTTAAATGCTGCTCTTTTTCCTGGAGCTCTCTCACCTGTTCCGCAAGTTGTAGCCGGTCGTCCTGGACCTTCTTAGTCTCCTCTTTAGCTGCCTTCAATTCTCCCTGCGCCTGCAGCGACAGCTGTTGCAGTTCTAGCTGGGCTTGCTCAGCGATCTGCCGCCACTTCTCCGCCTCTGACACGCTCATCCCGGCAACTCCAAAGTAGCCCAAAAATGATTAGGAGGTTGCTGTCACAGTGGCCGGAGTGGACTACTTCAGAGTAACGACGCTACGCAGCTCTGCATTTTATTCTTTTATTGGTGCTGCGTATTTACAGTGCTCAAGTCATTGCTATTTACACGGAGCGATGTTGTCAGTCGGTTTCAGAACCTCCTAATGGCTTTTGGCGCGTCTTTCTCCAACACAAAAGCTTTGGCAGACCCATCCTCTTGCCCCTCCTCTTCCTGCGTAATTCTGGAGTTGGGGGGATGGGTCTTCCCCCCTTACTTGCCCCTTCCTGTCCCACCTGGGACCCTGGCTCCTCTACCTTGCCTGAGCCTCGGACACGACTTCCTGCTTCCCCACTGGAATCGGAACTCTCCCTGCTTTCCCCTTTGCTCGGGGACGGGCTTGAACTCAGGAGGGGAGGGACTTCGCGATATCCCCTGTCCCTCACAGTTTGGAAGCGTAGGAAAATGAAAAGCATCAAAGAGCCTCAGCAAAGTCACGCAGCTAAAGAGAACTTCTATCGCATCGAAATCCCATCCGATCTCAAGAGCACCTCAGGGCTTCCGAAATCTTCCCCCCTTTCAGCACTTGAGTCTTCTATTCCCACTGCAAGGTTTCGTTTTAATTTATTTCATAAATTTATATACCGCTCAATAGTAAAACAAACAAACCTATCTCACAAATTTATACAGAGTTAAAAAATAAAATGATCCTGAAAGCATTTACAAAAGAAATAAAGCAATAAAATTATAAGTGAAAACCACCCGAACATTCAAAAAATTAAAACCAGCAGCAAACTGAAGATGCATCAGCAGTCTAGGGATCTGGGTTACCCCTTGAAATAAGACCACGCTGTCATGCAGATTTGTTTCAGATTTGGGGGGTTCCAACATGCAGTCCCATATCCCAGGAAGGAGCTGGTGAGTTCTGTATAGCTCCTGCCCCCCACCCAGAAAACCTCCACAACACTTTCACCTCCAAATAGGCAAAAAAGGGGAGGAAATTAACACACAGGCACCTATATTGGACCCTCCAAATTTGGGCCAAAGTTTGAAGGAATACCCACAAAAGAAGAACGGAGCAACAAATAAATGGACTATGCCAAAACGGCAAAACTAACTGCCAGACTAAGAGACACTAGTGACAAAAAATATTTGTAGGAAAATGAAACCCTTTTTGGATCACTTAACTAACTACTTTAATTCTTCCCCAATACAAGATGGATTTGTATCTTGAGGAACAGAAGAACAAGAATATGTTGTTTTCAGGTTTATATTTTACACTTTGCGTATTGTTACGAAACTAACAGGCAGTTCAGAGAGTGGAGATGCAACGTCTTATCGAGTGATATGGGAAGTTACAGAAAAATAAGAATGGCAACACATGATGTTCTTAAGATGCATTATGTGAATGTATAATCAGTAGCTCACGTGCCTTGTTTTTTGGCAGGTCAAGATAACCAGGGGACAGCAAAAACTGCATTTTTTTAAGCAGGGGCAATTAGATTAAGATACATTATTTGATTAACTTTCTAAACATGAATCAAAAGAAAGCCTATGAATCAAAAGAAAGCCTATTTGATTTTATGAATCAAAAGAAAGCTCACGTTTTATATCTGTGACTAAAGGATTGTGTATCAATTCTCTGTCATTTGTATTAATGTAAACCTCCAGTGAATCTCCAGAACATATTTTGTATAGCTGTTTAGCTCTATCCCCAGTATATTTTATCTTATTGATATGGCTAGTGGTTCATGCAAATGAAGTTTCTATCTAGCTATTATGTGAAAATCTAGTAGTAGTAGTAGTAGTAGTAGTAGTAGTAGTAATAATAGTAGTAGTAGTAGAAGTTTGAAAGGTCACCCCCTGGGCTTAATCTAGATATGACCCTGAGAGACGTCTTTGATGCCATTAAACATTTCGTGGAAAGGGTGGATTTCTTGATGCTCCTTGACGCCTCTGGCCAACCCTGTCCGCCCCTGCCCCCCGCAAAGACAGGACATACCAGGGGGCAGCTGGAAAGGGACAGGAATTCCATCATGTATCGAGGACCCTTCCGACCGGAACATTTTAGTATTGAGCGAGTCCAGGACGTTCAACTCCATGCTCTTCAGAAAGCTGCTGCTTTTGTTCTCGAAGATGATGGAGACGGTCACCTGGCTGTCGTTCTGCAGGTTCCCCTGGATGTCGTAAGTCTGCGGGAGGAGGCATTTGTGAAGAGGGAGCAGCAGCGGAGCTGGACACAATCGCTTAACCACTGCATATTTAAGGCGCTTGCTCTCCACGGAGGTGCACACACAACCCCACTCACCATTTTGATGTACGCATTTTCGGCGAGGAGGGCGTAACTTGACATAGGCTGGAAGGCAGAAAGAAAAGGCTGTCATTTCTGAGGTGCGGCCAATTATGTGTGGAGAGACAGCGTGGTTAGAGTGCCGGAAGAGGATTTGGGAGACCAGGTTCGAATCCCCACTCAGCTAAGAAGCTGGCCTTGGGCCAGTTGCTCTCTCTCAGCCTAACCTACCTTGCAGGGGTTTTGTACGAACTAAATGTATGCCACGTTGAGTTTGTTATATAAAAAAGGCAAGTGTCAGGGCGGTTGCTGGCTACCCTCGAGCAACGACACTCCAAACCATCTTGTCTTTTAGTGCTTTTATTGTGAAAGCTATTTACAAGGCAAGAGCTTCATGAAAACATGTCTACTCAGTACTATCAGATTATCCCAATGGCACTTTTCGGCTCCTCCCCCAGCAGAGTAGTTTGGGGACCCCCCAATCTCCTCCCCCTGCGTTTGTGAGCCGCCGATCGCCTCAGTTCCGGGGTGAATTTGAAAGGACGCCCCTCTGCTGTTTCCCCGCTGGAACTCTCTGCTGGCCCCTCCTTCCTTGCTGATATCACAGGCTGCAGGTAGGTCTCTTGTATGCTGCCTGAGCCCCGGCCCGCTCTGCTCACTTCCTCCTTCCTGTCTCCTGTCCTTCCGCTGTTGTCCGAGCCATTAGAAGAGCTGGATTGGATGGGGGGTAGCTGTTCCCTGTAAGCCCACCCCCTTACAGCAAGGTTATAAATGCAGTAAATATATATAAACTTCTGCTCGGGGTAAACCCACTGAAATTAAGAGAAGTTAGTAATGCCTATTGCAGGAATGTGGGTGGCGCTGTGGTCTAAACCACAGAGCCTAGGGCTTGCCGATCAGGAGGTCGGCGGTTCAAATCCCCACAATGGGGTGAGCTCTCGTTACTCGGTCCCAGCTCCTGCCAACCTAGCAGTTCGAAAGCACATCAAAGTGCAAGTAGATAAATAGGGACCACTCCAGCGGGAAGGTAAACGGTGTTTCCCTGCGCTGCTCTGGTTTGCCAGAAGTGGCTTAGTCATGCTGGCCACGTGACCCGGAAGCTGTATGCTGGCTCCCTCGGCCAGTAAAGTGAGATGAATGCCGCAACCCCAGAGTTGTCCGCGACTGGACCTAATGGTCAGGGGTCCCTTTATCTTTTAGTAATGCCTATTCATTTCAGTGGGTCTACACTGGACAGGACTAACACTGGCTATCATTAAAAGAAATCTCTATACAGGAGTGTTTCCCAAACTTGGGTCTCCAGCTGGTTTTGGGACTACAATTCCCATCACCCCAACCACTGGTCCTGCTAGCTAGGGATGATGGGAGCTGTAGTCCCAAAACAGCTGGAGACCTGAGTTTGGGAAATCCTGCAAAAGACCTCTCAAGCGGTTTGCCTAAAATATTCATTTAAAATACCAATAAAAGGCAAGTTAATAATAACAACAACAAAAAACCCAAAAGATGCAATTATAAGACCCTTGCTCACCGGTAACGGTTCATCCTCCAGTGTCCCGTTCTGCACCGATTCTGCAGGGAGCTCCTCTCCCTTGTTGCCTTGGTGTTTTTTCGACTTCTTATCCTTGGACTTCTCCTCTTTCTTGTGCTTCTTCTTCTTGTGCTTGGAGGATTTCTACTGGGTCAGGGGGAAATCCAGGGGTCAGACACCTTCCTCCCATATTGCCCATTAAAAGCCAAAGCTCACCCCAAGCGATCTCCGCCAGGCTCTGCCCCGTGCAACTCTCTGACCATAGAGGGAACTGCCCTTGCCTTCCTTTCAAGGTCTCTCAAAAACTGCTTTGGGGACAGGCCCTTCACAATACAAATGTTTCTCCTTCACCAAGCAGCACCTGCTGCTCTCTTATTGTGGTTTTTAATTAATAATAAAAAATGATAATCATATTATTTACATGCTGCCCATCTGGCTGGGTTGCCCCAGCCACTCTGGGCAGCTACCAACAAAATATTAAACACACAATAAAACACTAAACATTAAAAACTTCCCTATACGGGGCTGCTTTCAGGTGTCTTTCAAGTTGTGTAGTTGTTTAGCTCCCTGACATCTGACGGGAGGGCGTTCCACAGGGCGGGCGCCACCACTGAGAAGGCCCTCTGCCTGGTTCCCTGTAACTTCACTTCTAGAAAGGGGGGGGGAGGAACTGCCAGAAGGCCCTTGGAGATGGACCTCCATGTCCAGACTCAACGATTGGTTATACTGTATTCCATATTGCAAGCTGCCTTGACACATCTTATGAAAGCATGGGTTGCAAATATTCAAGCAAACAATAAAAGAAGCCGACTGACAACCCCCCTGTTCCCTCTCTCTCTCTCTCTCTCTCTTGGCAGTCAGGGACAGGGACTTGGCCACTCACCTTTCCTTCATCTTCCTCCTCCAGCTCTTCTTCTCGCACTTCCTTCTGGGCCCCCACTGGCTCCCCAGCCCCTGCGAGGTTCGTGCTCGGCTCAGAAGGGCTCTAAAGGGAGGCGATAAGATTGAAATTATTTATACCCCAGCCATCTGGCAGGGATGCCCCAGCCACTCTGGGCAGCTTTCAACAAATTAAAACACAGACATTAAAAACTTCCCCCATACAGGGCCACCTTCAGATGTCTTCTAAAAGTTCTAGTTTATATCATTGACATCTGGTGGAAAATGCTCAAAAAGCGAGCCAAGGGGCTACGGGACAGCTAGGAGGCTCTCCCAGAGGGGTAAGGAGGGGATTTGTGAACAAGCCTTCTCCTGCTCGGGATCTTACTTTACAATGGGTAATGCCCTCAAACTGTGGGCAGCTCCCTGCTTGCATCCCTCCCCCAAGCCCACTGGTTCAGGGTTCCGGCATTAATTTACAAGGCCCTTAACAACATGGCTCCAGGAAATCTTTAAGATACCGCCTGATACCTTATATCCCAGTCTTATCGCTGAGATACTGGGGGGTGGGGTGGGGTGGGAGAGAGAGAAGCAACAGGTCTCAAGGTCTTCGCCTAAACCAGCTGTTTTCAACCTTTTTGAGTCCATAGCTTTTTGACCAACTCCATTCTTTCTGCGGCACCCCTGTGGGGCTCAGGAGCCCAGTTATGTCACCCCTTGCCTGCAGAGCTGGCAGCCTCTCACCCTTCTCTCCTCTCCTTGGGAGTCTTCTGGGCACTTGCTGCCCTTGGTTTCTGAGCTGCCCCCCACCCCACCCCAAAGAGAGGTGCCTCCTCTCACTGCCCCACAGGGGCCTGGGAAGCACCCCCTGGCTAGCCCCAGAGGCACCATTCGCCTGCTGGTAGCTGGGGCTGCTGCAACGAACAGCCGCGCAAGCCTTTTGAGAGGCAGAGATGCAAGAGGGCATCAGAAAAGGGAGGGAGGGAAGGGAAGGAAGGAGGGAGGGAGGGAAAGATGGGCAGAGGTCAGTGTTGCCTGCAGCACCCCTGATGCCACCGTGCACTGGTTGAAAACCACTGGTTTAAGGATGGCCCGGAGTCGAACCTCCTCAGTGAGAGAGGGGAGGGTAGGTCCGGGCGATGGACATGAACAATGGGGGCGACAGAAGGGTTGCTGGGAAGAAGAGATGGGGTTGGAGTGGGCGAGAGACGGAATAGGCTGAGTGTCAGAGGACATTATAACTAAGAGACGGATAACACGGTTTTGATTTGGACTGTTTAAAGATGCTGGTCAGGTCGTCCGGAGAAGGGCACCCGGGTGAAGGAGGGTGATCTTCTGTATTGAGTTAAAATAATAAATGTTTTTTTTCTGTTAGAATTTATTAGAAATAGAGATTTGAGGAGATTTTTAGGGGAAACAGGAAGCTAAAGGGGATTATTATAGAATTAAAGTGTGGGGAATATAATTGATGGGATTTATTGTAATTTGATATCATAAGAATTTATTTAAGATAATTGAATTAATGCAAAGAATTAGAAAAATTGCCAAAATGGGATATAATATGACCTGGGAAGGACGGAACGGGGAAGTCAAAGTTTAATACAATGGCTTATATTAGATGTTTAATTTTTATAAATTTTTTTTTCTTTTTTCTTGATATTTTTTGCTTTTTTGTATGTTTTTTTCTTCTTCTTTTTTCTTCTCTCTTTTTCTCTTTTGTGCTAAAGATATAAAGTGGATGTGAAGATATATTGATTTGATTTGTAATGTTGGAAAATTCAATAAATATTATTGTAAAAAAAGAGAGAAAACCACTGGTTTAAGAAATACCAACTACAGAAGAAGGGCAAATGAGCTGACTGGACGACTCTGCGACCAGAAAGAAGAGATGGTAGAAGAAGATTGAAAGAAGAAATTTAAAGTATATTTGAAAAAAAATATGGTAATATTTGATATTTTATAATTATGATACAGGCTATCGGTTTAGAAGTAGGAATGCTACGCAGTTTATAAATAAGTTATGATTTTAAAATAAGGTAAATTTTGATTAGGTGATGATATTGATTGTGTTTTATTTGGTTCTAGAAAGTAAAGGTAAAGGGTAAAGGGGCCCCTGACCATCAGGTCCAGTCGTGTCCGACTCTGGGGTTGTGGTGCTCATCTCGCTCTATAGGCCAAGGGAGCCAGCGTTTGTCCGCAGACAGCTTCCGGGTCATGTGGCCAGCATGACAAAGCTGCTTCTAGCGAACCAGAGCAGTGTACGGAAACACCGTTTACCTTCCCGCCGGAGCGGTCCCTATTTATCTACTTGCACTTTGATGTGCTTTCGAACTGCTAGGTGGGCAGGAGCAGGGACCGAACAACAGGAGCTCACCCCGTTGCAGGGATTCGAAAGGCCGACCTTCTGATCAGCAAGCCCTAGACACTAGAAAGTGTCCCTACTCTAGAAAGTAGGGAACTGCTAAAGATGGGTTAAAATGAAATTCAGATACGGGGGATTCGAGGAAGTCACCTAAAGAGGTTAAGGAAAACTATGTAATGGGATTATAGATGTAGTTTTTTGTTTTTCTTATGATGTGTTTCTATTTGTGTTCTGTGTATTTGTATGTTTATAAATTTCTGTGGAAAAGGAATTAATGTTTTTTTGAAAAAAAAAGAAAAAAGAAAACCACTGGTTTAAGGAGTCATTTGGTGCCTGGCTTATATATCTGCGTTTGCAACACTTGCATGCGCATGCACACACACATCATTTCAGAGCTCTGCAATGGAGATTAACCTTTGCTTCCGTAGCAGCTGCAGGCGGTGGACCGTCAGAAAGCCAGAAGTCCATGTCTTCCGGCTGGAACGAGAGAGAAGGGGAGCAAAAAAGGACCGTGGGTTACCTGTAGTGCACTTTCTTTTACAACTTATTCAAACCTTACAAATAATAATAATAATCACCACCACCACCCCGCCCTGATATACGGTACAATGTATGTATGAAAACAGCAAACCCTGTGCCCATTTCTGGGTGCTTTCGAACTATAACTCCCACTATAATCCACGACTGGTGGGCCCTGCTGGAATGCAGCAGCTGAACTATAACTCCCATCAGCCCTGGGTGCCGGGAATCAGAGTGCGATGGCTGGACCCTCCAAAGGCTCCCCGTCCCTGCTCTGAACGGAAGAGGCCAGACTCGAGAAGAGCACAGGGTGTGGGTAAAATAAAAAAATTCCTTCAGTAGCACCTTAAAGACCAACTAAGTTTTTATTTTGGTATGGGCTTTCGTGTGCATGCACACTTCTTCAGATACAGGGTGTGGGTGTTACCTTCTTCTCCTCCTCCTCTTGCTCCTCCTCCACCTCCTCCTCGATCTTCCTCTCCCGCTCCTTCCTCTTCTCTTTCTCCCGCTCCTTGTCTTTGTGCTTCTTCTCCTTCTTCTTTGGTCGCTTGCTCTTCTTCTCTGTGGAGAGCACTTCTGCCTCCTGGGGCGACTTGAGGTCGTCGGCGTTCCTGTGTCTCTGCACTGGAAGCTTCTCGCTGTCTGCCAAAGGCCTTTTCGGTGGGAAGGAAGGACAGGGGAGGTTTGTTTGTTTTTAATTATGCCTTTCGTTTTGCATTTTTGCATCTCATTTTTACGCCGTGAACCGCCTTGTGATCTTCAGGTGAAGGGTAAATAAATATACAAATTCAACCCAGGCTGCAAAAAACAATCTCGAGATCCAGCCTCCTGGATTTACCCATTGGGAAAGCCCACAAGCAGGATTCTAGCAGGGCTGGTAATATGGTTCCCATTGCAAGGCCAGAATTAACACCACACACACTCTCATGCATAGCACACAGGTACACTCCCAGGAAGCTGTGATTGACCGCAGCTCCGTCGCTGAATGAACCCTCTGAAACGGCCTGAGGGTGACCAGAAGTTCCCCGACACCAGTCTTTGTCCATCTGGTGCCCTCCAGCGGCTCTGGACCACAACTCCCAGCAGCCCCCATGCTTGCTGCGGCTGTTGGGGAGTTGTGATGGCAGAAATTCCAGAACATCTGAAGGGCACCTGGGCTGCAGAAGGCTGCCCTGGAGTAAGTTTCAGAAGCACTAACAGCGAAGTGGGTTGCATACAGCTGCTTTCCTGGTCGCCTATGGCGAATGGAAGATTGGCTCCAGGCAAGCAAGCGACCAAACGCCATTCAGAGCATGGAACTCCATGTCACTAGAAATCAGGCAGGCACCAGATGCAAGACTGAAACAGGTTTATTCCAGGAGGCCTTTCCGCCATAAATGCTGTTCTGGGGTTTTCAGTTTTGCATACTGCATTGTTTTTTCTTTTGTAAGTTACTTTAGTGAAAACTAGGATTTTTTTAAAGGTTTCTTTTGTTCCAGGCCACAAACATGCAAATTTAGGTCTATGCAGGCAGAAGAGAGAGAGAGTTTATCCCCCCCCCCCCGGACATTCAGAATATAGGGAGTCTCTTTTTTCTGCTGCAATTTGGGGTGGGGTGACTGGGTCAGTAGCTCTCTTGGCCGTGTCGGGGTTTTATGCCATCAGAAAGGGAGCAGCCAACTTGCGGTTTTTACATTGTAATTTTATGTTGTGAACTGCCATGAGATCTATGGATAAAGGGGCAGTATGCAAATTTAATAAATTATAAAAAGAACAACTTCTCATACACTGGAGAGTGAGAGAGAGAGAGATAGGGAGAAGGGAGCGCTTACCTCGCCGATTTCCCTGAAACCAGACTGTGTGTGAAAGACAGAGAGAAAGAAAGAGAGGGAGACAGGAAAAAAATAAAAATAAAATACACAAGACGACAGAATACAGCAACTGTGCGAATGGAAGAAGCAGGAGGGAAAGAGACAGAGAGTGAGAAATGCAAAATAATTCTGATGATGCCTCACAGAACATACAAACGGAAGAGCTGGAAGAACATGTGGAGCAAAGCTAGCCTTTTAAAAGACACAATGGAAGTGTCCAAATTGATGGCTTCACCACCTAAACTAAGCTAAGCCCACAAGGTGAAGGCTGGGGGCGGCGCGGCGCATGACCTGTGACCCCTGGCCCTAATCTGGCCCACAAGGTCATTGCCTGCCCCAAACCACGCTCACCTGAGGTCATTTGTGACATAAAGGAGGGTTTGCCATACTCGCAAGCGGACTACAGTGGTACCTCGACGTCCGAATGACTCGACTTCCGAAGGTTTCGACTTACGAAGTTGACAACCCCGGAAGTCTTTTCGTCGCGTGTGCGTTCTGCGCCTGCGCAGAAGCAGCACGCGTGTGGTCCGCACATGCGCAGAAGTGTAAAATCGTGCTTCGCGCATGCGCAAAACGGGCGCTTCGACAACTGAAGACTTCGACTTACGAAGAGCGCCGTGGAACGGATCGCCTTCATAAGTCGAGGCACCACTGTATATTTGAATCGTTCTCATTCTCAGTAATGCTTTTCTTTTTTAAACGCCCCCCACAAACACCCACAATTCATGTGCAAGGCTTAGAAATTGGAATATTAAGCAATCTCCATCTCTCCACCTAAATACCTGAAACAAATGAATGAAATATTGATGAACTACAACCAAGAGTAGGGCCCCCCAGGCATTGCTGAACTACAACTCCCACCAGCCCCCACAAGCATGGCTGATGGTTGGGGGTGATGGGAGCTGTAGTTCAGCAAATGCCCGGCTGGCCAAAGGTTCCTTGCACTCTGATGTGGAAGCATCCCAGAGAGCAGGAAGGTTTAACGCTAGCCAGGAAAGCGGAAGTATGCCAGCCCAGCTTTTTCCTTACTTGTCGAGGTCGATGTCCAGAGCCTTGTAGGGGTCGTTGGGGTCCTTGTCATCCTCATCGCTGGGCAGAGCATTCTGGGGGAAAAGCCACAAGAGAAGAGGGAGTGGGTCAAAGAGGTGCTGACCTCCAAGGGGGAAAAGGGGGGTCTGGTGACCTACCCTCCATTGCCACAGCAACAGAATGTTTTCAAAGTCAGAAACATGTTTCCACCACCCTGTACCAAGAGATAAGGACTGCGCTACCATACTGCTGCAGCAGGATTTCATTTGCCAGACTAAGAATGTAGGAATTTGCCTGCTGGATCTGGCCCAAGGGGGTCCTTCTACAGTCCAGCCACCTGCTCTCATAGTGGCCAACCGGAAGCATCAACGGGAAGCTCGCAAGCAGGACTGGAGCACAACAGCAACTCTCCCTGTGATTCCCTGTGATGCAGAAGCGCTGCTGCCTCCAACTGGGGGGGGGACCACAGCCCCTCTATTTCTGCACTCCCTCCCACCCCCAGATCCACCTGCGTTTAGCACAGCGTGAGCACCCCAGGCATCCTTAGCTGCTAAAAAGTTATGACCATTTTACCAGCTAGCTATCAACCTCAAGCCTGAAACCACACCATCAGAATGAATCTTACCTGCTGTTACCTTGCCTGTCCCCCCCCCCTCTTATAAAATCTATGCAGTGACCATTTAACGGAGAGAGGGGGTTATCAAGTTTGTTTTCTCCTGTTCTGGAGGGTGGGACTTGAATCCATGGCTTCAAGTGACAAGAAAGATTCCGAATAAACCTCGAGAAGAACTTCCTGACAGTAAGAGCTTAACTAGTTTTCTGGGAAATTTTTAATGTCTAATGTTTTGCAAATTTTTATGTGGTGTAAGCCACCCTGAGTGGCTGGAGAAACGCAGCCAGATGGGCGGGGTACAAATGCTAAAATTACATTGGCTCCCAGTACGTTTCCGAGTACAATTCAAAGGGTTGGTGCTGACCTTTAAAGCCCTAAACAGCCTCGGTCCAGGATACCTGAAGGAGCGTCTCCACCCCCATCATTCTGCCCGGACACTGAGGTCCAGCACCGAGGGCCTTCTGGCGGTTCCCTTGTTGCGAGAAGCCAAGTTGCAGGGAACTAGGCAGAGGGCCTTCTCGGTGGTGGCGCCTGCCCTGTGGAACGCCCTCCCAACAGATGTCAGAGAGGAAAACAACTACCAGACTTTTAGAAGACATCTGAAGGCAGCCTTGTTTGGGGAAGCTTTTAATGTTTAATAGATTATTGTATTTTAATATTCTGTTGGAAGCCGCCCAGAGTGGCTGGGGAAACCCGACCAGATGGGCGGGGTATAAAAAATAAATTATTATTATTATTACTACTACTACTACCACCACCACCCATCAGGATTTGTAACCAGGTTGCTTCCCGATCCACCCAGGGCCAGCAAACACCAGGAAGAACAGGGTGGGTGCCGCCCTCTCCTGCCAGGGCTTACTTCCGGCATCTCCTCTGTGATGATGTCCACATGTTGTGCGGGCGCAATGTCCTCGTCGCTCTCGGTGTGCAGCGAGTTGTGGCGCCGGTGGTGCTTGCCCCGCTTCTCCTTCTCCTGCTTCTTCTGCTTCTTCTTCTTCTTGTCCTTCTCCAGCTTCTGTTGGTGCCGGCGCTCCTCTTCCAGCTTCACATACTGGTCAGAAACCGGCAAGCCTGCGTTGATGGGCGGGGAGGGACAGAGAGAGTTCTCAAGAGGGGCAGTGGGCTGAGCACCAACCTTGAAAGGAAACACAGGCCAAGGTACGCAGCCTGGGGGGGGGGGGGTGTCACTTTGGACTGTCCATGGAGGAGCAGGTGAATCCTGCATCCAGGGTGGCTGTCTACCAGCTCCATCTGAGACCCTCCCTGCCTGCGGACTGTCTCGCCAGAGTGGTGCACGCTCTGGTCCCACTTGGACTACTGCAATGCACTCTCCGTGGAGCTACCTTTGAAGGTGACTTGGAAACGACAACTAATCCAGAATGCAGCAGTCAGACTGGTGACTGGGACCATAGAACACCAGTCCTGAAAGACCTGCGTTGGCTCCCAGTGCGTTTCCAAGCACAATTCAAAGTGTTGGTGTTGACATTTAAAGCCCTAAACGGCCTCGGCCCAGTATACCTGAAGGAGTGTCTACCCCCAACATCCAGTCCAGACACTGAGGTCCAGTTCTGAGGGCCTTCTGGCGGTTCCTTCATTGTGAGAAGTGAGGTTATAGGGAACCAGGCAGAGGGGCTTCTTGGTGGTGGTGCCCTGCCTGTGGAACGCCCACCCCTCATATGTCTTTGGAGGTCTTTAAGCAGAGGCTTGACAGGTATATGTCAAGAATGCTTTGATGGTGTTTCCTGCTTGGCAGGGGGTTGGACTGGATGGCCCTTGTGATCTCTTCCAACTCTATGATTCTATGATTCAAGGAGATTAAGAACTACACAACTTTCAGAAGATACCAGAAGGCAGCCCTCCATTGGGAAGCTTTTAACGCTTAAAGATTTTACTCAGAGGAGACCCATTGAAATTAATGGGCTTTAAAAGCCAGCCATGCCCTCTTTGTGTGGCTGTTCCAACTTTAGCAGCTGCAGAAATGAAAGCCAGGTGTATTCGCCCTTTCAGGATCCCAGCATCTGAAGTGGGAAGCAGAGACTCAAGGCTGCTCATCTGCACAGCTCCACCCACCGGGCCCCATTCATTGGCGTGGAATGCTGGGAAACTGGCAGAATTCTTACCAGGAACTTTCAGAGGAACGGAGAGGTCAATTTGCACCACAGGTATGTGCTCGACACCGGGGCTATCTTGGTATCTCTGGACAAGGTGGGGATGGAGGGAGGAAGATCAGGTGGGGAAACAAGAGATGTCATGAGCCAACATTGGCCCCGTGTGGCTTATCAAAAGCAACAGCAGAATCCCTGCCATTAAGAGAGGGGCCCCCCACCACCCTTGCGACTATCAGACAAGGACTACCAGCTTACCTTCTGTGGGGAAGGAGAACTTTTGATGTAGAATGGGTTGTTCGCTTGCTCTTGCTTCCGGACTTCTCGGCGCTTTAGGGAGAGACAAGGGGCACAGCAGTGGGTTTAAAAAATCTAATATATTGAGGGTTATTAGAACATTTTTCTCGGCTTCATTTATTTAAAAAAAGGAGAATCCAAATGGCCTCCCCAACCCCGCTCCACATCAGCTTTGGCTGGGGGCGCAGCTGTGTCTCTATCCAGACAGGGACAGCCTAACGTCTGTTGTCTAGGCTCTGGGAACTTCCAGGTTAGATCACTGCAGGATGCTATACATGGAGCTGCCTCTGAATACAGTTCGGAAATCTCAGCTGGTGCAGGATTCAGCGGCCAGGTTGCTCGCTGGGACAACGATCCTGGCCCGACTGCACTGGCTGACAATCAGTTTCCGGGCCCAATTTCAGAGTGCTGGCTCCTCACGTAAGCCGGAGGGGCACGGTGCCTACATGACGGGCATAATAAATTCCTGCATTGCAAGGGGTTGGCCTGGATGGCCCTCGTGGTCCCTTCCAACTCTACAGTTGTTTCGCTCTATGAACTGCTCCAGCACCCCTGTTCTGCAGCCAGCCTACCCTCTTCAGTTCCTCCTCATCCATTTCAGGCTGCCGGTGCCTTGTGTGCCTCTGTTCCTCCTCGTGGAAGATGGTCCGGGGCTTCTCGTCCTCAGACTCGCTGTCTGAGGGAGGCTCGTTGATCCAAGCATCAAGGTCCAAGCTGGGAAAGGAGAGAGCCTCCGCATCACTACCAAGCTGCCCTTGTTGTTGATTACTCAAAAAGTTACTAATTCTAGTTTGATTTATATAGCTTCTCGTCAACAGAACAGACTCTTAAATCTATGGCCACGGGTTCAAGCCCCATGTTGGGCAACGATTCTTGCATTGCAGGGGGTTGGGCTAGGGGTGACCAACTCCCAAGAGACTGCGATCTACTCACAGAGTTAAAAACAGGCAGTGATCTACCCCGTTTTTGGGGGTTCAGGTTGTTGAGCTTTTTTAAGGGAGGAAAGCCTGTTTTTTAGGGGTTCAAGTCAAAGTTGTTGAGCTTTCTTTGAGGGGAGCCAGTGATCTACCACAGACGTCCAGTGATCTACCGGTAGATCATGATCTACCTGTTGGACGTGCCTGGACTAGATGACACCGGTGGTCTTTTCCAAGTCTACGGTTCTATGACTCCATCTTATTTCTGTGATTTTCGGTTGCTTTGAGAGATTTTCTTAATTGTTGCAACCTGCTTTGGGTTCTTAGAGTGAAGGGTGGGCAAATCACCACCACCACCACCACCACCCTCACCATCACCACACCCAGTCTCAAGTCAACACTCCAATCATTTCTCCAGTTCAGGGCTACAGAAACTCAAGGCAGGGCGATATCTGGTTTTCAATGTCAAAATATATCACTAGCTAAACATTGCGATATACCGATATATCATGATGTCTGAAATATGTAGAGGCCTTGGCTGGCTAAACCCACCCACCATGATTTGCAGTATATTGCCAGGTCAAAAATTTCAAAGCTGCTATCATGATACAGACTTCAAAACGGTTTGGGGTGATATATGATCCAGCCCTTCTCAGGACCCTCCCACAGGGCTACTCTGCACCCTCCTGGAGCGCTTTTGCCTAGCTGGATGGGGAACAGAGAGGTGTTTATGGAGGCAACGAGAGGGGAGTGCACACACCTTTTGCGTAACTGGAATGTAACCCGCTTGGAACCAAACATGGTTTCTGGACCACCTTAAAAGGCAGCCCCGTCACTGCGGCAGTTCTGACCCTGCTGCAAACACAGAAATTGCACGGTCCCTCCCCTCCTTGCCCTTTCTAAGACCCCTTGCTCTGCCTTCCCCCAATTTCACTCCTCTCAGACTGGCTGGGAGATAGGCAAGGCTGCAGGCCAAGAACCCTGAGATCCAAAGCCGTCACCCGGGCGGAGAGACTCTTACCCTTCTGGAATGGGCACTTTCTTCTGGGCTTTGGGTGCAACGGGGTTGAGTTCCCCAGCGAACAAGGCGATCACTTCCTCGGCTACGGGGACCTCTTTGATCTGAAGCTTGTGGATGTATTTCATGAGCTGGAGGATGCAAGAGGCCTGACGAGAGGAAATAAATTTATAAAAGTTAAGAAAGAGGGAGACTCTCGTTGATTTAGCCCAGTGTTTCCCAGACTTGGGTCTCTGGCTGTTTTTGGACTACAGCTCCCATCATTCCTAGCTAGCAAAACCAGTGGTCAAGAATGGTGGGAATTCTGGTCCGAAAACAGCTGGAGAGCCAAGTTTGGGAAACACTGATTTTAGCCAGAGGGTTGAAATGTTGTACAGGTGGTACCTAATTTCAAATGAATGAGCCAAAATGTATAAAAATGTGCCAGGTAAGTGCTCGGAACGGTAAGTAGACAGAAGGGTCATTCTTTCATATGTGGTGGACATGCAAAAAAGTTAAAGGCTATTGGGAAATGATATACAGTGAAATGAAGATGATATTTAAATGGATTATTCCCAAAAAGATCAGAAGCTTTTCTTATAGGCATAATAGGGACAGACATTTTGAAGAAGATGATGACCAAACTATTTACGTATGTGACAACAACATCTAGAATATTATTTGCATAGAAATGAATAGAAGAAAAGGTTCCGACGAAGGTAGAGTGGTTTTTTAAATTAATAGGCTAAACAGAAATGGCAAAGCCAATAGATTAAGATTAAACCAATAGATTAAGATTAAGCCAATTAAGAGATCGAAATGATGAGCTTTTTTACAGAAGAATGGAGGCCTTTCTTGGACTATATGAAAAAGTATGATAGTCAAATGAAATTGTGGGCAGGATTCGAGATAGGAGCAGCAGCAGCAGCAGAAAAACGATACAGTAATTGTATTAGTGGGATTCTGCAATAGATGAGAGTTTGATATATCACAGTAGAAAAGGGTATGAAAGGGGCTGCGTTTTTCTCTCTTTCCTTTTCGATATCTCTGACTTCATTTGTTCTAGATATAACCTTATTTTATTGTGAAAACGTTAATTTGAGCAAAAACGAAAAAGAAAATGGTTTCAACACTGTGAAGTTGGGGATGGGAAGCCAATTTATGAATCGATGCAATTATTCGATTTGAAGTCTAATTGTGAAATTTGGGGAATTTAATAACAAATGATAATGTAAAAAAAGAAGAAGAAGAGATGGGATCTTGGGAGGATTTTTGCTTACCCTTTCCTGGACTTCAAGGTCCGCACTCTGCACGAACTGCGGCAGGCGCTCAATCATCATCTGTGTCGCCTCCTGCGCCACCTCCTTCTCGCCAGCCTGCTCCTTCTGCTGCAGGAGTGCAGCATACAATTTCACCATGTTCTGGACGTACACAGCCTGGATGTGGCCAGGCAGCGTGGTGACCTTGGGCCGCAGCATAGCTTCGAGAGTCTGGTGAGGCTCCTCGAGGTGCCTGAGGAGGGGGAGAAGGTGCTTAGAGACGGGGTGTCCCAAATCCTTCTTCCAGGAGGGAAAGCGAGGAAACCACAAGAGGCGTTCCGAGCATAAGAGGCAGCAAGGGGAGAACTCGGACCTCTCCCAGTTGCGAGGCCTCCCTGGTGGTTCGTGAGACAGCCTTTGTGGTGGTGGCCCCAAGGGCAAGGAACTGCCTCCCAACACAGGTGATACTGGCACCATGTCTTTACAGAAGTTGGCAACTGGCTATGTTGGTTGCTGGAGACCAGCAACATCTGGGAGTGCCCAGACAGATGTTCCCCATCCTTGGTCTAAGAAGAGCAGAGCGAATGCCTCTGCTCAATAGAGGCACTTCTTCATCTCAGACATCCCACAGCAAACACTGCTTCTTAGAGAAGGGCTGGGGAACCTGTCGCTCTCTTGACTCCCATCATGCAGGCCCACTGGTTGTCTGCAGGAGCTCCTACGTGACAGATGCCACAGTGGAGCTGGGAACTTACTCGGAGAACTCCCCGCAGATCCAGGCCGCGGCGTACAAGACCTCGCAGATCCCGTTGCGCTGGGTGTTGCTGGTCAGGAGGTGGGCGTTGTCCAACAGCATGGCCATCTGGGAGACGGCGAACTTGCGGATGGCCTTGACGCGAATGGCCACGTCAAGCATCTGGGAGGCGATGAGGTGGCCGTGGCGGGTCCCCTCCAGGCGGGTCAGCTCCACCAGGATGCTGATGTACCTGGATCACGAGAACACAAGGAGGGGCCTTAGGCCAAGTCAGACTATTGGGTCCCTCAAGCTCAGGACTGTCTTCGGCAGGGTTTCCCAAACTTGATTCTTCAGCTAGGGATGATGGGAGTTGTAGTCCAAAAGCAGCTGGGGAACCAGGTTCGGGAAGCCCTGGTCTACAGTGATTGAAAGGGGCTCTCCAGGGTTTCTAGTTTAGGGGATACTCCCAGCCCTAATGGGAGTTGCTGGGGACGGGACCTGAGACCTGCTGCACACAAGGTGGGTTGCTCTACCACTGAGATATGGTATTTTCCTTAAAAAACCAATGTAATCAAAACGAAATGAAAAGCATATTTAAACTAGTTATCCCGCCCCCACCTGAAGCTTTTCTTCTAGGGATAATTGGGTCAGAGGTCACAAAGAAGATGATTAACTTATTTATGAATGCAAGAAACACCAGCCAGAACCTTATACATGCAGAACTGGAAAGAAAAGTCCAAACAAAGAAGAACAGTTCTTAATATTAATGGACTATGCGGAACTGGCAAAGCTAACAGTGAAAATAAGAGGTCGATACAATGGGCAATTTATGGAAGAATATCATTATCAAATCGCCAGCAGGACTTGAAACTTGAGCAACAGGAAGAAAATGGTAATATATGAAATAGAGGAACATGTATTAGATGAAATGTATGAAGCCCTGTAGGTAAACAGAAATACTGACCATTCAAAATTGGTGATGTATTGGTAATTGGACTGGCTACATATGTCAATGATTTTGGTCAGCAGCTCGTCCCTGTAGGTTGTCCCTTCCGCTTTGTCCACATGGATCATCAGCTTCTTCACAATCTCCATCAAGTTCTTCTTGGACACCTGAAGTTACAGAGACCGGTTGGTGGGGAGGGAGGGGCAAGTCATTAAGGAGGATATTGACAAGCTGGAGCCTTTTGAGGAGCAGCTGAAGGAGTTGTGGATGCTTTGGCTAAAGAAGAGGAGAACCGAGAGCTGGGAAGATGGCCACCTTCAAATATCTCACGGGTTGTCCCATGGGATGTAGAGCCAGCTTGTCTTCTGCTGCTCTGGTGGGAAGGACCCCAACCAACAGATTCAGATGGCAAGAAAGGAGAATCCAATGAAACATTAAGAGCAGCCCAACAGTATAAAGGTGGTGGGCCCTCCTTCCTTGGAGGCTTTTAAGCAGAGGCTGGGTGGCCATCTGCCAGGGGTGCTTAAGCCGTGATTCCTGCATTGCAGGGGACTGGGCTGGATGAAGCTGCGGGTATCTTCCAACTCTACACGCCTGTATGAATGCCTTCTATTGCTTTTGAGAGTGTTCTGGATGCAACATCTGTCACCCCCACAAATCATGGTTTGCTTTAGGAATGCAGGAAGCTGCCCTACGCCGAGTCAGACTGTTGGCCCCATCTAACTCAGTACGGTTGACACTGACCAGCAGCAGCTCTCTGGGGTTTCAGAAGGAGCTCTCTCCAAGTCCTATCTGGGAGTGGTCAGAAATTGAGCCAGGGACCTTCCGCATGCAAAGCAGGCACCCTACTAATGAGCCATGGACCTTCCCCAGCTTGACCTCCCTCCTGCCTCCAAGGATGGCGTTCTTGCTGCATTGCTCCTAAGGGCTTTAGGGTATGCACTCTATATTTCTAAAAGCTAAGACCTCTTCTCCGTGATGTTGCGGCGGCATGTGAACGTACCATCCCGTAGAGAAGATCCAAGGCCCGGAGGCGGATGGACTCGTCTTTATCGTCCAAGCACTGCAGGATGAGGTCCTTGTGGGACTGGACTGATTTGGGGTGGGTTTTCAGGATCTTGGACATCGCCAGCAGCCCCAGATATTTCACTACGTGGAGAGAAGGAGACACAAACACACACACAAAGGCCAAATAAGCTTTCCAAGGCTAGCGGTGGAAGCCCAAGAAGCTGAGTTGCACTCAAGAGTAGATTCCGTGAAATCAACGGACTCAAGTTGGGAAAGCCCAGTGGATTTCAACAGGTCTAGTCAGAGTATGACCTATAAAGCCTTAAACGGCTCAGGACTACAATACCTCAAGGACTGCCTCTTCCCTTATGAACCTACCCGGACCCCGAGATCACCTTCTGAGGCCCTCCTTCGTGTGCCTCCTCCTCAAGAGGTCCGGAGGGTGGCAACATGAGAATGGGGCCTTCTCTGCAGTGGCTCCCCGTCTGTGGAATGCTCTCCCCAGGGATGCTTGCCTGATGCCTTCATTATATACCTTTAGGCGCCAGGCAAAAACATTCCTTTTTAACCAGGCCTTTGGTTGATTTGATTGACATCCTATGCCCTTTTTAAATGTGGGTTTTCTTGGGGGAGGGGGTTTATTGGGTTGTTGTTTTTATTATGCATTTTGTGATTTTATATTTTGATTTTATTTTGTGAACTGCCCTGAGACCTCTGGGTATAGGGCGTTATATAAATTCAATCAATCAATCAATCAAACATAATCATAATATGACTAAGCCAGACGCAACTGCTCACTCATATTAGTACAGTGGTACCTCTACTTACGAATTTAATGTGTTCCGAACGCACATTTGTAAGTCGAAAAAAATTGTAAGTCGAATCCCATAGGAATGCATTGGGAGAAAAAATTCGTAAGTCGAAGCAACCCTATCTAAAAATTCGTAAGTAGAAAAAATCCTATCTCAACTGCATCCAAGATGGCGGACGGAGCTCCATTCGTAAGTAGAGGTACCACTGTATTTAGCAGGATTTTAAGGGTGTCCCCTCCCTTGCCCCTGGTGCCAAGGACTTCCCCCCACCCCCCAGGCCCAAGACTTACAGTTCTGGTCCGAATCTTCTATCAGTATCCTTAGCTTCTGGACGCAGAGCTGTGAAGAAATGACGCACAAATTAAGATACTTTTTTTTTTTTGCAAGAGGCAGAGAGCATGACACCTCCCACCTCCCTCAGCAATCAAGGGAAGCCCTCTGCACTCCAGCAAAATTTCAGCTGCTTGCCGCGAGGGCTGGGAGGCCAAGATGGGACTGTACCTGGATGCTGGCACTGTGGTTGGGCATCCCCGAGGAGAGAGAGATCAACACTGGAGGAGAGGGGAGGGGAAGGAAAGGGAATTTAAATTGGTGTGGCGCAAAACACACAAGCCAGGAGGGGTAAACAATAACGGCGTGCTTGACAATGTCTTTCCTTACCTGCAATCACTGTGTTCACACATTCGTAAAGCAGCGACATGGCGGAAGTGCTGAGAGGGGGAGAAAGAGAGAGTTACTGCACTGCGGAAAGCCCGCAGGAAAGTACAGTGGAACATCAGTTTATGAACACCTCGGTTTATGAATTTTCGGTTTATGAACGCCGCAGACCCATCTGGAACGGATTAATTCACTTTCCATTACTTTCAATGGGAAAGTTCGCTTCAGCTTATGAATGCTTCAGTTTATGAACAGACTTCCGGAACCAATTGTGTTCATAAACCGAGGTACCAATGTATTGCAACATTGCACATTTATGGAGCACAAAGGCTATGGGCGGCCCACTAGCCAGGTTTTACCTCTATGTTTGGAGATAGCGTGAGACTTTAGGACCACCAAGGGCTTTTCCCACCTCCCCTCCATTCCTAGCAGCCTTCAGAAAGGAGTTGGCTGCCATGAGCATTAAGTGCATGTGATGAACTAAGTGGAAGGTTGTGAGTCATGGGAGTGCGCAAATTCAACGGGGCTTAGTGTGATTTCGGCTGCTGGTTTGCTAATGCTGTTAGCATTGTTTTGTGGATTATGAGTGCTGCAGTGCTTTGTGAATCATATATTACGATTTTTTTTTTGTTGTGGCTGTGCTGTTTTAGTTTTTTTTAAAAAGTTCTTTTGTTAATAGTGATTGTTTTGCTGATGTTAAGTATTCCATATGATTTGTGTTGTTCTATTATTTGTTTGATTTGCATACCGCCCTTCATCGTAAGATCCCAGGGCAGTTCACAGAATAAAATACAGGATAAAAACATGAAAATTAAGTAAAACAAAGCAACAAAACAGGAATGCCCTCCCCCTTCTCACAAACACATTTAAAAGGCTGTAGAATATTAATCGTCCAAAGGCCTGGGAGAAGAGGAACGTTTTTGCCTGGAACCTAGAGGTGTATAATGAAGGCACCAAGCGAACCTCCCTGGGGAGAGCGTTCCACAAATGGGGAGCCACTCAGAGAAGGCCTGTTCTCGTGTTGCCACCCTCTGGACCTCACATGGAGAGGCGCACAAAAACGGGCCTCAGATGATGAATGGGTCATTTTATATAGGGAGAGGCAGTACTCGAGGTATTGCGGTCCTTATCCAGTTGTTGTTGCTTAGTGTGAGCCACTTTGTGAAACTGCCATCTTGACCGCTGGACCTGCCCTTGGTCTCGTCTGCTCCCTTCACTGGAGCCTATCTTCACATGGAGGAGAGGTTCCTAACTCACCGAGGGTTTGAGACCCATCGGCTCCCCTTGCTTGGTTCAGCCGGCTAGTCAAAGCCATTTCTGGGATTGTGCCCGCTGTTGCATTTCTGACAGCTTCCAGGAGCCACGGGGGAGAGCAGAGTACAGGGTGGGGAACAAAGGTGGACCTACCACCCCAGAAGGAACATGACGTGTCCCCCACTTAGAGATGTAAAATTTCCGGAAATTTTGAAGCTCGGAGACCCCCCCCCTGGGGGGGGGGGACGGAAATTTTCGGAAAAATTGAAAAAATGCTACATTAGCACTTCTTTTTTCTATTCCAGATTAAAAGTCATTCTGTTACTTTAGAAACATAAAATATAACTATGGATAATGTTAATGGGCATAAAATTATCACAACTAGCATATTAAAAATATAGTGTATCCAAACGGGAACTGAAATTTAACTTGTCATTCATCACTGTTTGCTATGCAACACACTTACTCCACTTCCCATGTTTTGCCCATGAGACCTTATGTATTTCCTCACACTGATGTGTGTGGTCTGTTAACCACTTTAGCTACTACTATATGCTTAAATTAGTTTGTTTCACTTTTTAAAGACTGTTTTACAGCATTTAATGTTTAAAATATTTTCATTTCGTTTTTTCTTTCATAACACTTCTCTGATTGGCACAACAATACATATACTTTAAGGCCCTTTTTGTCGCTCTATATTTTCTTCCAGTGCTTTGAGGCCTAGTGAAGAGGAACAGTACCAATGCATACCACATGCATGCAAAAACAAAACTGAAACCTTTTTCTTTTCTGGTGACAACAGCACCTCCTAAAGGAAGAAATGCACAGTATCTTGTTCTTGCATTGGAGAGTTCAGTTTGTAACCTAGGACCTGCTTGTCCTCACAGAAATTAGAATAATCTGATACCATACATAGTTTTTAAAAATGATTTATAAAATACTTGAACCCCTTATCTTAAAATATTTTGTTCATCATGTTAAAATAAAACATTCCATAATCTATTTTTTATTTTTCCAATTTTTTTTGGGAAAAAACAAAAAAGGCTTCAGGAAAAAACCTGTTTTTTCCAAATTTTTCAGGTTGTTTTCCAGGCTTTCACATCTCTACCCCCACCAGAGGAGCAACTCCTCCTGTTAACACCCCCAGCTTCCAATATTATAGGTTCATTATTCAGCAAAACACGTAATTTTTCCGTGTATAAGACTAGGTTTTTCCCCTAAAAATTGATGTAAAAAATAGGGGGTGTCTTATACATGGGACCATCTTCCCCCATTTTCTTAAATCTGAGTCCCCCAAAATAGGGAGCGTCTTATACATTGGGGGGTCTTATAGATGGAAAAATACGGTACGCCACTTAAAGACTATCTATAAAATCCACAGACATGATAAAACTAGTAAAATATAAAGAAAGGATGTAAACAGTTTCAAAAGCCAAGATGTGTAATGACTACATGTCAGGATGGAACATTTTTAAGCACGATAGAATCAAGGCAGAGAACAGATGCTGTCTTGCTAAAAGATTGGAATGTGGAACGAACATGGTGCTGCCCTGGGGGGGGGGGGGATAGTCAATTCTGCAGACCAAAGCAGTGGGAACATGATGGGGCAAGGCCAGTCCTACTAATGAAGTAGCCCCGAGTTGTGGATGGGTTTTATGTGTCCCCTTGAATCTGCCCCACTAAAAAGTCACCAGACAGCGCAGATCTTTGCAGATCTATATTATTGGAAGCCAAACGGTAGCTACTTTGTTGGGGACCAACACTTTTCAAATTCTCACAAGCAATCGAGCAATCAGCCTGTGTGCCTTTTCAGGAACCATATGAATTAGAGGTTTAAATATCATGATTTAGAAATCAAAATGCCCCGTGTTTTGTCGACTGGGTCAAACAAAAACCCTGGCTGAAGGTCAGTTCACTCTGGTTGCTTCCCCAGGTCAGCACATGGGCTGTCTGTTTCAGGAAGCGCAAAGGTGTTCTGACCACTGGCTTTGCAAGATCCACAGCAGACAACCCGCCCCAAACCATAGAGAGGTGAGGGAGAATGCAAGGGATGAAGAGCTACAACACGCTTTCCACAGAGCTAAGGAGAAAGGCCTAGAGCGACACACAACAAGAGGCAGAGCGCCCTCTTCTGGTTCCTGTTGGAAGGTGGCTATTTTAATGGGGTGGGATCATAGTGCAGATAGGGGAGGAGCCAATCTACCCTAGAGGAGTGGGGGGGGGGGAGAGATGGCCAAGCTCCATAGGCCTGGCACCAATCACCACCCAATTTGGCCACATCTAAAGAGAATCCAGAAGTGGGGACCATGTGGGGATTTGTGCAGCTTTGCACACTTAGGAGAGGAATGGGATCGCTGTGAGGTGCGAGAAGTAGGAGGAGCACAAAGGCAAAAACAGAACAAAAACAAAAAAACAACACCCGCCCACTGCTGCATCAACATCCCAGGTGGCAATCCCCCCTCTTCCAGGACCGCATCCCACAGAGCAGCCCCCGGGGCTGAGGTCCACCCAGTGAAAATGGTGGCAAATGCACACACAACCTGATGCTAACCTCTTTTGGACTAAAACTCCCATCAATAGTTAAGCGCTAGCTAGAGATACGCACATCTCGTTTTTTAAAAAATAGACAACGGCAGCAGCGCCTAACCAAGTGGTTCCCAAACTCCCTGCCCCACTTGAAAAGGGTCAAGGGGGCTTGGTGGACCGCAGAATGATTTGTCAGCTGTGCTAGATCCGGGGCTGATCTTTAATTGCTTGTTTCACATGTGCGCTGCTGCAGGCCCCCGTTTGGGAACCCCTGATCTAATCCATGTTGCAGAACTGGCACCTGTTTCAGACGCCGTTCTGCAGGCAGCAAGTGAACAGCTCTGGGAAGCAGGGATTAGGTTTAAGCAGTGCGGCAGAATGCTGAGCCATTAACTTGTCCATGGTATAAAACCATGTCTTGATTCCCACCTAATGCTAAACCATGGTTTGTGCAGCTACAGTTTAGTAAAATATGGCTTGGCGTGCGTTCATGTGCTTAACTATGGTGTTTCTACCGCCAACAAACTACAATCTGAAACCATGTTCTACTGTTGGGTTATGCACTTTGCTCCGTTTTAACTTCTGGGGCAGGGGCGGGAAGCTGGATCCTTACCCCAGTACTTGTGGGCAAAGTTTGACAGGTGGGTGGGGCTGCTCAACCGCCAATCCCCTGACCTCCCAATGAAGCCAGGTGACCTTTTTTTTCTTTTTTGCCTGCACAGGTCTTAGTGAGAGCTGGCAGCCACTTCCAAACCTCCTTTCAAAGGGCTATTTCTGCATGGAGCTGCAGGGCTCAGCGGACACTCCCTGTCAGCAGGGCCCTCAAACCTCCTTCCAGCTTGCTAAATGGTTAGATTACCTGTTTTGTGGGCAGGTTCAATCTCTGCCAGCATCTCCAAGTAGGACTGGGAACTGTCCCCTCTGGAGAGCCTCTGCCAACCAGAGCATGCAGAGCAGGCAGCTGGAGGGACTAATGGTCTGGCTTCGTATATAGCAGGTTCCTGTGTCCCTCTCTCACTGACAAGCTAGCACAGCGTAACAGTTAAAGGACCTGGGAGAGACCAGGGCTCAAATCCCCCACTCAGCCCCCAAGCTCATCTTGGGGAGCACTCACCGTCTTAGCCTAACCTACTTACAGAGTTGTTTTGAGGATAAAATGGGAAGAGATTGGAGAACCACATTGGAGAAAAAGGTGGTATATGAATAAAACATGGTGGGTTTTTTTTAATAAAAAAAATTAAGCCAGGGTTTTCCCTGCCCCACACTTAAGAAGAGTTTGGATTTGAAATCCCGCTTTATCACTACCCAAAGGAGTCTCAAAGCGGCTAACAATCTCCTTTCCCCTCCTCCCCACAACAGACACCCTGTGAGGTGGGTGGGGCTGAGAGACTTCAGAGAAGTGTGACTAGCCCAAGGTCACCCAGCAGCTGCAAGTGGAGGAGCGGAGACGCGAACCCAGTTCCCCAGATTACGAGTCTACCGCTCTTAACCACTACACCACACTGGCTCTTAACATTGCACATGGTGCCTGGTGCAAGGTAGGTGGCTGTGGCTTGGGCAAAATGGCTTTGTGGTCCAAACTGGGGCAAAGGGGTGGGCCGCGGGACAGAGCCACATCCCCTTCTCTAAACCACTGGGTACTCACTACTGGCCTAATCTAAGGTGGGTCACAGCAGCAGCACTCTGACCATATGAAACACATGGCAAAATAATAATAACAATAATAATAATAATTTATATGCCACCCACCTGACTGCAACCACTCTGGGTGGATTCCAACAAATTAAACGCAATAATAATAATAATAATAATAATAATAATAATAATAATAATAATAAATTGGTCTCAAAACACGTTTGGGTTAAAAGGCAAGTCCGGGTCTGAAAAAGTTGAAGGCTGCTCATTCCAGACCAACCCCCTGCCACCGCCATCTTTGAAGTCGGCTGGCTCTGCTCCCGTTAACACAGAATCAAAGAACGGTCAGGGTTTGAGCGTCAACTGGGGACCCTGCAGGGTTTTCTCGGCCAGTAGCCCCCCACCCCACCCCCACCTCTGGCCCCAACAGCTACTCAACTACAGCAGAATTAGGGTGAAGAAGAGAGGGAGGAGACCAGAGCACGGGGGTGGTGGAGTTTGGGGGGTGGGTTTGTGTTTGTTTTGAAGTATACATACTGTCCACTTGGGCGCATTTCTTGGAAGAGGACAAGTTTTTTATCTTTGGTGGGGCTGCCATGAACTCTACCCTCTTTGGGGGATTGGAAGAGGGCGCGCTGGCTGTTCGGGGGAGAGAAAGGAGGGTTAAGTGGAACACTTCGCACAGGATCTACGTGTCCTTTAAAAAAAAGGATGGGGGTGCTCCCGTGACAAAGGTGGAGAGGGTGTGCTGCACTTTTTATAAGCCCCACCCCCGCCCCAATGGTGACAGGAAGCTGGTTAAGGGGTGAAGAGTGTCCTGGCAACCCTGTCCCGGAAGCAGAAGTGTGTGCTTTAGTGCAGTGATGGCGAACCTATGACACGCGTGTCAGACGTGACACGCAGAGCCCTCACTGCTGGCACACACACCATTGGCCCATTCGCACTGTTGTTGTTGTCCCCCCCCCCTTTGTTCTCCCGCTCCTCACGCTACAGCTTGTCTCCAGTCAAAACCGAGAACCTTTGTTGTTGTTGCTGGTGGTGGTGGTAGCTAGAGATTTTTTTAAGCCTTTCTGTGCTGTTTTTCTGGCGCTTTGGCAGATGATGATTGGGTGTAACAGCATTCATTTTTTAACCCGTTCTGTGCTGGGTTTTTTGGTGCTTTGGCAGACTATGTCGGTGCTGCGTGTTAGTTCCAGCGAAGGTATCATTTGTCATTTATTTCTGTTCTCTTTCCCCTCAAAAAAGCACAGCAGCTTTGGGGCAACCCCCCCCCCGCCCAAAAGCAAAGCAACTTTGGCACCCCCACCCAAAAAACCTCCAAAACTTTGGTCAGCAGTTCCTTCCAAAAAGCTCAACAACTCTGGGCACTTTGTGATAAATAAGGGTTTTTTGGTTTGGTTTGGTTAAATAATTAGTTTTTGGTTTATTAAATACAGTTATATATTACAATTATACATTTTTGTTGTTTAAACTATAAATATCACGAAATTATGGTTTTTTTTCTCGAAGTGACACACCACCCGAGTTATGCTCGGGTTTTTGGCGAATTTTGACACACCAAGCTCAAAAGGTTGCCCATCACTGCTTTAGTGGAAACACAAAGGCGGGGGGCTGGAATTCTTGGATATCAGCAGCTGAGGCGAGAGAGATGCTTTGCACAAATGGCGTAAGGACTACAGTGTTTCTCCAAAAATAAGACAGCATCTTATATTTATTTTTCCTCCAAAAAACGCACGGCGGCTTATTTTCAGGGGATGTCTTATTTTATTATTATTAAGTATGGTACAGTTTAACCTACAAGGTTAAACTGCCTATCACTATGGCTTATTTTTGGGGTATGGCTTATTTTCGGGGTATGGCTTATTTTCAGAGAAACACGGTAGCATCGCCATAGAATTGACTCACTCACCTGTGTATGAGGTTGGTGAGGGGCTCAATGAGCTTCTTCCCTAGCCTGGGTTCCAAAGGAGTGAGAGCACCAAACTGCAAGAAAGAGAGAGAATGTTTGAATGGCCGGATGACAACAGCTGTCCTGCAGGGTCTGAAGGAGTGTCTCCACCCCCATTGTTCAGCCCGGACACTGAGGTCCAGCTCCTAGGGCCTTCTGGCGGTTCCCTCCCTGTGAGAAGCGAGGTTACAGGGAACCAGGCAGAGGGCCTTCTCGGTAGTTGCACCCGCCCTGTGGAATGCCCTGCCGTTAGATGTCAAGGAAATAAACAACTGTCTCGCTTTTGGAAGACCCTTGAAGGCAGCCCTGTATAGGGAGGTTTTTCATACTTGATGCTTTGCTGCGCTTGATGTTTTCAATTTGTTGGAAGCCGCCCAGAGTGGCTGGGGGAATCCAGTCAGATGGGAAGCAATTAACTAACTAACTAATCCAGCCAGCCTGCCAGCCCTTTGGGGGGGGGGTGCTTCTCCCCAGACCACACCCTCTTTGAGTTCTTTTTGCCCCGTCGGAATGCGTGCAATTGAACATAGCCCAATTTACACTGCGTCTGCTTTGCCCTCTGCTTTTGACAGCCTTCTCCTCCATGAATTTTCCTGATCCCTTCTGAAAACTGAACATAGGAGCAGTCCTGCTGGATGAGGCCGAAAGGGGCCCATGTAGTCAGGCGTCCTGCCCTCACAGGGGCTGAACAGATGCTCTAATGGGAAGCCTCAACAAAGCCCTGCCGCTCATCCGGCTCATAAGGAGACTCTCTCCAGAGCCTGAAGAGGATGCCCAGGAGCTCCAAACCCGCAATGCAAACGGAGTCACCTGTACATAAATAAAATTCGGGCCATGACAGAGTATACGGCAGCCTCCCCCTGCACAGCCTTGCTCACATTTCAGCCTCTCCCAGAATCCTTTGCAGCCTGAGAGTCAAGAGAACACTTTGCCACCACCTCCCCACACAAACCAATTAAGCAGGCTGCCTACTGTGGCTGCTCCTTTCCTCTCTGTTTTGCATCAACTCTTCACCTCTTAAGTGACAGAGTGTGAGTCTTCACACTACCAGCGAAGTAAGCCACCTGTACTTGCCAGCTTGATAATTTTAATGAGGACCCAGTTGTTGGTGGACGAAGTCATCAGCTTAAAAAAGAGCGGAGCAAGGGAAAGGTAGTTTTTCGGGTTGCGCCTGGCCAGCTCGCAGATGACGTTCACGGCGGCTGACTGGACACCTGGGGGAGAGGGGAGGAATAAAGGGAAGAGGGGGGTCTGAGTGAGTTGTGGAACAAAACTGCTGAAGGATTTAAGACACGTCTTCCCCGTAAACTTAAAGCACCAGGGTATCACTTTAAACAGACATGGCTTCCCGCAAGGAGTCATAGAATCAGTTGGAAGGGACCCTGTGGATCATCTGCTCCAGATCTTTGTGTTGCCGGCTCCTTAGTGTGTTGGCTGCAGTGTGTAGGTATGTCGTGTGAAGACTCCCTGTGCTCCTCCCGGGGCTGGACAGGGGTTGGTTTAACCTCCAGTTTGCTAGTAAAACTGATGCATGTCTAAAAGGTGTGTCACCGACATTTAAAGTTTGGAAAGCTCTGATCTAGTCCAACCTCCAGCAATGCAGGAACACACAGCTGTCCCATACAGGGATTGAACCTGCAACCTTGGCGTTATCAGCACCATGCTCTGATCAACTGAGCTATCCTGGGAAAAGTAGTTTGTTCAGGGTGCTGGGAGTACTTAGGAGAGCCCTGTGCCCCTCCCAGGGCTACAATGCCCAGAGCGCTTTCAACAAGGAACTCTCCTCCCAGGGTTGTGGCAAGGAGGAGGAGCAGGAGCAGCTGGCTGGTTTCACACTGGTTCTCTGGGAGCAGCTGGTGGCAATGGAGGTGCTGGTTGGGGCTGAAGGGAGTTGTGGTCCAAACCACCTGGAGAACACCAGGTTGGCAAAGGCTAGCCTACCAAAACGGGGGACGGGATCTGGTTTGGCGCAAGCAGTGAACCTAACAAAGTGCTTGGCAATGGAGGTGACTGGGGAAAAACAGGAGGCCTGGTCCTTTGATTCTTCAATTAACACCTCCACCTTTTCTCGTGTTCCCTGTATCCATCACCTACATTATGCCCTTGTTGTTGTTGTTTAGTCGTGTCCGACTCTTCATGACCCCATGGACCAGAGCTTGGTCAAACTCATGTTCGTAGCTTCGAGAACACTGCCAACCATCTCGTCCTCTTTCTTCCCCTTCTCCTTGTGCCCTCAATCTTTCCCAAGATCAGGGTCTTTTCCAGGGAATCTTCTCTTCTCATGAGGTGGCCAAAGTATTGGAGCCTCAGCTTCAGGATCTGTCCTTCCAGTGAGCACTCAGGGCTGATTTCCTTCAGAATGGATAGGTTTGATCTTCTTGCAGCCCATGGGACTCCCAAGAGTCTCCTCCAGCACCCCCTGCATCTCAGCAAAGCCCTTTTCAGTTTTATTTAACTTGATGGATTTATGTGCCACCACAGGGTTTTCTTTAATTATTTTAAAATTTGTATACTGCCCTATACCTACAGGTCTCAGGGCGGTTACAGCACAAAAACCCAATATAAATACACAACATTACAGTGGTACCTCGGTTTAAGTACACAATCGGTTCTGGAAGTCTGTACTTAACCTGAAGTGAACTTTCCCAGAGAAAGTAATGGAAAGTGGATTAATCCGTTCCAGATGGGTCCACGGAGTACTTAAACTGAAAGTACTCAAACCGAAGCGTACTTAAACCGAGGTATGACTGTACATGATAAAAACAAAAACAACCCAATGAAAGGCTACCTGGAGCCGCTCCCTCCCCCCCCCCAAAAAAACCACACACAGTCTTTGCAATCTTCTGGATCCTGTTTCATCCAGCTTACTAACCGGGATCTGGGTCTTCCAACTTCTCCTTAAGGCGGGGGAATGCAGGGCGAAGGGACTCAGGGTATTTCAAGAACACTTTGTACATGATTAACACTGCCTTCTTCCTGATGTAAGGCTTCGTGTGAGACATCTGTTGGGGAGGGCAGGGAGAGGAGAAAAAGCTCAGGTTTTTTCCACAACAAGGGCATCAAGGTCTCTTCTTTTGCACCACAGCAAACCAGCATAGCCATCATGGCTATCGGACATTGATGATCTTCTCCTCCAGGGATTTGTCCAATTGTTGCCATCTCTTCAAAACTATTCAACTCCCATTGCAAATCAGGTTTATTATCAAAATTTACAGACTTTCAGCTGTTTGCAATGAGCAAATAAAACAAAAGCAATTGAAATAGCTCAACACAACGGTTCCCCCAAATTCAGCTGAAAATGCAACTTATACTGGCTTCTCCAGTCTCACTATTATTCAGTTCCCTGAATGGAATCCCTCACAATAGCACAAATACAACAGGTGTTGTCTCAAGCACACCTGATGTGCTTGAGCTGGAACACATGAAATACCTGAACCGGCTAGGGGTTTGCTGAGTGTCAAATTTGGCTGCATGTTAGAAATATTGCTAAGTCAAGAGAATGCCCCAAAAAGGTAAGAGATGAGAGCCCTTCACAAACAAGGAGTCTGTAAATTTTGATAATAAACCTGATTTGCAATGGGGTTTGAATAATTTCGATTGCAACCATATCCTTTTGAGATGGTTCTTATGTACTCAAGGAGCAAAGCACAGAGCTTAGTTGTGGGACAAGGACTTCTGAACAGCTTTTAAATCCCCAATGGCTTGGCAGAAGAAAGAGCAAACAGCGCAACAATTGTAGACCAGCAACTCCCCCCCCCCCCAAGCCCAACTCACCAGGGTCATGATGTCGTTGGCCAAGTCTCTGGCCAGATCAGGAGTCACAAAGCAGGACAAACCAGTCAGTGCAACACCGGTGTCATACTGGTTGGGGCTACTCAGGTCCTAGAATAGGAGGGGAGATGGAAAGGAGTGCCGGGGGGTGGGGAGGGGAGAGAGGTGTGGGAAGAGGAGGGAGAAGAGTCCTTAGTTGAGTTCAACCTAGAAAGACGGTCTTTATATCCTGCTTTTCCTCCAAGGAGCTCAAGGTGGAGTACACAGCTCTCCCCTCCCCTTTTTATCCTCACAACAGCCCAGTGCAATAGGCTAGGCTGAGAGTGAGTGACTGGCCCAAGGTCACCCAGTGAGCTTCATGGCCGAGTGGGGATTCAGACCCTGGTCTCTCCCAGGTCATAGCTCTAAGCTCTGACCCAGTGTTTCTGAAACTTGGGTCTCCAGATGTTTTTGGGCAACTCCCATCACCCCTAGCCAGCAGGACCATGTGGGGAGATCTGTATTCTAATGCAAGTACAGTGGTACCTTGGTTTACGAACTTAATCCGTTCTGGAAGTCCGTTCTTAAACCAAAACTGTTCTGAAACCAAGGCGCACTTTCCCTAATGAGGCCTCCCACTGCCGGTGCCCTTCCATCGTTTGGATTCAGTTCTTAGACAAAGGTAACGTTCTCAAACCAAGACACTATTTCCGGTTTTGCGGAGTTTGTAAACCAAATTGTTCTTAAACTTGTCTGCCCTTAAACTGAGGTACCACTGTAGTAGCTAAAGACCGCTACTGTTAGATTTTTAAAAGCTGTTGTTTAAAATTGTTTTTACATGTTAGTTTTGATTTTTGTTATTTGTAATATGTGGGCTGGAGGGCTGGTTAGGTGCTGTAAGGCAGACTCCCTACAGGGAGCCAGCCCCCATCATCCTAACGTCCACCTCATCAAGTACAGAGAGCACCAGTGGTTCTGAAGCAGCCAGAGGGGGAGGGGGAGACTCAGAGAGGGAGAGAAATCAGAGTGAGGAACAGTGGGAAAGCTCGGAGGCGGAGGGATGCAGGCAGACGCTTGGGAATACTGCAGAGCCAGGGAACCGACTGCTGAGGGAGGAAACTGAAAGGGCATCGCTCCTTCCGGTGCCAGAAATGAGGAGAGCACCGCAACGCAGGTCAAGGGGGTGGCGTTTTGGGGTGCCCAGACTACTTTGCTGGCGTAGGAACAGACGTACGCCATTGCCGGATTCTGATTCGGGATGAGAGGTCATGTTTTAAGCTGTCTCTACACTGTAGATAATTAGCACAATAAATGTATTTGAAGACAAACTGGACTCAAGCGGAGTTACTCTATTGTTACTATTATTTTTATTCATTATTTATACCCCACCCATCTGGCAGGGTTTCCCCGGCCACTCTGGGCGGCTTCCAACAAATACCAAAATACATTAAAATATCACAGATTAAAAACTTCCCTAAACAGGGCTGCCTCTAGGTGTTTTCTAAATGCCAGGTAGTTTATCTCCTTGACCTCCGATGGGAGGGCGTTCCACAGGGTAGCCACGCCGACCCTCTGACAGGCGCTTTTGTTGGGGAGCGTAATTTCTATAAGTTTGCACATATTAGTATTAGTAATTATTTTCATTATGTATTTTGTGCTTTTGTATTGTAACTTTTGTGTTGTGAACTGCCCTGAGAGCTATGGGTATAGGATGTTTTAAAATTTAATCCATCCATCCAATTGAAGGGCATGACCTACATTTCTTAAGTCATAAGGAAGAAAACAGGCAGGTGGTCTAGCAGGAGGAAACATAGCTCTTCTGGGAATGGCGACACTCACCTTTCGGATCTGGTTCGTTGTCAGCATGATGACGTCGGTCCCTTCGTGAAAGCACTGCGAGGCTGCCAGGTACCCAATCCTCTGCAGGGTTAGGAAAGAGGGAAAGCGAGTCAGTATCCAAGGCGCTGAAAGGGACTCATTGCCACCGCGTGCAGGAATGGTAAAAAAATGTATTCTTAAAAATGGATGTAATCTGGCCCAGGACCTTCATAGACTATTCTTAATGTTATTCGTAATTTTTATTTTAATGTTATCCTTCATTACCTTAATTTTATATGTCTAATGCAAACGTTGCTATGTTTGGTTTTAATAAATAATTTTATAATTTCAAGCTTTCATGGTGTCTTATTTACAACAACGTCTTCCTTCGCTATGTTGTAGGGGGTAGGTAGAAATATAGATACATCAAAGAATGCAAATTTGTCACTCCATCTTTCTGTTTGTTCGCTTAAAAGGCAGGAGGTTTCCAGAGGGGCGCTGAGTATTTTTTTTTTCATTTTCTGGAAGAATTTGGCAGACCAAATAAATTTGGGAACCTCTATTTTAGAGGAAATATGTTTCCACGGCAGCTGCCAGGAACCCCCTGGCGCCTTTGCCCCTCCCGGCAGCCCAGGTTCCCACGCAGGCCACTTACTTTGAAGGTGTACTTTGAGGCGCTCATGACTTCGATGATGTTGAAGGCTGCCCAGCTGATGTCGTAGCCCAGCATTTGCAACTGTGAGGGGAGGAGGAACAAAGGCCAGAGTGTGAGTCTTGGCACAGCAAGGGCAGAGGCAAGTGTGGGACATTCCCCGCCCCTCAATTTATAATGATTAGCAGGAGAAAAGGCATCTTGCCTTTGTACGTGGCACCCAATATGCTTTTGACCTAGGCCAAAAGTAGTTGATGGTACAGGATCATAGGATCGTAGAACTGTAGAGTTGTCTAGTCCAACCTCCTGCAATACAGGAATCTTCCCTTGGGGGTTTCCTCCCACCAATCCTCTGCATCCAACCACCTATGACAGCCAGATACGAGAGGACTGGAGGGCCATATTCAACCTGTACGCACATAGGCCTGAGGTTTCTTACCCTGCCCAATTTGACACCCCTGCCAAGCTCAATGTCACACCCAAGGAATACAGAGAGATAAATCAAAAACTTGACAATTCTGTATGTCATTTACGCAAATCCATTAACCATAACGTGCAGCATTTCAACAATCTTTAATACATGAAATCTTAATTACCGTATTTACTCAAGTCTAATATGCAATCAAATCTAATGCACACTTTAATTTTCACAACGTAATTTGGCCAAAAGGTGAGCATTAGATTTGAGTAAATACGGCAATACATACAATGACAAAATAAAAATGACAGGTGCAACAGCGAGACACCCGGATTTCAATCTGTTTCATGCTTGGCCCGAAAAGGAACACTTAAGTTACATATAACATGCTTGCAATAACCTCATTCAATGCAACCCTCGTACAATGTCATTTTTATATTGTCACTGTATATATTAAGATTTTAAAGAGTTGTTAAGTTTGCAATTTGACACCACCTCACATTCCATGGAAGTAACACTGATACAGGAACACAATGTATGTTCCGCCGCTGGAGGCAGCAGATACCAGTTGCTGGGAACCACAGGAGGGGAGAGTGCTGCTGTGTTCAGATCCTGCTTGTGAGCATCTGGTTGGCTTCCTTTGAAAACCAGAAGGGCCACTGGCCTCTGACCCAACTGGGAAATTCTCAAGTTCTTCTGTTTACTCCCCACCTCTACTATGGGTTAGACAGAATTATGGGATGCAGTCGGGAACGAAGAGGGCCGCCTCACCTCGGGAGGCTCCTCGCGGAACAGGCTCACTTGCCTGCCCCGCAGGCTGCATGGCAGTAACCTGACCCACAGGTGAGGGGAGACACTTACGTAGGTGAGCTTGCAGACAGCATTGGCTTTCACGGCAATGTTATCCTGCTTCAGCTCTTGCTTGATCTCATCGATGCACTGAGAGATGTACTTTGCCTGGAGGGATGGAGAGGAAGGAGTTGTGGGTTAAGGAAGTCACTGGAAATCTCCAGCTCAGGCAGGATTGTCCCCAAAGATCCAGTACCTAGCGCACATTTCATTCTTAGGCACAGAAAGTTCTGTCTGGCCTCCCCAAGTGCGCATGTCACAAAAAGGATGCTGCCTTGTGCCAAACTGGTCCATCCAGCATAGTACTGTCTGCACTGGCCGGCAGCAGCTCTCCAGGGTTTCAAGAGGACACACCTAGCTCTACCTGGAGAAGCCACTGGGGATTGCCAGGTGACATCCAAGAGCCGCCATCGCACCGCTAACATGATATAAATTTTAGGGCCCCCCTCCCCTTTGTGGGTCACTAGCAGATGTGGATGCAAAAGGCAACTAACGTTCCCTCTCCAAAGGTGTTGCACAGTTACTGATTTAGACTTCGTTAATTAAGCCTCCTAAAAGCCAGCTTTGCATGATAAAGCAAAGTGTGATTTGGGAGGGGAAGGAATGGGAGACAGAAGAGAAGCGGAAATAATTTAGGAAGCGAGTCAAAGTATCGCCCTCTGTGTACATGGTTCCTGCCATGATGCTGAAGCCTGCACTTCAAGGGGAGGTTTTGTGGGGTCCTGATTTCATCATCAGTCATAATAATCATTTTATTACTTGTACCCCGCCCATCTGACTGTTGGAAGCCCTACTCTGGGCGGCTTCCAACATATATAAAAACATAATAAAACATCAAACATTGAAACAGCTTCCCTATACAGGGCTGCCTTCTGATGTCTTTTAAAAGTCAGATACAGGCGTACCTTGGTTGTCGAACAGAATCTGTCCCAGAAGGCCGTTTGACTTCTGAAAATTTTGACAACCAAGGCGCGGCTTCTGATTGGCTGCAGGAGGTTTCTGCACTCAATCAAAAGTTGCGGAAGCCGCATCGGATGCTCGTCTTCCAAAAAACGTTTGCAAACTGGAACACTCACAGGTTTGTGGCATTCAGGAGCCAAAACAGATGAGTACCAAGGCGTTCGACAACCAAGGTATGACTGTAGTTATTTATTTCCTTGACATCTGATGGGAAGGCGTTCCACAGGGCGGGTGGTGCCACCGAGAAGGCCCTCTGTCTGGTTTCCTGTAACCTCACTTCTCGCAGGGAGGCAACCGCCAGAATACCCTTAGAGGAGGACCTCAGTGTCCAGGCTGAACGATGGGGTGGAAATGGTCCTTCAGGTATACAGGGCCAAGGCTGTTTAGGGCTCTAAACGTTAGCACCAACACTTTGAATTGTGTTTGAAATGTACTGGGAGCCAATGCAGGTCTTTCAAGACCAGTGTTATATGGTCCCGGCGGCCACTCCCAGTCCCCAGTCTAGCTGCCGCACTCTGCATTAGTTGTAGTTTCTGAGTCACCTTCAAAGGCAGCCCCACACAGAGCGCATTGCAGTAGTCTAAGCGGGGAATAACCAGGACATCATGCAAATGTGGGCTCCATATCTTTCTGGTATCCTCAATTTCTTTTTCCCCTTGATAAAAAAAGACCCAAGTTTGATGACCTCATTTGCATGACCAATGCTACTAAAAGTGGGCGGGGCAACTGATGTAAATTCTATCTGTGTGCTTTTGTCCAGTTTCTTAACACACCCACCCACACATTCTTTATCCTTCATCCAGTCAATCAAGAAGCATCATCATATTTCAATGAAACATCCCAGTGGAGGGGTGTGTGGCACCTGAGGTGTAAAGGAACAGCCTGTGAAAGGTATGACCTGGGCACAGTTTTGAGGGCTAGTCAAAAAGGCATTCTACAGTAAGAAAGTTCTGTGGCTTTTAATAAACATTGCCAGATGATTGGTTTCTCTTGTCTTCAGCAGTCACCAAATTTTTAACCTGGCACATTTTTGTCCCTAGGTACTTTGGGTGATGGACATTTCCCACTCTGCTCCCCACAAGAGAGCAGTGGGGCCTGGGAAACTAGATACGTGCCTGATGGATTCCATGACATCTGTCTTTTCCTGTTGCGACACAGCCATCAAATATTTAGTGTAAGTTAACAATGTGTTCAGAGATCCATTGCACAGCCGACAAGCGATTTGGGGGTGGACGAATAATTCAGCTCTGAATTATGGGACTCTGACAGCTCCCTGGAAGGCTTATCACCTTAGTTGCATCTTAACTGGGTTTTCTGCTCCATTAGCCAGACTTTTTAAATTTTTTGCATAAAGCAGTAGGCCAATCTGTTGCTGTTTTTGGTACCTGTTACCTGACCATGGGGGCCACGGTGGCCGCTTGGGCTAATGGGAGCTGGGGGACTGCCTTGCCACATGGAGGGCAGTGAGATAACTAATTCGGACCATCTTCTGTGCCCCCTGCTTGCTCTGCTCACCAACCATCTTGCCATCCACCACATCCACCTTCCAGAGCTTCCCCTTCTCGCACCATGCAACTACAAAGCTCATTTTTCACCTTCCAAAGCTGCATGTCTTCAGGCAAATCCAGAGTTATGATGCGGCACTACAAATCCTCCTAAGGGGAGTTGCACGATGGACAGCCTTACATTTTAATGTATTAAAAAAAGAAGCAAACTCCGTTGCATGGCTGCTGTTTTGCATGTAAAACCTTGAAACCAGTTGCTCCCACACACTATGCCATGTGGAATTGGATTCTCCCCCCCAAACCCTGAGGCTGCCTGCTGCACTTCTGTATGATATACTGGTCTGGCCATACAGCCTCCCTGGGGCTGGAGCAGGTTACTCCTGCTCAGTCTCCGATTCAAACAAGATCTCTCCCCATGCAGAGATTAAGAAGCTGTTGAGTTAGCATGCTGTTTCCTACAGAGGATCAGTGGGTGGGCATCTCTGACTGTAGGCAGTATTTTATACTGGTGCCCCTCCAGACATTGACTGAATACAAGCCCCACAGCCAACGGTCAGGGATGATGGGTGTTGGGAGCTGGCAGCATCTAGAGGGCGTGAGGTCAGTCAACTCCTGCTTCAGTCCTTCTGGGTGTAAGGTGGCCAAATTGAAATAGGAAATGCAAAAAAGGGGGGGAGCGTGTTTCTGTGGATCTTAAGATCTGGGAAGTGGCCTTATTTATACCAGGTTCATCTAGCTCAGGCATCTCCAAACCTCAGCCCTCCAGATGTTTTGGACTACAATTCCCATCATCCCTGACCACTGGTCCTGTTAGCTAGGGATCATGGGAGTTGTAGGCCAAAACATCTGGAGGACCACAGTTTGGGGATGCCTGATCTAGCTCATAATTCTCTATTCTGACCAGCAGCA
This sequence comes from Zootoca vivipara, assembly GCF_965207765.1. NCBI lineage: Eukaryota > Metazoa > Chordata > Lepidosauria > Squamata > Lacertidae > Zootoca > Zootoca vivipara. The sequence continues at coordinate 86,070,137 of NC_142589.1, read as the reverse complement.
GCTCTCCAAGGACTCAGGCAGGGGACCATTTTTTACTCCGCTTACCTCAAATGAAGCTGTTGGGGGTCTGAGTCTCAGATGCGCCATATTCAGAGTATGTGTCCAGCGGGTCCCGTGCTCCTTTCCCAGAATTCTGAAATGTGCTGGCTTAACATGGGGACTCTCTACCTTTTCCTTGACATTTAGCAACACTTTGACCTCGGCGCTGCTTGCCTCGAGCAGCCGTTTTCAATAAAGGCCTCGCCTGGCTCCCACGATGGGACAAAATCCTGTGACTGGGAGCATTCGGGCATGTGTCAAAGCTTTGCAAGGAGAGGCTGCTAAGAGAGCTCCGTGGGTTTGGACAGGAGGCAGATCTCAAGCCGGCTAGCAGAGGAGCATAAACCACAGAATGGAGCAAGAACATTTTAGAGGCTTATCAGGCACTTTCAAGAGGAATCAGAGACAGGGAAGTCTATTCTTGCTCTTTGCACAGGGCGCGGTTGACGACCCTCTTTAATCTTGTATCCTAATTGCAATGAGTGGGTGTGGGTATCTGGACTGTCCCTGGATCAAGTGACTTTCCTTCTTTCAAGTTCTCAAAGCTCTTAACCGAGCTCAAGGTTGTCCTCTGAACTAGCTGGATCTTTAGCTGAGAATCAATCACAGTCAGTCACTAGAACAATAAGACTTTAGAGCCGTCTTGCTCTCAAATGGCAACTAGACATTCTGTTTTGGCGACTGTAACCTTGGTTTAAGGAGCTGTTTGGCACCTAGCTTATTTATTGGGAGTTTCTAATACTGATCACAACCCAAGGTGGTTGGCAGTGAAGGCTAGATGCACCTAAGGCATGATGTGCTATGATGACTACCATGACCCAAAAGGAACACAACCCTACATAGAATCATAAGAGTGTTGGAAGGACCTCCAAGGGTCATCAAGTCCAGCCCCCTGCAGTGCAGGAATCACAACTTAAAAATCCCTGACGGACAGGCATCCAACCAACCTCTGTTTAAAGCCTCTAACAAAGGAGAGTCCACTTTCCAAGGGAGGCTAAACAGCTCTTACTGCCTGAAAGTGCTTCCTAGCATTGAATGAGAATCTCCTTTCTTGGAAGTTGAGCCCACTGGTTCAGGTAAGCTAGACATACACGGCAAGGGAAGACTAAACCGGGCACACAGCTTGAGCATGGGAACATGTCTTAGAATCACAGAATTGTAGAGTTGGAAGGGACCCCAAGGGTAATGTATAGCCATTTTCATACTGCTATGTCTCTGCAACTATAAGAGCTTTCACATGGTACTGTATATTCCTGCGTATAAGACTACTTTTTAACCCAGAAAAATCTTCTCAAAAGTCAGGGGTCGTCTTATACGCCGGGTCGTATTTCTTATACAAACTCTATATTTCAACTGGAAAAGTTGGGGGTCATCTTATATGCCCAGTCGTCTTATACGCCGGAATATACGGGTACTTTGCGATTGGCCAGTCCTAGAGAATGTGTGGCGGTGGGGGTCTCCAACAGACCCGACACAGCTCATTCTGCAGCTTCAAACTGCCAGAGTCAAGTTTATTCCCCCCCCCCCCAGGCTAGCTTCTGCATCCAGAACCCACTTGTCCCCTTGGCCAGCACAGCAAAGTCCTTCCTGGCGTTTCTGCTATGAAACTGAGCCAGCGGCTGATTTTCATTGGCAGGAATTTGGGGGGGGGGGAAGAGAGGAGCAACAAACCATTTCAGGAGGCTTCCCAATGGACTAGAGTGACGTGTCCAGAAGTTAACAGCTCAAGAGAGCAGGCCTTCTGCTATCTGCCACTGGGAACCAATCCTTCAGTCAACATGAACACTTTTATTTTTATATATTTTTTTAAAAAAGGAGGGGATGACTAATTTCCTGAGCAGAAGCACTCGGGTGGCTCAGCACCGTAAGAAGTGCCATATCATCCCTGGAGTCATTAAAAGCTCCCCAAACAGACACCTCGCCCTCTTGCCAGGCTCCCAATGTTGTTGATTATTTAACACCAGCAGATTGCTTTCCCCATATGCAAGCCGAGGCAACGATGCATGTCCTTTTGTAGGTGCTGCTTTTCACGATTTCACTTTGAAACCTCCCCCACCCCATGAAACACAGGTATATATAGATATATATAAGCTAGGTACCAAATGGCTCCTTAGACCAGGGTTACAGTCACCAAAATCAGGGTAGATAAAAATCAATGAATCCAGATGGTGGAGACGTCAGGCGCCATCCTGGCAGCTTCAACTGGTTGCAAGTGGCCGTAAGCAGGTGCAGAATGCGCCTGGCAAATTTTGAATGCTGTGCTGGACTAGTTGGGCCACTTGCCCAATCCAACATCTTATGTTTTTTATGCAGCCTACCGCAGACCCCAAACCTGGACACAAAAGTACCCTAGTGCAGGCCATACCAATGTTTGGCCATTCATGGCCTGAAAAACACACACCGTCTTTTGATTTGCGAATGTGTAATAACAATTCCTCCAATATTTAGCATCCAAGCACTGTAAACAAAGTTAAAATGGCACATGCTGCACTCGAGCTCACAATCTCATTTCAGGAATGAGGAAAGGAGAACTAAATGAAAGGGGTGGAGGTTCTTGGTTACTTCCATGAATCCATACCACCAATTTGCAGTAAGTGCATGATTATTAGCAAGCGAGCTGGACTGCTCAGGCTACATACAAACTTAATATCTGCATTCAAAATTGTATGTTGATAGCAAAGGTATGCTTCTCAAGGGGTTGCAGACCAGCTCCCCACCCACCACCCAAACTAGTCAAGGGCAGCTAAAAGAAGAAAGAGCAATATATTTACAGACCGCCACCGCCTTCCTGATAAAAAAATGAGTGCGGTATCTGTTATCTCTGGGCCTTCACACAATAGACACTTATTTTAAGTCTCTGGCCACATCACAAACACTTCAAGGCCAGCGACGCAAAGCTCTCCAAAGAAACACAATGAGATTTCCAGAAAGGCTCTCTTGTGGCAAGTGGCTTCCTCTTCTGAGACCGAGAACTCCCCAAATGGGTCTAGATAGGGTGAAACTGGTATGATCGAAAGGGAGGCTTGAAAGTGGGAGGTGGGGGAGACTCAATTGAGGAGCAGCCTGGAACTTTTATCAGGCATTGACAAGGGTTTCACCTGAAAGCTAGTCAGCAAATGGGATCTCAGGGTAAGGGGGAGAGAAAAGATGTTGCGATTCAAGAATCACTTTGAAAACTAAAATTTATTTCATCATGGCAGAGTCCTTGGAGACAACACCGTTTTGCTACAATTCTGAAAACGGGTGGCACTCTTTCAGCTTCCCCGCTTGCAAATATTCTTACAGAAGTCCCTTGCCCTGTTGTCTCCCCTTCCGCATGTGAATCTCTTCCAGGCCTTGCTGCAGTTCATTGCCCAGTCTGCCACCCTGAGTCCTTTGACAAGTTGGACCCGTGCCTAGAGGCAGGTGAGCAGGGGACCAGTCGCCCCACTGTGGCTCTGCCTGATGCTGCCCTTATGAGGAACAGTTGAAGGAGCTGGGAATGTTTAGCCTGGGAAAGAGAAGACTGAGAGGAGATACGATAGACATCTTCAAATATCTTAAGGGCTGTCACATGGAAGATGGAACCAGCTTGTTTTCTCCTGCTCTGGAGGGTAGGACCTGAACCAATGGCTTCAGGTTATAAGAAAGGAGATTCTGACTAAACACCAGGAATAACTTTCTGACAGTAAGAGCTGTTCAAGACCGAAATGGTCTCACTCACAAGGTGGGGGACTCCCTTGCCTTGGAGGTTTTTAAACAGAAGCTAAATGGCCATTCGTCATGGATGCTTTAGCTGAGATTCCTGCATTACAGGGAAGTTGGACTAGATGACCATTGGGGTCCCTTCCAATTCTACAGCTCTACAAATCTGTGATTCTTGCAACTTCCTTCACGCAACCCACCCGTTTTCTTGCAGATATTGTGTGGCAGTTCCTCTTTCAGGTCTGCAATCGAAAGGCATTTCCTTGGTCCTTTCTCTCATCAGCTGACAGACATGCCAAGCTTTCTTGCAAAGTGGAAGTAAGGCGGGATTGGTCATGGGGAAAGGGCGGTGCTTCAGTAGTAGAGCACATGCTTTGATTGTAGAAGGCCCTGGGGGTCCTCTACCATCTTCAGTTTGGGTGGGTATGGGGAGCCTGCAGGCAACCAGGTTTGCCAAGTATCCCAGCACCCCTCTCCCACAATGGCCAAGGATCATGGAAGTTAATAGTCCTGCAGAATTTGGACCCAGCTTCCCCATCTAAAACCCTGAAGAGCTGCAGTCGGTATAACTAGATAAGTGGGACAGTGGAAGATCTTCCAGATGTACATAAGCATTCATAATTGCCTCTCCATTCCATGTTCTGGCAGAGGGATGGGGAACCTGTGTTCCTTCAGATGCTGTTGTCTGACTCCAACTCCCATCAACCCTGACCATAATGGCTGATGGGAGTTGGAGTTCAACAGCTCCTGGAGGGCCACAGGTCTTCCAGGCCTGCCTTAAGCCCTGGACTGAAGGGGTAACCTGTATCGCTCCAGATCATTTTTGCCCAGAGCTCCCACTGTCTCCGATCACTGACATATTGCTTCAGGGTCTTTACAATGGTGTATAAATATTGATGGTGATAAACAGAGGCATGTCCCACGAACAGTTCTGTCCCCCTCTAACTTGTTTCCTTGGGGGAACCCCACTTCTTACAGTGTACAGGCAAAATTTGGTTTTTTCCGCCACCATGAACCACCTCGTTGACAGTGATTTTGAAGCTTGGAGACACCCCCACCCCCCGGACTAGAACCTTAACACCAACCTCAGCTCAGCCTCCTGGTGGCTGAGGATACCTCCAGCTTTTGAAATTCGCCACGCACCAGGTGCATTTTGCACCTGGCTATTGTCCACTTGCAACCAAGTTAAGATGCTGATGTCTCCGCCATCTGGGCCTGGGGATCCTTGAGTCCGGACTGTTTTCGCACACTAGCAACACATCCTATAGAATTCTATCTATCTGCTCAATCAGAATGAATTTCAGGAACCAAAAAGTCGTATTGAAAAATACACGACTTTTGAGCTGTCTGGTCAAAAAATGGCAACTAGGCATTCCATTTTGGTGACTGTAACCCTGGTTGAAGGAGCAATTTGGCGCCTGGCTTATATATCTAAGTTTCTAGTACAGTAGTACCTGAGGTACCACTTTAACTTATGGGGCCTCCTGCTGCCACTGTGCCGCCGCCACACAATTTCTGTTCTCATCCTGAAGCAAAGTTCTTAACCTAAGGTACTATTTCTGGGTTAGCAGAGTCTGTAACCTGAAGCGTCTGTAACCCGAGGTACCACTGTACTGGATGCCCTGCAGAGAGCGCCCCCTGCTGAAACCTAGAGAAAGGAAATTCCGCTTTGCTCTTCAGCACACTTGGGTGCAGTGAACGCTTATGCACTCCTGTGGGTCACAAATCCTGAAGAGCCCCTGTCAGTCAGGTAGACCAATGGTCCAATTCTGTATGACCAAGCTCCCTAGGTTCAGTGTTAGAAACTGAGGTATATAAGCTAGGCGCCAAATGATACCCTGAATTTATGTTGCAGTCGCTACAACAGAATGTTTTGTTTGCCATGGAATTGGGACTAAATGATCCTCGGGATCTCTTCCAACCCTACAATTCTACAATCTCAGCTACAATGCTTGGCTTGTAGCTTGCTCTTACAACAAACAATTCACTTCTCCCAGTATGCAAGGAAGAGAAACACACAGAAATGGAAAGAGCTATGGAGGTTTTAAAACTGCAGTTTCGCCCAGAAACTTCCGTGTGGCCATAACTGGACCCTCCCTGAACCAGTAGCAAAACGAGCGTGGCAAAACCAGGCTAATTTCGAACACAGCCCTAAAGTTCATGTTTCAAGCAGCCTTTTTATCTGCAACTCTTGAGGGCTCGACGCCTTTAGGGGTAGAGCCCCAGCTCAGCGGCAGTGCAGATGACTCTGCACACAGAAGGTCCAGGTAGGGCTGGGCGAAAGAGGCCTATCCCCCAAACCCTGCAGGGGCACCGTCAGTCCACACCAGTGAAGGAGAGCTTCCAACCCAGGAACCACGAGGACTAGCACCTTGAACGTTCCAGCGTTTCTCCCAACTCGCGCCTCCAGACTACAACTCCCACCGCCCCTAATCAGCTGGGTCAGCGGTCAGGGGGTGGCGGGAGTTGTAGGCTGAAACAACCCGATTCGGTTCCACCAACCCCTTCTCCCCCTGGTGCCTTCATTCGTGTTCAGGAATCACGAGGACTAGCGCCTCCAACGATTTCCCTCGGGCGAATCGGGAAGCATCATTAGGGACCGATCAAGGAGCTTGAAAATCTGGGAGTTCCTCCATGAGGACCGGAGCCTTGGGCGCCCATCCATTTCCATGAGGACTAGCACCCGTCTCACCTCGTCCTCCTTGTGGTTGCGGATGCCGCGCACCAGGTCCTGGAGGTTCTTGTCGAACATGCGGTCGATGCTGCCTTTCACCATCTTCAGCGCCATGGCGGCGGCGGTGAGGGGCGAGCGGGGGGCGGCCGGGAGGGGGGGGCGGGAGAGGCAGAGGGAAGCGAAGGCGGCGGCAGGCGAAGGCGCCTCACATGCCTCCTTCCCGCCCCTCGCGCTTGCTTTCCCTCGCGGGCCCCGCCGGCGCTGCTCTGAGGAGGCTTTGCGGGGCGGCGGCGGCGGCGGCGGGAAAGAGCCGGAGCGGCGACAAAATGGCCGGCGGTCAGCTGAGAGAGCGCTCGCGCCACGCCCCCTATCTCCTCCGGCGCGCTTCCGTCACCACGCCACGCACGCCGCTGCCCCCGGGTTCCACGTCCCTATAGCTCCGAAAGTTGAGGCGGAGGTCCTCCTTTCCCATAGAGAGCGAGGGAAGGAGAGGGAGCGGACGTCATGTCCGGTTGGGCGTTTCTAGCCCACCCCATGCATGGAAGCCGAACGGGCGAACCATAGAGGTGGCTCGGCTTCCACCATGGCGACGCTCCCGCGGGGATTCCTAGGCGTCGCTTGAGCCCCGCTCTTTCGCCTTCCTGGCTCCGCCCAGCGGGAGATATAGCCGCGCCTCCAACCTTCCTATGTCTCGCTGTACAGTATTGCCCTATAAAAGATAATGATTATGTTGTAGTAACAACAATAACAAAAACAAAAACAACGTGTTTTAAGAGAAGCATGTTTTAATATTTGCGGTATGGCTGATTGATCAGTAATTACATGGATAGAGTATTTTTATTTTCTAAAAATATCACTGGCTCCCAACGATCAACACACAAAAAAGAGAGCAAGTTCACCTCCCATCCGACTAATTAAACAATCTATAGCCTTCTAAACTCTGGACAGGGTTTTATTATTATTATGGTATGTATTTGTGTGTTTTCATATTGCAAAATACCCTGTGATCTTCAGATGAAGGTCGGTATAGAAATTCAATTACTGTATAAATATAAATATAAATAAGTGTATAAAAATATTAATAGAATTTTTTAAGACGGCAATATAACAATGAATAAAAACAACCTTTGAAGACTGAGCACATGATCAACACTTTACTATTACATACTATTGCTGGAAATCAGCCCTGAGTGCTCACTGGAAGGACAGATCGTGAAGCTGAGGCTCCAATACTTTGGCCACCTCATGAGAAGAGAAGACTCCCTGGAAAAGACCCTGATGTTGGGAAAGATTGAGGGCACTAGGAGAAGGGGACGACAGAGGACAAGATGGTTGGACAGTGTTCTCGAAGCTACGAACATGAGTTTGACCAAACTACGGGAGGCAGTGCAAGACAGGAGTGCCTGGCGTGCTATGGTCCATGGGGTCACGAAGAGTCGGACACGACTAAACGACTAAACAACAACAACACACACACACACACAGTATATATATTTAATACTTAAAGGCATTTATCTAGGGAGCAGCAAACTGTAATGCTGAAAATATTATTTTTAAAATATTAATCATGTAATCAAATCATTTACTGCTAATGCCAAGCTGTTATAGCACTATTAATATTACAGTATAGCTATTCTCATTTGCTATTTTAAAATATTTTATCTACTTTTTTATGATGATCTACTTAGCTCTACCGTTCTTTCTTTTGTGTTTTTATTTCATAACTGGTCAGCTTGGGTATCTCCGGTGGAAAAGTGGGATGAAAAAAGATTATGGTGAATCAGAAATTGTTTGGCTTCTTTTGAGTGACAATAACAGCTACATGGCATGGAGAGTGGTTCTCTGTGCACCAGCAGAAAAAAAACCCTGGAAAAAGTAGTTAGATAAAATCACAATTAATTGTTTTAGTAATGAGGTTTAATCTGAAATTAAGATAGATTTAAGATTGTTGTCTCTGGGGGAAACCCAGCCAGATGGGCGAGGTATAAATAATAAAATTATTTATTCTCATTTACATCATGAATGTCACCTTATATTGTGGATGCATGTTCTGTATTACTTTATTAATACTGTTGCTACAAGTTTGCTATTGCCTTTGGCTGGAACAATAAACGGAAGAACTGGACTCTCTCTAAACACACACACATATTTAGATCTGGGATCCTTTTCAGGGAAAACCATGTGTGTTTATAGTGGTATAATATAACTGCTACAAGTTCATAGTGCAGATAGGGCCTCTGTGTCTGTTCTGCATTGGAAGCTGGGTAGGGTTTTTTGTTTTTAGCATATGGAATTGTTCTTCATTGTCTTGAATACATGTGATCACTCTTGCATCTTTAATTGTTTCTTCATGAAAGAAACAAGCTTTGAAAGCTTTGAGACCTTTCATGGGACACCACTCATCACCAGAGTTGAATCAAAACAAATAAATACCCATTTTATATGACCACATTGGCAAGACTGATTGATTTGAAACGTTTGTTATCTCGCCTTTCCAATTACAAATGAGAATGTCCAGAATGCCTTGCAACAGTAATTCAGAATAACAGGTTTGGAAAATTAACCCAATGGAGGTTTGGGGAGGAGGGGAAGAATTTGACATGAAAAAACATTATTCGGATAATAAACTTCCTTTGCTGTTTGGCATCTCCCCCAGCAGAGGGCAGGCCAACACAACCTTTCATCCCAGGCAGTACACTCCTTGAAATTAATGGACATTGCAAACTTCACAGCCATTCTTTCCAATTGGTCTACTCTTCAGTAGAACTGAGCTGGTTACAACCTTATGCCTGTCTCAGGACTCATGGGCATGCAGCCAAAGCCCAAAGTTGGAAGATTCATACAGATACAAGAAAGGACTTGTATATGTTTTAATGATCCTCTGCCCCCCGGGAGGCAGCGCTGGTTGGCAGCTTAAAAAGTGGATCGGAAATGTTCATGGGCACAAGGGATATCAGTATCTAGTGGCTACAATGGCTGTGTCTTGCCTATACTTTGGAGGCAGCAGGAGATGGAGTGTCTATGAGGAAACATGGCAGCATTTAGGTCCTTTTAGTTTAGAGAAATGGAGAATAAGAGATGACATGGCAGAAGTTTATAAAATTACAAAGGGCATTGAGAAAGTGGGTAGAGGAAAGTTTTTTATCCACCTCTCATAACTCTGGAACTCGTGGGCATCCAATGAAGCTGAATGTTGGAAGGTCGGCGGTTCAAATCCCTGCAACAGGGTGAGCTCCTGTTGTTTGGTCCCCTCCTGCCAACCTAGCAGTTCGAAAGCACATCAAAGTGCAAGTAGATAAATAGGTACCGCTACAGCGGGAAGGTAAAAGGCATTTCCGTGTGCTGCTCTGGTTCGCCAGAAGCAGCTTTGTCATGCTGGCCACATGACCTGGAAGCTGTAGGCCAGCTCCCTCAGCCAATAGAGCGAGATGAGCACCACAACCCCAGAGTTGGTTACGACTGGACCTAATGGTGAGGGGTCACTTTACCTTTACCTTTAATAAGAGCCATGTAGCGGGATCAGGCCAGAGGGGACCCTCCTGCTGGAGGCAGGAATGCTTCCTGAGTAGGTTCAGAAAAGGACAGGCAAAATGGCCAAGGGGGTGGAGCAAATTCATAATCATCATAATCATTATTAAAATTTATATACCACCCTATACCCACAGGTCTCTTCATAAGAAAGGTTGCAGCCTTTGTGTGTTTTTAATTGAGAGAAAAGGAGAGCAAGAGGCCACATGATAGTTTAGAAAACTCTGCATGGCATGGAGAGAGGAAAGCTTTTATCGCTCTCTCCTAACACTGAACTTTTGGGCATCAAGTGAAATTGTGGAATGAAGACTGGTTCTTGAGGCTGAATTTGAAGATGGTGGTTCCACCGTCTGCAGAATTTGGGGCTGGTCATCCGGACACTGCAGTGCCCAAGCTGGTGTCAAGTCAGAATAACTCACAAGGTGTCTGTGAAGTTGACCCTTTACTTAGCGATCGCAACAACTTTCCCCAGTAGGTCTTCCCCCAAGGAGACGGATGTGAGGACTGAAGGTCTCAGCCTTCCCAAAGTTCCCTAAGTCGCCTCCTCCCCCAGGTCTTACCCAGGCAATCTGAGACTGACACCTTGCTTGTGTTTGTTCCACCCTTTTCATACCTCTCCTGGTTCTGGGAGGGGAGCTGGTTGCAGCAGGAGGGGGAGACACCCATGACTCTTCGCCATCTCTGCCTCTTGGCCTCCCCTCCTCTCCTGCTTCAGCTCCTGCCTCTGATTCTGTACTTCTCTCTGCCACAGACTCTCCCTGCTGACTGAACTCTGTTACACCTTCTGACACCTCCACCTCCCAGTCCTCTCCCCCTTCTCACTCTGACCACTCACTGTCATCTCGCCACCAACCTCCGGGCTCTGAGCCTTCTTCCCTTGGTGGTTCCTCCCGCCATTCCCCTGCCTCTAACCAGTCCATGACACCCAGCCTCTTGGGTCCCTTTCTCATAACATGAGAACTCATGGATGTCCAGTAAAACTGGGAGGTTAAGGAGAGCTGAAAGAGAGGACTTATTCCTACAGTACAGAGTTAAATTGTGGAACTCACTCCCGCAGGAGGCAATGACAGCCACCAACAGAGCCGTCTTTCCCATTGGGCTTGCTGGTGTGTTGCGCCAGGGTGCTGGCCTCCCAGAGTGCCCCAGCGAGTGGGGGAGCTGCGTGGCTTTGCCAATGGCCTCCCCTTTCCTTCCTGCATGCCTGCCAGCTGCGCCCCGCCAACTATATGGCTGGCGGATGTGAAGCTTGCCTCCCAAGCCTCCGCGGGAGGAAAGCGACCCCCACAGAGGCTTAGGATGGAAGCTGCGCCCTGCCAACTATATGGCTGGCGGACGTGCAGGCTAGATAGGTAAATGTCTGGCACACACACACACACACACATGCTTAAACACACACACACACACATGCTTTCCCGGATGACATTTAGACATGGGGTTCTCCTGTGAAATTATTACACAGCAAGGCTGCTCTCACAATCTGCCACGAGAGCAGAAAATAAGCAGGTCCCCCTTTCCTGAAAACATTTATTTATGTAAACTGGTTAGGAAGTTCTCGGCGATCAACTGTTCACTGAGACCCAAGTCACTGAGTGTTAGAGGTCATAATAATTCTCCGTCGCTGTTTCCTCTATTAGATTCAAGGAGAGCGTGTTTGTGTGTTAAAATGTGTGTGCGTGAAAACCATCCAGCCCACTTCTCAAACAGCTGAGAGAGAGATAAATACCCTTGAAATATACATACTGGGATCCTGAAATGCCTGGCTCAGAGCAGAGGCACGTTGGAACAGGGCTTAGAATTGCTTGCAAGAAGGAAGGATAAAAGAGCTGGGGATGTGAGTCAGGAAAGAGGCATGAAATGATAGCTCTTGAATGCAGCTAAAAATGAGGGGAAGGGCTGTAGCTCAGTGGTAGAGAGTCTGCTTTCCATGCAGAAGGTCTCGAGTTTATTTCCCCAGTATCTCCAGGCAGAACTCAGAGAGACTACTGTCTGGCAATTCTGAACTAGATGCCATGGATGCTTAAATTGAGATTCCTGCATCGCAGGGGGTTGGACTGGATGACACTTGGGTCCCTTCCAACTTAATGATTCTCACTTTTATGGGAAGGGATGTGGCCCAGTAGCAAGGCCTCTGCTTTGCTTGCAGAAGATCCCCAGCATTTCTAGGTAGGGCTGAGACAGACCCTCAAATCCTGGAGAGATGTTGCCAGGCAGGGTGGGCATTGTTGAACTAGATAGACCCAATGTTCTAGCTCAGCATAACATAGCTTCCCAGGTTCCTTCCAAAAAAAGTCACTTTCACCTGAGCTCAGGTTCTCTGCTAGGTTATTTTTTGTTGTTTTTTTAAAGAATATTTTCCAACTGTACAGATTCCCCACCAGAAACACCACAATACAAAGAAAAGAAGTCAAATGAGCACCAAGCATGCTATGCTTCTTTGCTTACGCCAAGTATCCATGTTGGTTTCTCTACAGAAGTTCTTGTCTGCTCTACAGTTACTAAGAGGAGAATCCAATGGCCTTTGCACAAAGGTAAAAATCCTAATTCAGTGACCCTACATGGCCTCGGCCCAGTATACTCGAAGGAGCGTCTCCACCCCCATTATCCAGCCCGGACACTGAGGTCCATCTCCAAGGGCCTTCTGGCGGTTCCCTCACTGTGAGAAGTGAGGTTACAGGGAACCAGGAAGATGGCCTTCTCAGTAGTGGCGCCTGCCCTGTGGAATGCTCTCCCACCAGATGTCAGGGAAATCAGACGTGCAGCTTCCTTCCCAAGCCTCCGCGGGAGGAGAGCGATCCCCGCAGAGGCTTAGGATGGAAGCTGCGCCCCGCCAACAATAGCTGCACAGTCAGGGGCAGTAATGCGTCTGAATGCCACTATTTTCCGGGTAACCTTCTGAGGGCCACATGTGTGCGGTTGGAGACACAGCTTTCAAATGGATAACATAGAATTGTAGGGTTGGGAGGAACTACAAGGGTCATCTAGTCCAACCCCCTGCAATGCAGGAGTCCTTTGCCCAACGTTGGGCTCAAACCCACAACCTTGTGATTAAGAGTTTCATGCTCTTCCAGCTGAGCTATATGGGAGCCAACCGGTTGGAGACAGAAGTGGGCAGAGTGTTGAGTGTAAATGTCGCCCTTTGCACTGTAGGCTGCTTCCTAATTTTAGGGAAGCTTGCACCTGCTTTCCATGCAAAAGCCTCAGGTTCAATTTCCAATGTCTCCAGATAGGGCTGGGAATGGCTTCTGTCCCGAAACCCTGGGGAGCCGCTGCGAGTCAGTGTAGGACGTGCTGAGCAAGATTGAGCAACGGGTCTGACAAATAGAAGGCAACTCTCCTGTGTAATCTGTACACACACACACCTCTCTCCATATTTCATCCAGGAAAGCAAAGCACTTAACAGACCAGTGTAACCACAGATATTAAAAGGTCCAGTCAATCACGTCAAGGTGGTCCAGTTAATTTTCCTCCCACAGGAAAGCCACGTGTTGCTGCCCTGTTAAAACAGACCAGGGGATGTGATAGGATGTTCAACTGGGAGGGAACTGAATTCCAGCCTTCGTGGCTCTCTGGAGCAGCTTGAAAGGCGGCGTAGTGGCGGCAGGGGGTGTTTTGATAACATGCCTGCTACCAGGCAAGCGGGCCAGGAGCAGCTGTTGGCATCCCTTCCCTGGAGGCGAGCCAGAAAAGCTTTTGTGGGCGGAGATAGACATGTGTGGGGACATGCCTCATGGCTGTTAGTCCAATTGTGCAGCCGCAGGCAGGGAAGGAATCTGTAAGAGACAAAAAAGAAGAAGGGGAGAAATAACTTTTGATTCGCATTCTGGGTTGCCCTAATTGGTGATCCAAATTACTCCAGCCACAGGTAGGTAGCCGTGTTGGTCTGAGCCGAAGCAAAACAAAAAAATTCCTTCAGTAGCACCTTAAAGACCAACTAAGTTTATATTTTGGTATGAGCTTTCGTGTGCATGCACACTTCTTCAGATGAAAGCTCATACCAAAATATAAACTTAGTTGGTCTTTAAGGTGCTACTGAAGGAATTTTTTTGTTTTGCTCCAAATTACTCCAGATAGGGCTTTTCCCTGGCTGAGGGCTTCTCCCCTTCAGAGAGCCTGCTTGGCAACCGGTTGCTGACTGACGCTGCATGTGAAAATATGTGCACATAAAATACGTATGCATGTGAATATTTCCAGAACTTCACCCTCTGTACACTGTGTGGAATGCCAAGGGAAGGACTGAATTTAGGATCCTTTCCTCTAAATGAACAAATTTTAACATTATTATTATTATTATTATTACTACTACTACTACTACTACTACTACATCAACCTATACCCGCAGGTCTCAGGGCGGTTTACAGGATGAAATCACAATATAAAAACCCAAAATACATAATCAAGATCAAACAAAAACAAACCCAACAATGCCCCCCACAACACATTTTAAAAGGGCTTCAGATGTTAATCAACCAAAGGCCTGGCTAAAGAGGAACCTAGGAAGTGGCTTCATATAGGCTCAGGCCACTGGTCCACCTTGTTCAGTATTTCCTGCTCTGACTGGCAGCTGCTCTGCCAGGGCTTCCAACTAGGAGGGGGTGTCTCTCCCAGCCGTACCTGCAGGTTCCAGGGATTGAAGCAGGGACCTTCTGCAAGCAAAGCAAGCGCTCGGCCACTGATCTCTGGTTCTCAAACCTATGATTCGTCTAAAAATAAACATTAGATTCTTGCCCTTGTGGTTCTAAATTAAACTGTAAGCTGCCAGCTGCGTACACACCATTTAAAGCCCATTGCTCCCCCATAAAGAACCACGAGAACTGCAGGAGCTACAATTCCCAGCATCTATAACAAGACACACTTCCCGGGATTCTTTGTGTGGTGCCACGCAGGATGGCTCAGTTGGTAAACTGTTCAGGCTCCTAATTGTGGGTTCGAGCCCCATATTGGGCAAACCAAGATGGTGGACGAAAAGCTGACTTTGGTGTGACTTAGCCTGATTTTTTGGCATAGGTTTGGCCCCCTGTCAAGTTTTTGTTGCTGAACTCTACCCAGGGTGGGGGCAGTCGTCTTCCCCGCTGTTTGCGGCTGGATGCCATTTAAAGTCACGGCGGCAGACTGAAACGCAACTTCGGCATGACGTCACCCGATTTTTGGCACAACGGGTCCAAACTAACGAAACCACCCACAATGTTTTGGGTGTTTCTGCAAATTGCGAGGCAGGCGCCAGGCACTCACTACCAGTAAAAGCATAAAACAGGCACATAAGACAAGATCATGTCATAGACTGAGATTTCTATTATATCAGTCCCTCTAAGTGTCCCTATTTTCCAGAGAGAGTTCTGGATTTACAGAAGCCATTCCAGAATGTCCCACTTTCCCTTAGGATGCCCCTATTTTCATCAGAGATATGTGGGAGGGTCTGGAGTTATGTGAGCCCCGAGTCAAGGAGATAAGTCACTAGACAACCTTTAGAAGACATTGGAAGGCAACCCTGTATAGGAATTTTTAAAAAAATGTTTTGTGTTTTTATATATGTTGGAAGCAGCCCAGAGTGGCTGGGCCAGATGGGCTGGGTATAAATAATAAAATTATTAGTATTATTACTATTGAATAGGATGTCTCTATTTTCATCAGAGAAATGTTGGAGGGTATATTATATGTAATAATAATAATAATAAATTAAATTTGTAATGTAAAGGTAAAGGGCCCCTGGATGGTTAAGGCCAGTCAAAGGTGACTATGGGGTGCTGCGCTCATCTCACTTTCAAACCGAGGGAGCCGGCGTTTGTCTGCAGACAGCTTTCCGGGTCATGTGGCCAGCAGAATTAAACTGCTTCTGGTGCAATGGAACACTGTGATGGAAACCAGAGCACACAGAAACACCATTTACCTTCCTGCCGCAGCGGTACCTATTTATCTACTTGCACTGACATGTTTTCGAACTGCTAGGTTGGCAGGAGCTGGGACAGAGCAACGGGAGCTCGCCCCGCTGCAGGGATTCGAATTCTCGACCTTCTGATCGGCAAGCCCAAGAGACTCAGTGGTTTAGACCACAGCGCCACCTGCATCCCCTAATGAAATTTGTGTTTAATTACCTGCCCTGCAAATCTCAGTGTGGTTCACAACCTAAAATTACAATATGAAGACCGTATTTTGGTACAGGGAGCGGTGTTTGCAATGTTGCAGAACGGACTTTTGCAAATGAAAAGAAACAAATCCGTCACCTTTGCTTTTCAAAGTGAAAGGTGCTTTGCATGGTGATGCACAGGTCTGTTCCACACCTGCAGCCGATTCCTGGAGAGGAAGTGATGCTCCTGGATCTGGAAACTCACATTTCTTTTCTCCTCACCCCCACCTCACGGTTTTCCTTTGCAGACCTTGGAAGCACCGAGGACCAGATTTCCTCCCCCTGCTGGACTAGAGCTGCTGAGACAATCTGAGCTGTTATTTCTCCTTCCCTTCCAAAGACGCCCCCCTTGCAATGTTCTGTTCCAGCAGCTGCAGACAGAGCATCTGCTGCACGTCCAAAACGTTGCTCACAAACCCTCCTCAGCCAAGCGTGTGCCCGCACTCCCCAAGCCCCACAAATTTAACAAATCTGCCTGCAAAGAAATACATAAGGACCAGAAAATCTGCTTGTTTGGCAGATAACATATTGATTTGATAACATATTGATTATGACGGATGGGGAAGCTTTTCCAGCCTGGGGGCCGCATTCCTTTCTGGGGAAGCTTCTGGGGGCCACATGCAATGTGGATTTGACCATTGTATGGTGGGTTCTTTTCTACAGCCCGTCAACTAGAGGCATTACTGTATTAGAATCCAAGGACATCCCAGCCAAGCAGGAAACAATCACAACACCTTTATTGGCATATAAGGAAACATTCAAGGAGGGTGTGGTGCCAGATCAGCGAGGGGTGTGGCTTACAGAGAGTTCCAAGGGACAGATAGAAAGTGAGGAGGAATGAAAGAACCTTTTAATGAGGGTGAAAGAGGAGAGCGCAAAATATGGTCTGAAGCTCAACATCAAAAAAACTAAGATCATGGCCACTGGTCCCATCACCTCCTGGCAAATAGAAGGGAAAGAAATAGAGGCAGTGAGAGATTTTACTATCTTGGGTTCCATGATCACTGCAAATGGTGACAGCAGTCACAAAATTAAAAGACGCCTGCTTCTTGGGAGAAAAGCAAGGACAAACCTAGACAGCATCTTCAAAAGCAGAGACATCACTTTGCCGACAAAGGTCCGTAAAGCTATGGTTTTCCCAGTAGTGATGCATGGAAGTGAGAGCTGGACCATAAAGAAGGCTGATCACCGAAGAATTTATACTTTTGAATTATGGTGCAGGCATCCCCAAACTTTGGCCCTCCAGATGTTTTGGACTACAATTCCCACCTTTCTCGAACACTGGTCCTGTTAGCTAAGGATCATGGGAGTTGTAGGCTAAAACATCTGGAGGGCCGCAGTTTGGGGATGCCTGCTCTTGAGAGTCCCATGGAGTGCAAGAAGATCAGACCTATCAATTCTGAAGGAAATCAGCCCTGAGTGCTCACTGGAAGGGCAGATCCTGAAGCTGAGGCTCCAATACTTTGGCCACCTCATGAGAAGAGAAGACTCCCTGGAAAAGACCCTGATGTTGGGAAAGATTGAGAGCACAAGGAGAAGGGGACGACAGAGGATGAGATGGTTGGACAGTGTTCTCGAAGCTACGAACATGAGTCTGAGCAAACTGCGGGAGGCAGTGGAAGAGAGGAGTGCCTGGCGTGCTCTGGTCCATGGGGTCATGAAGAGTTCAACACGACTAAATGACAGCAACAACAACAACAATATTCAGAGCAGACCTGCTTAAATTAACTGACCTAAATTAGCATATAAATATAAGTTTATACTAGCTTATAATTTATATACCACCATCTTTTTATTTTATTTATATACAGGGTGAGTCTTTTAAAAGAGGCCCTGTGGAACATGTGTACTCTGTATCCACGGGGCCTCTTTTAAAGGACTCACCTTGTACTAACTTATTCATATACTAAGTTACTATATAAATGGAAATATAAGTGAGCTGGTATATAAATGTTTAAAATAAAATAAAATAAAATACATAAATAGTATTGAGGACTAGTAACTTCAATCTCTGTCCGTCTCGTGTGAACCCGCCTCTCAGGAAGAAACGCGTGTTCCCGCCTCTGTGAGCCCTTCTGGGGTCAGAGCGCGCGCGCCCTCCCGACGTGTGAGGGAGACACCTTGAGCGAGGCGCGCGCCCGACGCCTCAACCGCTGCCTCTTGACAGACAGCGCCGTCGCTGAGGGCAACTGAGGACAAGGCCACGCACGCGCAGAGGCGAGCGCGCGGGCTGGGTTAAGAAAGGCGCGCGCAGGGGGGGGAGGTATTGCTCACGCACGCGCGCTGTCACTCTCTCTCTCTCATCAGAAGTACTGTACGCTCTCTCTTTGGCTGTCCGCGCCCCTTAAGCGTGCCTCTCGTCAGCGCGCACGCGCGACCCCTCACATTTTCCCGCGCGCCACGCTTTTTATTATTATTTTATTGGGTATGTAACTTGAGGGAGAAAGAAGACAAGCCTCTCCCACTCTCGTGATTGGCCCCGCCCACCTCATTGGCACCTGCGTGCCCACTTTTTTTAATTTTGGGGGTATGTTCGGGGAAAGATGAGAAGCCCCGCCCACCCTCGTGGTTGGTCCCGCCCACCGCCCGTGCGCGCCACCTCCATGTATTGTAGTGGGGCTGGGGCGTTCGTGCTTTCTCTCCCTCATCGCCCTCCGCCCACCATCCTCGCGTGCGTCCTCGCCTTCCCTGTGCGTGCTCCCGCCCGCAACATATCCCATTCTGCGCTTTATTCACCACCACGGTAGTAGCGAAACAACCTATTGAATTAACATTGGTTGCCATCTCCCGCCCGCCTCCTTTCCCTTTGCGCCCTTGTTAGCTTCGCCGCCGTTGCCATCCTGCGCGGCCCCTCCCTTCCCTTGACGCCGCCGGGCGTGCGAGGGAGGGGGGCGAGCGGCCCAAAATGGCGGCCGCGTCGCTGTTGGTGCGGCTGACGAGGCGCCCGGCCCGGCGCGAGCGACGACAATAGAGAGCAGGGGAAGGAGCGGCCTCCTCTCTCTCCCGCCCCCTCCTTCCTCGCCTCTCGCTGGTGCTCCTCCTCAGCCGCCGCCGCCGGTCTAGCATGGTGCGGGTCCGCCGCCGCTGGGCCCCTTCCGCCGCCCCGACCTGACCTCTCCTGCTCCGTCGCCGCCTCGCCGCCGCGCCGGGGTCCCTTCGGCCGCCAACATGGGCGAGAGGCTGGAGCTGCGGCTCAAGTCGCCCGTGGGAGCCGAGCCGGCCGTCTACCCGTGGCCCCTGCCCGTCTACGTGAGTCGTGGGGGAGGCGGGAGGCCCAGGGAGGGGAGCCCCCCCGCGAAGGAGAGGGGGGCAGGGTTGGAGGTCATGAGGGAGCGGAGTGGGGATCTGTCTTATCTCCTGCATTTTTATCGGGCGGGATTCGAGCGGCTACTGTGTCATCTGGGGGTTATATGAGGCTTTTGGTTGTGTGTTTTTTGGTGGGGGGAGGTTTCTAGTTGTGGGGAGGGGTATATGGGGGGTTGGCATATGGGGGATTTGAGTGCATTTGGGGGGAGTCGGTTGGGGTCGGTGGATTTGATGGGCTGCTGTGTCACCTGAGTTTTTCTGGGTTTTTTTTGAGAGGTTGCTGTATGTGGGGAGGGGTATGGGGGGTTGCCATATGGGGTATTTGGGGATTTGAGTGCATTGGGGGCCGTTGTACTGGTGGGGTGGGGTTGCTCTATGTAGGGAGAGATTTTGGGGGAGTTGTCATCTGGGGGATATGTAACTTTAGGGGGGTTGCCGTAGGGGGGAGTTGGGGAGAGGGATTTTGAGGGGTTGTTATATGTGGGGAGGAGCATTTAAGAAGATGCCATATGGGGTATTTGGGGTGTAAGTTTTTTGGGGGGTGACATATGGGGGAGTTGGGGAGATGGATTTTGAGGGGTTGCTATATTGGGAAGGGGGATGTCTAAGGTTTAGGGGTTGCCATTTGGGAGGATGCAGTGTCAGTTTGGAGGATTATGTGGGGATGAGTTGGGGAGGGAGATGCAGGGTGGTTGCTATATCAGGAGTTTGGGAGGGAGATTTTGGGGGCTGCTGTGGTATTGGGGTTATTTAGGGGGACTTGCAGCTTTCTGGTAGTTGGTTGTAAGGAGGAAACAGGCTTCATAGAG
Organism: Zootoca vivipara; assembly: GCF_965207765.1. Lineage (NCBI taxonomy): Eukaryota > Metazoa > Chordata > Lepidosauria > Squamata > Lacertidae > Zootoca > Zootoca vivipara. The sequence goes on along the minus strand of NC_142589.1, from coordinate 86,049,976 downwards.
GCTTATTCTATAGGGGTGGTTTCTGTATCCCCTCTGGGGGCTACAATTGGGGATGTTTGTGGTAATAAATGGGTGTCTAGGGGTACCCCATTAGGGGGGAAATCATACGTTATGTGCACACATGGAATAATTTGCTGCCTATGTGGCTGGGGATAGGGAGCAATTGGAAGTGTTAAGAAGCAGAGGGGGGTGAGAGAAGGAATGTGACAAAGTTATATGTCAGGAACTCCACTTTGCAAAAACGGGGGTGGGCTATGTGAATGGGGAGCACTTTGCCACTTGAGTGGGTTGCATGGGGGGCTGTCATATGGGGGAAGTTTGGCTGCTTGGAAATGGAACTTCCATGGGGGGAACTTCTATGGGTGAATTGTGGTTGGAGTTATTACACAATGGGGCTATCCAGAAACTGTGTGTGTTAAGTTGGTGCTGTGGGGGGTGGGGGCCTTCCTGCCAGGGTAGGTATTATGTTGGGGGGAGGAACGGATGTGGGATGCAACTGGATGTTTCTTAGTGAGGAAACAGAGAATGTTATGCAAAGGGCAAGGAGGTCATATGTGCAATGTTTTTCTCTGAAGGTCGCCCTTCACACCAATCGCTTCACACTCTTTATACAGACATGTGCATTAGAAATTGGTTCAACTCCCCAGTGCTACTCATCCACACGATGTCTCACTTGGTCTGCATCAGCTCCTCACTCCTGCAGAACGTGCTCTCTCTGCATTCCACATGTTCCCATGTTAAAATTTGACCTCCCCCCCCCCCCCCGTAATGCCAGGGGGAGTGGTGGTTATGGGGAGGGGGCCAGAGGTGAAAGTAGGAGGAGCAATGGATGCAAATTTTGCCTTTTGTGCATGAGGCACACACACTGCCACACAAGCACCCCTGCTCTAATATTTCAACTTTCTTGTTGTCAAAACCTTTTCCTGGAGATGACCCTGATGTGTGAAATTAAGCCAGTCTGACTACAGGGCTCAGAGGTGTTTCCAGAATATGTTCTTTGCCACATTTGCCCTTTATCCTTGAGTGCTTTCCAGAAATATACCTCTTTTCTGTGTGCTTTTATGTCTTCCCCCAATGTTTTGATCTAGACTTTTCCCCCTTCAGAAATCCTCCGCAAGGAAACCTCTTCCATTTGAATTTCCTTGCGCAGAACAGCTACTCTGGGGCTAAACACACACCACCCTCCCCTTTTCTGCATCTCAACTCTTCCTTGCACCCACTTGCTGCCATTCCTATCCCTTCCCCTTTCGCTGCTTGCAAGGCTCTTCGGGGCTTGCCTTCCACACACAGCTTGGTACATTTCCTGTGTGTGCTCCTTGCTTCCTGACTTCCTTGCAGTTTGCCAGGGACATCTAGCTTAGATGGCTTTTAAGTGGAAAATTAGACACGTTTATGGAGGGAAACCCTTCTTGGCTGCTAGTCATTATGCTTACCATAGACTGACTCTGTAAACATGTGAGGGTTTCATATCTCTGAATTCCAGTTGTAGGGGAGCAATGATGAGATAGGGCTTGTGTGACTCCTTCCTTGCCTGGTTCTGGTTTCTCCCGTGCTTCCCCTTTCTCCCGTGCTCCTCAAGCTTTAAAGTATTTGTGGCCTCCTTTGCTGAGGCAGCATATCCTGCTAGGCTTGCCTTTCATTTGTATAGATTGGGGGGGGGGTTTGTTGCAATTGGCTTCAATGTTTCTGTTATGTTTGTAAGTTTGAGTCATTTGCATAAGTAAAGTTGCCGATAAATACATAATACTGTACATCAAGGCTGGGGAACCTTGAGATGTCCCCCACCCCACCCCCTGGTAAAATTTACATTCCTTGTCCCAACTGCTTTTATCTGCCCTCCACTGGCAGGAGGAGGAGGGATGGCTTGGGCAGTTGCCCATAAGATAAAGAGATCCTCCAGCTGCCCCCACCCCTATTGTAAATAGAAACTCCTCCCTGCCCTTTATCATCTTTGATAAGATATTTGTGTGTGTGTAGATTGTTTGGAAACTTTCCCCTTGCTTCTTCATTAACACCTCCCATTTGTGGTCAAATGAGCTATCCTGGTGTGGTGTGTAGCCATAACATTATTATTATTATTTTGCACCCAGTAATCTCCTTTCTTTAACCTCCCAAATCCTCAATTGACCCACTGAATGCAACTGTCACTGGCCTTGCTCTATCTGTCCTGACCCCATTGCTCAGGACACAGAGCTGTTGCCTGCTTGGTCCTTTGCCAACCTTTTCTGTTCAGCTCTCCCCACCCTATCTTGCTCCCTGCCCCCCCCCCCACATACACACTCTTTTGAGTCCCAGACATTCTTTGCATCCCAGGCCAGCCATTTCAAAGTAATCCTACTTTTCCTGTTTGTGGATGACTCACCCACTTGCAGATACTCCTCTAGGTCCACACCCCAAACATCTTTCTTGCCTCCTGTTCCTCCCTCTGACACTTCCACACCTCACAGTCCTTTGCCTGCTGTAATATGTGCTCTTGGAGAGGCATGTTTCATCTGTTCCCCAAGAGCATTAAATTATTACGGGATAATTAAGGGTTTCCCCTTCCAGACTTCTTCTTCCAAACCCAAATCCAGTGTTGCATACCTCCTTTCCCCCAACATTTGGACTCAGTCACTCATTTTGCATAAGCTGCTGCGAGGAACAATTAATACTCTGTAGCTGGATGGATTGTTCAAAACTGATATAAAGGATTAGGTTCCTTTTTTGTTTCTTCAGCGCTAGGTAACAGGGCCCTTCTGTTTTAGGGAGGTGATAAAGTACAGAAAAACAAATTAATTGACTTTAATTAGCTGTGTTTTTTGGAATGGCTTTGGATTGAGATATGAATTATAGAATTGTAGAGTTGGGAAGGGATCACAAGGGATCTAGTCCAACCCCCTGCAATGCAGGAACCTTTTTGCCCAATGAGGGGCTCAAACCCACAACCTTGAGATTAAGAGTCTCCTGCTCTACTGACCGGGCTATCCTACAGGATATATGGAAATGCTTGTAACTTTCTCATGTTGTTGTTGTTGTTGTTGTTGTTGTTGTTGTTGTTGTTGTTGTTGTTGTATGGAAATGCTTGTAACTTTCTCTTGTTGTTGTTGTTGTTGTTGTTGTTGTTGTTGTTGTTGTTGTTGTTTAAAAAGCAACCCTAAGGTCATTTTCTACCTCTGGGTTTTCCACTGGTTGGAAGAAGATGTACAGTGGGGACAAGGAGCGAAACGAGGGATGCAGACTTGTTCCTTCATGAAAGAGACATGCCTGCAAATTTCTTCCCACTGTGATCCATGTTTGGTTATTTTGGAGCCCGCTGGCGATGACGCCTCATTTCATTTTTGCATTGGTGCGTCTGTGTAGCATTCTAAACATCTCATGAATGTGGCCGCCCCCTCCCTCCCTCATATGAATAATAGTGTTTGGGGCGGATCTAACCCCAGAGAAATAACATTTTTGGAAGTATAATATGGTGGGCATGAAAGAGAGAACCGCTTTTCAAAAGGCTGCTGTGCTCAGCATCTCAGCTGGGTCAGAGGACTTGCATTCTCTTGCCAGAGAATGGGCTGCTGCTGCTGCTGCTTCTTCTTCTTCTTCTTCTTCTTCTTCTTCTTCTTCTTCTTCTTCTTCTTCTTCTTCTTCTTCTTCTTCTTCTTCCTGGCACGGAGCTTACCTATTTGAGGAGCTTATTTGAGTACCGTATTTCTGTGGCCTGTGGCATTTCCGTCAGTTGTGTTTCCATGCCTTTCAGCGGTTAAAATGAGGCAGGGTCCCAAATGCCTTGTGGAGGCCCGAGTGGCTGTGAGAGATCTGCACTGCACAGGTCAGCTGTTAAGTGTGTGAGTGGTTGAGGAATGACGGTTTGTTTGTTTTCAAGGAGAGAAGGGCAAGCCCCGCTGCACCACGCTGATGTTAGCCTTGGCTTTCTGTCATCTTGGTGCTGTTGATACTCCGGTTTCCAAAACATCCTGCCCGTTTAGGAGGGCGCGCTATTTTTGATCGTCTTGTTAGGCTGTTCCCAGGGAGCAGTGCATGGTGGTTAATGTCCCCTTTCCTGTTTGAGCAGCTCTGTATGTTCGTGTGTGATTCCTAACACTTTCATAGAAATCGAAAGTGCAGTTGCCTCTCTGCTTAGTTTCTTTTCATCACTGGGTTATTTTCAAGCTTGGTTTGCACAGAGTAATAAATCTCATTTCAAAAGACCATCTCAGTTTGTTGACATTCCACCCAATGCATTTTTAAAAATTGAAACTTTTATTTTAGAGCTGTGGGGTGGAATTAAGAATCTGTAAAGCTCTGTTAAACATGTGTTTTTTTTAACTGTGTGTAAGTCCCCTAGAACAGGCATCCCCAAACTTGGCCCTCCAGCTGTTTGGGGACTACAACTCCCATCATCCCTAGCTAACAGGACCAGTGGTCAGGGATGATGGGAATTGCAGCCCCAAAACAGCTAGAGGGCCAAGTTTGGGGATGCCCGCCCTAGAAAAATTATATAGAATAAATTTTGGGTTATATGCAGTTACTCAGAGTAGGCCCATTGGAATTAAGACATCTAAGTTAATCATGCCCTGTAATTTCAATGGGCCTTCTCTGAGTATGACTAATATTGGAAACAACCTTCTATTAATAATATTTTTAATTAATGTATAGAATAAATATTATTATTTTGAGAGAGCCTGCCCCCCCCCAAATCTCCAGGTTTCCATGGTGCCCGCCAGGTCCTGTTAAGGTGATCCCAGTATGGACCTCAAAGCCCTGTCCTTGGGTTCTCCAACCCACCTGTGCAACCTTCTCCCCTGGTTCGAGTAGAGATGGGTGGGTAGTAAACAAGCCGTCTCCCTGTGCTGCCTCTGTGGCCTCCAGCACCAGATTCAAGTCCCAAAGTGGAAGTATTACCAAGTGGGGGCAACAGAGTCCATCAGGACCATAGTGAGCCCCTCCCCTGCATCCCATCCTCTGCTGCTCCTGTGCCAAGTACTCAGGCAGACAGAGCTGAGTCAGACTCACTCCGCCCAGCTCACCCACTCAGGTTTCAGTAATTCACATGCTGGTTTGGCCCCCTCCTCGAAGTGTCAGTCAGACCAACCCTTGTTGCACGGCCTCCGGAATCTGGCACTAGGAAGGCATTTTCCGCTTGACCTTGGTGGGGAATGCTGCTCCATTAGACCTGCTTTCCACGGCTTGTTCCGTCCAGTCTCCTCTTAAAGCCCATTACCATATCCCGTGATGGTGTCTTCCATGTATAAGTCAAGCGTTGGGCGCATGTGTGCATAAGAAGAGCCTTCTTCTCGCCTGTCTCTGCATCTGTCGCCCTGACCTGCAGCATTTCCCCTGCTGTGCATCCAAAACCGTTACTGGGATGAGGGACGTTGCAAAGATTCTGCAAGGCTTTTTAGAAATCAATCCACTTTGGACAACACTGTTAGTTAGCCTGCTGACATTGGGCTGTCTATAGTAAAGGTAAAGGGACCCCTGACCATTAGGTCCAGTCGTGACCGACTCTGGGGTTGCGGCGCTCATCTCGCGTTATTGGCCAAGGGAGCTGGCGTACAGCTTCCAGGTCATGTGGCCAGCATGACTAAGCTGCTTCTGGCGAACCAGAAGCTGTATATAGTCAGCTGTAAAAAATAGATAAAAATAAAATTCTCTCCTCCCTGGGCTTAGAAGCTTTCTGGCACCAAAGGAAAGAAGGGTGCCCTTGTGGTTTCAGAGTTGAGGTCTCTGATGTCAGCAGACTGTCTCTTAGTTTCACTGGTCTGTTTCCTTTGCTGTCTGTTTCCTTTCCTTAGCAAGGTGGGAATTGGTTCTATTCGAGTGAAGCAGAGCTTTTGGGATTGTGGTATGGAGATTCCAAGTGAGTGCTGGATTTTTGGTCAGAGGAGGCCTACTCAGCAATTGGTGTGTGTGTGTTTGTTGGTAGAGCATGAGACTCTTAATCCCAGGGTTGTGGGTTCGAGCCCCATGGCAGAGAACAAGATTCCTGCATTACCCTTGTGGTCCCTTTCAGCTCTACAGTTCTATGATTCTAGGTATTTGGGTTTTCTCAGTGGGGGTCATTAAATAAAACAGACATCAATTTTATTTATTGCATTTATTTGGATCTCACTTTTTTCTCCCAAGTTACTCGGGGGTGTGTGTACATTGGTGTTCTTCAACTGTGGGCCCCATGATGTTGTAGGGCTGCAACTCCCATCATCCACTTCTAGCTTAGCCAATAGTCAAGGATGATGGAATTTGTAGTCCCAGGGACAAAACCCAGGGAACCAAGGTTGAGTAACACCAATGTACAATGTTTTCTTCACCTCCTTATAATCCCCACAGTGACCCTCTAGGCTGAGAGAGGCAGTGACTGGCCCCCAAGGTCACCCAGTGAGCCTTGTGGCTGAGTGAGAGATTTGAACCCTGGTCTCTGCCAGGTCCTAGTCTGGCACACCCCATCACAGAGGTGGTTCTTTCAGCCCTGCTTAACTCAGCAGCTCTTAAACAGTCCTTGAACTTTGTCCCTGATATGTTTGCGTTCTGCCAGAAAGTTATCATTAGGGGGGGTGCGCGCCCGTGTGTGCATGCTAGAATTTATCAAATGCAGACGTGGGGAGGAGGGGTCATATGTTCTGCAAGGCACACGGGCAAAGTGTCTGCTGTAAGCTCAGTAGAGATGCTGTAATGATCCCCCACAGTTGTTGAGAAACAGAACTTCAGTTCCCCTTTCCAAGGCTACCCAACCAGAATACACTGAAAAAAAGAGAGCAAATGCTGGAAATGCAAAATAAGGTTATGCATGCTCAGCCTATTTGCGTAATTTACTGGGGTTGCAGCATTTCAGCTTCCCCCCAATACAGAAGTTGCGGTTTTCAACGTAACACACCTTGCATTCAGCTTACTCTGATGTTTAACATTGGCCTTAAAAAAGGTAAAGGTAAAGGGGCCCCTGACCATTAGGTCCAGTTGCGGACAACTCTGAGGTTGCGGCGCTCATCTCGCTCTATAGGCTGAGGGAGCCGGCGTTTGTCCGCAGACAGCTTCCGGGTCATGTGGCCAGCATGACTAAGCCACTTCTGGCGAACCAGAGCAGCGCACGAAAACGCCGTTTACTTTCCCGCCGGAGCGGTCCCTATTTCTCTACTTGCATTTTGATGTGCTTTCAACTGCTAGGTGGGCAGGAGCTGGGACCGAGCAACAGGAGCTCACCCTGTCACAGGGATTCGAACCGCCGACCTTCTGATCGGCAAGCCCTAGGCTCAGTGGTTTAGACCACAGCGCCACCCTTACTTAGCTATATAATTGCAGTGAAATTTCAAATAAGGAAACAGCAGAGCGCCACAACAGTGTGATTTTGCTTATAAAGTGTGCATCCGCCCAGCCTCATTAAAGAAGCTCAGCCACTCCTACAAGGAGAGTTTGGGGGATACAGTGGTGCCTCGACATACGAATTCAATCTGTTCCAAAGGCACCATCGTAGGTAAAAAAATTAGTAAGTTGAAAAACGCCATTGGAAATGCGATTTTCCATAGGAATGCATTGGAAACAGAAAAATTCATAAGTCAAAGCAACCCTATTTAAAAATTTGTAAGTCGAAAAATCCCTATCTAAAGCCGCCGCGGTTTCCTTTCGGATGTCGAGACATTTGTATGCGCGCGGCCATTAGCCCCATTCGTTAAGTCGAAAAATTCGGTTATCGAGTCATTCGTAAGTCAAGGTACCACTGTACTTTATTGCACCTTTCAAGGCTCTTAGTCTTGGGTCAGCAAACTTTTTCAGCGGGGGGCCGATCCACTGTCCCTCAGACCTTGTTGGGGGGGCCGGACTATATTTTGGGAAAAAATATGAATGAGTTCCTATACCCCACAAATAACCCAGAGATGCATTTTAAATAGAAGAACACATTCTACTCATTTAAAAACACTGATTCCCGGACCATCCCCTGGGCCTTAGTTTGGGGGGCCCCTGCTATTAGGCCATTCATCCACGAATGCCTTGTGTCAGCAGCCCCCACCCTGATGCTGAAATTAGGCCTGAAAAAGGCTGCCTATGGCAGCTGATAGCTTTCCCTTCCCACAAGCCAGCGTTTGAAATTTGCCAGGCGCATTTTGCTCCTGACTATCGGCCAACTGCGACCGAGTAAATATGCCAGGTTGGCACCTGACATCTCCCCCATCTGGGGATCATTGGACCTGAACTGTTTTCACACACTAATACCCCATCTTGTAGAATTCTATTTGTTATATTTTATCTGCACAATCGGAATGAATTTCAGCAAGCAAAATGCTTTTTCTGTGCAGCCTGAGCAGGAGCAGTGAACAGCGTTATAGTGAATTGTTGTCGTTTGTCTTCAGTTCCCCCACTGCCCTGCATTCCTACGTTATGAATGGTCTGTGTCACCACTAGGCATTATGTTTTGGTACCTAGATTATATACCTGACTTTCTAACACTGTTTGGTTTCCACCCCCACCCCCCCTTTGAGATTTTCCTCCAGGTTGAATGGTATAGAGATGGGCTCTCTGGTCTGAATAGCTCATTGGCCAGAGTTACTTGTCATGGTTGGGGTCTGTTTAAAGTTGAAACATGTATGTGTGTTTGTACGTCTGTACCCTGTGTACTTTGGGATGATAAATCTAGAACTGCTGCAGTCACAGCTGGATTTGCATAATTGCTCAGTTGCTGCTGGTGTCACGATGTATCCCCCCCCCTCCCGCTTCATATTGCTAATTAAGGCATTGGGAGGACAGAGCCTTTGGTGTTCTAGATGCCCCCTCCCACTATCTTTCATGTAACACTGAAGGGTGTGACTCGCACTTCTCCCCGCCTCCTTATTTCCTGAAAGGGCACATGAAGGGTTTTTTCCTCTCTCTCCCTCTCTAATGAATCAACAGTGCGTAGTTCTTCTTATCTGGGTAAAATGAATCGTGCAGAGTTTGAATAATCCTCCCTAATTTCCTCACCCCCTCAATGACTCAGAAAATGTTTTTTCTGAAGCTGACCTTTGCATTGGTGGCTACTGCCTTTATAACAGCAGTTGTTGTTGTTGTTTAGTCGTGTCCGACTCTTCGTGACCCCATGGACCATAGCACGCCAGGCACTCCTGTCTTCCACTGCCTCCCGCAGTTTGGTCAAACTCATGTTCGTAGCTTCGAGAACACTGTCCAGCCATCTCGTCCTCTGTCGTCCCCTTCTCCTAGTGCCCTCCATCTTTCCTAACATCAAGGTCTTTTCCAAGGATTCTTCTCTTCTCATGAGGTGGCCAAAGTATTGGAGCCTCAGCTTCACGATCTGTCCTTCCAGTGAGCACTCAGGGCTGATTTCCTTCAGAATGGATAGGTTTGATCTTCTTGCAGTCCATGGGACTCTCAAGAGTTTCCTCCAGCACCATAATTCAAAAGCATCAATTCTTCGGCGATCAGCCTTCTTGATGGTCCAGCTCTCACTTCCATACATCACTACTGGGAAAACCAGACCTTTGTTGGGAAGGTGATGTCTCTGCTTTTTAAGATGCTGTCTAGGTTTGTGTCTAGGTTTGTAACAGCAGTAGTTTTTCTTTATTTTCAACTTGCTAGGAGTCCTCGACGTCACTTTGCAAACATTCTCATTGCTCCCTCCTCACGCGCACACACACACTCACACACAGCAAAGGTGAGCTAGGAAACAGGAACGTAAACTCCTAGAGATCAAAAAAGCTTTTTTGGAATAGGGAGGTCTTCATAATCATTTGAGTGGAAGGTCAGTTTTAAGCGGCGTCAAAGAGATCTGCTGTGGTCCCTGAGAGCAGAATTGGTTCTGGAGGATGGATGTGGCTGTCTTAGGACTACAGGAAGTTGTCTTGCACTGAGTCAGAGACGTTCCTCCTCCTTCCTCAGTGCTGTTCACACTGACCAGCAATGGCTCTACAGCAGGGGTGCCCAAACTTTTTTCAATGAGGGCCAGATTTGATAAAGTGAACATGCGTGAGGGCCAACCACAGAGCTGACCAAAGCTGTTGACCTTTTTTAAGGATTGAAGTTATTATCTCAGCCCTACCTGGAGATGCTGCAGATGAAGCCTCAGATCTTCTGCATGCCAAGCAAGTGCTCTCCCACTGAGTTGTGGCTTTTCCCATCTTAGAATTGCCAGAAAGGTGCCCATGTGCTTCTCTCCCTCCCGGCCCCGTAAACTCCACTTGCCCTGGGCTGATGCTGCCTAAGGGCAACAGCTTCTCTGGCTCAGCAGATGTTGGGTGTCAGCCTTCCCCAAACCAGCATTCACCCTGTGTTTTGAACTACAACCAGTGTTAGAAACTCAGGTGCACAGTATAGTCCAATTGCCAAATGTCACCTTAAACCTCGGGTTGTGGTCGCTGTGACAGTTTGTCTACGGTAGTTGTCACTCTACCCATCTGAAAAACGATCCTGTTTTTTAAGCTTAATGATCAAAATTGTTGCAAAATAAACGAAACAATTGCTAACATACCATTTGTGTAAAATAAAAAAATTCCTTCAGTAGCACCTTAAAGACCAACTAAGTTTTTATTTTGGTATGAGCTTTCGTGCGTGTGCATGCACACTTCTTCAGAAGTGTGTGAGTCAAATTTGTGTGTGAGTCAAATTCCTTTTTGAAATGAGTTCTAAGTTTGGGGTGTTGCTTTTTGGCTGGGTGTTCCTCCCCTCCCTCCAGGCAAGTGTTGCTTTTTAACATTTTCATTAAAGGTTAACCACAGGGATGAGTAAGGCCCGGTGTTAATGACACCCTTCCACATAAAACCCCACAAGAGAGAGAGCGTGGGCAGGCATCCCAGTTGCCCTGAGTTAGTCACTCAGTGGCTCATGGTCGGCCTGGAATTAGGGGGCCGTGAGGGGGAGAGCTGACTACGGTAACTCACTTTTTAATTCTGCCTTTAGACGGTTCTTAAAACTCCTGCCTGTCTAACCGTGGTTATCACCCAGATCTTGCCGGTTTGATATCAGTCTGTATCTGCCCTGGCCTCTTAATGGTGTTCCCAGGCACTACTGGTTTTTTACATTTGGAAAGAAGAAAAGGCCGTGGCCTACTCCAGGGGTTCTCCTGGGCCGGTTCACTCCAGGGGAGATCCCTCCATGGGCCAGATCGCGCCCACGCCCGTGATTTCCAGCATTTACGTCTGCGCAGACACAGTTTCTGGTGCCGTGGAAGTGAGTCACTGCGCAGTGGGCGGGAACTCGCCGAGTGGGCGGCTCAGTTTGGGGGCAGCTCGTGGGCTGGTTAAACGACCCCCATGGGCAGCTTGTGGCCCATGGACCTTAGGTTGCCGACCCCTGGCCTACTCAGTCCCAGGGGATCCTGCCTAACTCTACATTAAGTTCACCTGCAGACATCCCGCTCTGGGTGATTGTACCTTCAGAAGGGGGGTGGGTGGCTACTTGAGACTGGGGGATGGGGTGCCTCTTTGGTTGTGGGGCACCCAGGCAGTGTTATAAACTCAGATATATAATAAGCTAGGGGCCAAATGGCTCCTTAGACCACGGTTACAGTCACTAAAACAGAAAGTCTCCTTGCCCTTTTTGGGCAAGACGGCTCTAAAGGCTTATTTTCCATATGATGGGCTGACACTGATTGATTCTCAGTTAAACATCTGGCTACTTCAGAGGACAACCTTGAGCTTGCTTAATATCTTTGAGAACTTAAAAGCAGAAAAGTCAACTTGATCCAGTGATAGTCCGCATATATAGTGGCCTATTCCAACCTTTTTTTCTTAATGGTGACACAGACCATTCATAACGTATGAATGGTGACACAGACCATTCATAACAATAGTGACACAGCCAGTCACTATTGGTTTTTGACCTTTTGTAAGAAGAAAAGTGGGGGACCCAGGTGGCGCTGTGGGTTAAACCACAGAGTCTAGGGCTTGCTGATCAGAAGGTCGGCAGTTCGAATCCCTGCAACGGGGTGAGCTCCCGTTGCTCGGTCCCAGCTCCTGCCCACCTAGCAGTTTGAAAGCACATCAAAGTGCAAGTAGATAAATAGGGACCGCTCCGGCGGGAAGGTAAACGGTGTTTCCGTGTGCTGCTCTGGTTCGCCAGAAGCAGCTTTGTCATCCTGGCCACATGACCCGGAAGCTGTCTGCGGACAACCGCCGGCTCCCTCGGCCTATAGAGCGAGATGAGCGCCGCAACCCCAGAGTCGGACACGACTGGACCTGATGGCCAGGGGCCCCTTTACCTTTAAGAAGAAAAGGCATTTGCCTACTCAGTCTCAGTGGATCCAGCCCTGGGTGATTCTACCTTCAGAAGGGAGGTGAGTGGCTGGCTACTCAAGACCGTGGGCTGGGGTGCCTTTTTGGTTGTGGGACACCCAGGCCTTGGAACATCTTCCCCAGTGAATATTGAAGGTGCTCATGCAAGTGATCAGCGGGAGACAACCGTTCCTCCCGCCTGCTGGGAGAGGGTAGAGGAGGTGTGTGTAAATGTGTGTGTACACCTGAAGGAGCATCTCCACCCCCATCTTCAGCCCAGAAATTGAGGTCCAGCCCTGAGGTGAGAAGTTGAGGATACAGGGAACCAGGCAGAGGGCCTTCTCGGTAGTGGCGGCTGCCCTGACACCCTCCCATCAGATGTCAAGGAAATAAACGCCTGACTTTTAGAAGACAGATGAAGGCAGTCCTGCATAGAGAAGTTTGCAGTGTTTTATGTTTTACTGTGACAAATGTTTTTAATTTGTTGGAAGCTGCCCAGAGTGGTTTGGTTAACTCAGTGAGATGGGAGGCATATAAATAATAAATGGTTGTTGTTGTTGTTGTTGTTGTTGGAGAGGTGCATGTGTTTGTGAGAGAAAAGAGGGGAGCCCTGCCCAGGAATGGAGTGCAATTTCCCAGCTGATTAGCCCCGTGGCCCTTGACAAAGCGAAAAAGGGACTCCACCCTTTAACTTGAAAAATATATATATTAAAGATGTATTAGTTTACAAAAATACGTGCCTTGTCTCTTTTTTCAAGTTGTGTTTTCTACAGATCAGTTACATTTGTTGTGAGACATTAGTGTTGCATGCATTATTAGGGTATTATGAGGGGGAAAGGGTGAGGAGGGTGCATGGGGTTGTCTGCCTTAAACTTTTGACGCCTGGTTATTTAAGATGCGAAATGTATGATCGGTGCTATCTAGCTGTAAACTTGAACTGTTTCACTGTTGCTTGAGTTTTGTCATTACTATTATTTGTGTGTCTTTAGATAAATAAACGCTGGGCTGTGTGTTATGTCGTAAGCCACCTTGGAAACCCTGGAAGTCAGGAGATAAATATTTGGATAAACAAACGAGGTTTTCCCCCTAGCGTACTGGTTAATCTGTAAACCAGGTTTACAACCTCCTCCTTGGCTCTAAGCCAGGAGGCGGTGGCTGCACTTGGCCAAACTGCAGAGCCTGCTTTGCAAGCAGAAATGTTTTGTGTGAATGGTCGCCACTCTTACTTTTTGTGGATTTTACTTGGCATGCAATTGTTGCGGCCTAGGCCTCCTTGCTTTTCACAGCCTTTTGCTGCCGACCCCCTTTGCAATTCTCTCCCTACTTGCGTACTACAGGGATAGCCAATGAAGTGCCCTCCAGCAGCTGTTTCTCACAAAAATGTTAGAAACTCAGATATGTAAGATAGGGACCAAAGGGATCCTTAACCAAGGTTGCAGTTGCCAAAACGGAATGCCTAGTTGCCATTTTTGGGCAAGGCGGCTCTAAAGACTTACTTTTCAAATGATGGACTGACTGCGATTGATTATCAGTTACACATCTGGCTAGTTCAGAGGACAACCTTGAGCCAGGTTAAGAGCTTTTAGATCTTAAAAGAAAAACAGTCACTTGATCCAGGGAGGGTCCACATATATACTGGCCCATTCCAACCTCTTTTTCTTTATGCTGACTGCTCAGCATAATGCACAGAGAAAGCATTTTGGTTCCTGAAATTCATTCTGATAGTGCAGGTTGACGGATTGAATTCTACAGGATGGGGTATTAGTGTGTGAAAACAGTCCAGATCCAAGGATCTCCAGGCATGCACCTTCATATGGTGGAGACGTCAGGTGCCATCCTGGTGCCCAGGCATCTTCACTTGGTCGCAAGTGTTTGAATTTCAAACACTGCAGTGGCATCCGAAGGATCCACAGGTTCCCCATCTCTGTAAGAAGAAAGTTTTTGGAAATGGGTCCTCTTTGGGCACGGGGAAATTAGATAGCATAGAGCTAGCCTTTTAAAATAACAGCCGCAACACATGCCTCTACTATGAAACATTACTTTTGATCACTCCCCTGGCCCAGTTTTCATTTATTCGTGTTTGCAAATAATGAGGGGTTTGTAGAAGCCAAGGAGCCTTGGTGATCTGCCAGCCAACGTGGGTGATCTCTCCTTCCAGACAGTTCCTGAAACCACCTTCTTCTCTTTCTTTGTTGTTGTTTCAGGACAAACACCACGATGCTGCTCACGAAATTATTGAGACAATTCGGTAGGTGTTAAGCAGCAGCCAATCTGCATTGCAACCAGATATTTCTACCCCCACCCCTTCTCTGCAGCCTGTGGAAACTGGGAAACCCATCTCCCAATAGTGATAGTGACACTGTTCTTGCTAGGATTTTCCTTGCTATATCCTTGCTCTGTAATCACAGCTTCCTGCAACATGGTGCATGTTTTGCTCTGCATTAAAATGAAAACCCAGTTTTGCCTGAAACACTGGAGGGTTGCCTTATAACCAGCTCAGGACCATACCGGGGTCCCCAGACCATTATCAGCCGGTGTGGGGCAAGTGCCTTTCATTCCCCAACTGGGAATAAGACTATGAGGCTAATTCTGTCTTGAAAAGGGCACACCCTTCCATAAATAGTCTGAATCAAAGCCGCCATTGACAGCTATGGCTAAGTAGGAGTACAGTATGTTGCATTGATTAGCTGGTCTGGAGAAGGGAGGTCACATGCCTTCTTTTCAAAAGTGACGGGGCTGTCTTATGTTTCTGCGCAGCCTTAGTATGAAGGAATTGGTTCATTTCTTTTAAAGTCGCATTTGCCTCCCCTAGAAAAGGATTGAAGGTGTTGGGTGGTCAAAGCATTTTCTGCCCCTGAGCTTTGACCAGGCTTTCCCAGCTTGAGTCCGCCAGGTGGTTTTGGACTACAATTCCCATCATTCCTGACCACTGGTCCTGCTGGCTAGGGATGATGGGAGTTGTTATCCAGAAACAGCTGGAGACCCAAGTTTGGAAAACCCTGGCTTTGACTCTTCCCTTAAAAACCAAGTGAGATCCTACTCATAAATCTCAGTAAAAGGTCTGGTTTAAACAAGAACCTAGAAGGCTGTCTTCTACCGAGCCAAACCACTGCTCCATGGTCTCACACCTTGGGAGAGGGACCAGTCATACCTGTTCTTTATAAATCACAATTGTGCATAGATGGGGATGTGGGTGGTGCTGTGTTCTAAACCACTGGCCCTCTTGGACTTGTCAATCGTAAGGTCAGCAGTTCGAATCCACGCCATGGGGTGAGATCCTGTTGCTTTGTCCCAGCTACTGCCAACCTAGCAGTTCGAAAGCATGCCAGTACAAGTACTGTATATTCCGGCGTATAAGACGACTGGGCGTATAAGACGACCCCCAACTTTCCCAGTCAAAATATAGAGTTTGGGATATACTCACCGTATAAGAAATACGACCCGGCATATAAGATGACCCCCGACTTTTGAGAAGATTTTTCCTGGGTTAAAAAGTAGTCTAATACAAAATAAGATAAAAAGGTCCCGCTGTGGTGGGAAGGTAAACAGCATTTCTGTGCGCTCCGGCACTCATCACAGTGACAGAAGCAGTTTAGTCATGCTCGCCACAAGACCCGGAAAAGCTGTCTGCGGACTAACGCTGGCTCCCTCGGCCTGAAAGCAGAGATGAGCGCTGCACCCCATAGTTGAATTTAACTGGACTTCACCGTCCAGGGTTCCTTTTCCTTTTCCTTTTACTGCATAGATGGCAGTATATTATTATTTATTGAATTTATATACTGCCCCATACCTGCAGGTCTCAGGGTGGCTCACAGGATAAAATCAGAATATAAAACCACAAAATACACAATCAAATGAGGCAAACCTAACCGTAGTAGCCACCTTTGGCCTTTTGGGCTGCCAGTGAGCCCCTAACCATTTATGGCTTGGGACCAGGCTGTCTTAAAGATCTTAAAAATGTCACTATGCAAACCTTCCCTGGGGTGCTAAGATCCTCAGGTGTGCACCCCCACACTGTCCCATCAACCCCAGAGACACGACTGGTAGTGACTCAGAGAGCTGCTCCCAGATTGTGGAATTCCCTCCCTAGAGAGGTCTAATTGTCTCCCTCTCTGCTATCCTTCCTTTGGAAGGATAATATCAAGATTTCCCTTTGGAAACGGAGGTGCAGGCCGTCCTGACCACAGGGTTGCTGTCAGGGCGAACTGGATTCGAACTGCTGGCTCTGCGTATGCTGTGATGTACAGTGGTACCTCTACTTACGAATTTAATGTGTCCCGAACGCACATTTGTAAGTCAAATCCCATAGGAATGCATTGGGAGAAAAAAATCGTAAGTCGAAGCAACCCTATCTAAAAATTCGTAAGTAGAAAAAATCCTATCTAAACCGCATCCAAGATGGTGGGCGGAGCTCCATTCATAAATAGAAACATTTGTAAGTAGAGTTATTTGTAAGTAGAGGTACCACTGTATTTTAATTATTCTTGTCAACATGGTTTGTTGTTACTGCTTTGTGTGTTGGGAGCTGCCTCAGGTCCCAACTTGGGAGAAAGGCAGGATATAGAAATAAGTAAACGTGACAAAATTATCAATGTGTTTGGGGCAGAGGTGGGCTTGCCAAAATGATCTAGTGATGGGGGCGGCGTTATTTGCATATTTATTCCACCTACACCCTCTTTTCCTTTCAGGTGGGTCTGCGAAGAAATTCCAGACCTGAAGCTTGCTATGGAAAACTATGTTTTAATTGACTATGATACTAAAAGGTAAGGATAACAGCAGGAGTCAGCAACCTTTTTCAGCCATGGGCCGGTCCACCATCCCTCAGACCATGTGGTGGGCCGGACTATTTTTTTTTTGGGGGGGGGGGAAATGAACGAATTCCTATGCCCCACAAATAACCCAGGATGCATTTTAAATAAAAGAACACATTCTACTCATGTAAAAACACGCTGATTCCCGGACCGTTCGCAGGCCAGATTGAGAAGGCGATTGGGCTGCATCCGGCCCACGGGCCTTAGGTTGCCTACCCCTGGATAAGAGTCTCCTTAGTTCTCATTACAGTCATACCTCGGTTTAAGTACGCTTCGGTTTGAGTACTTTCAGTTTAAGTACTCCGTGGACCCCTCTGGAACGGATTAATCCACTTTCCATTACTTTCAATGGGAAAGTTCGCTTCAGGTTAAGTACAGACTTCCGGAACCAATTGTGTACTTAAACTAAGGTACCACTGTACTTTCTTCCCCCATGGCTCCCCCTAGATGTTGTCGCTGGACTCACAGCGCCAGCCAACCCCAACCAGCACAGCAAATAGTTAGGGATGATGGGACAGCGTGGGGTGGGCGGGGTGGGCTAGATGACCTCTGGGGGTACCTTCCAACTCCACAATTGTATGATTCAGTGGCGCTTTCTTCTATTTTAAACCAGCTCCAAATTCTCATGTGGTGATGATGTGGGGCCCTGCTATTGTGTCCCTTTTGTTGTAGATTCACTCTGGATGTTGGAAGCTTTCGGCAAGGGAATTCTTCAGCTGTTCCATGTAGCTATTTGAGAGAGCTTGATAAAGACAGCCTTTCTGATAAGGGCTCCTTTCCTGCCCTGCCCTTCACCCCCCCTCCCTTGCCTCTCCCCTGCCCTTTACTCCTTTGAAGGTTAATTTGTCCTGTTCACAAATGTAAACAGGAGGAGATTTTCCTGCTGCTTCCACGTCCTCCTTGCAAGGATGCGAAGGGAGGGGTCCTCCCCACCCCCTGGTGTCTTTCCAAACAGGCCAGGGAGTGTTCTGGGATATTCTCTTCCCCCCCCCCCTTGCAAAGTGCATGTGGAAATAGAGATGAAAAACTGCCTTGGGCGGAGAAACCCACCTGGGGTGGAGGGAAAAAACCCTCTTCGGTTGTTGGCTGCAGGAGTTGATGAAGAGGCTGAAATAGCTGAGCAGCCCTGATCTTTGCTCTCCTTTCTCCCCCTCCCTCCCTTGATGTTTGAAATCTGATTATGCAATGTGGCACGTGACTTCCCAGTGCTGCCCCTCCTTTCCCTATCTCCTGTCCTGAGTTGATTCTTTAATCCTGGTTTAAAAAGAAAAAGAAAAAGAAGGGATTTTGAGCCAGGCTCTGTTCAGCAAGTCTCTTTAGAGCCTAAGGAGCTGACTTGCAACAAAGCTCAGTATCACTTGCACTGACTAGCAGCAGTTCTCCAGGGTTTCGGGGGACAGGAACATTCCCATCCCTACGTGGAGGTAGCGGGGGGGGGGGCTGAACCTGAGGCCTTCTGCGTGGAAAAGGAAATGCTCTGTTGCTCAGCTGCAGACTTTCCCCTTAAATTCCCCGTCCTCCGGACTCCAAATAACCTCACATCCTTACTCCAGGCATCCCCAAACTGCGGCCCTCCAGATGTTTTGGACTACAATTCCCATCATCCCTGACCACTGGTCCTGTTAGCTAGGGTTCATGGGAGTTGTAGGCCAAAACATCTGGAGGGCCGCAGTTTGGGGATGCCTGTCCTTACTCCATTTAGCTCAGTATTGTCCACACTGACTGGCAGTGGCTCTCTAGGGTTGCAGACAGGGGTTAAAGTATGTAAAGATGCTGCTCGGCATTGAACCTGGGAGAGCAGAGCAGGTGCTCTCCCATTGCGTTATAGCTCTCCCCCCCTCGTTAAACAGGAAGCAAGATTGCAGGGCTCACATTCAGAAGGAAGGGCTGATTTAAAAGGGGGAATAATAATTCAAAGTGTTGGTTTTGACCTATAAAACCTTGAATTTTTGTGTAAGATCACCCTCCAAGATGCTTCTTTGTGTGTCTATCCCACGAAAGCTCTGGAGGGTGGCAACAGGAGAATAGGGCCTTCTCTGCAGTGGCTCTCCATTTATGGGATACTTTTCCCAGGGAGGTCCACCTGGCGCCTTCATTGTACACCTTTAGGCGCCAGGCAAAAACATTCCTTATTAACCAGGCCTTTGGCTGATTGACATCCAATGCCCTTTTAAAATGTGTTGGGGAAGGGGGAGGATTATTGAGTTGTTTAGTTTTTATTTTTATTATGTACTTTGTGTTTCTGTATTGCGATTTCGTCTTGTGAGCCGCCCCTGAGACCTGAGGATATAGGGAGGTATACAAACTTCAATAAAGAAAACAAATAAACAATAAAAATAAGCTGTCTTGCACAAAACCAGGCCACATGTGCTGTCTACAGAGACTGACACAGGCTCTCCAGGTTTTAGAGGTGGGGAGGAGTCTTTCCTAGCCCCCCAAACCCCCACCCCACCCCAAGAATGATGGGGAACTGGAGCTGTATAGTGCAAAGTATTTCAGTAAAAAAAATATTTCTAAACTAGGCTTGCAAACTTGTCTGGCTGCAACTCTTAAAGTGGCTGGGAGGCTACAGTCCTGTTCCATATACTGTACTTAAAGGGAATTCGGCAGGACTTAACCTGAGTGGATGCATGCAATGGGGGTGGAGAGCTGGGTCCTGGTGGGGCAGATCTCAGAGATGCTAGCCTTCCAAGGGCCACATTGATGAGCAGGGCGGGGTTGGCCACCTGTTGACAGAGATTGAAACGCAGAGCCTTCGCTGGGAAACCAAATGCAGACGCAACATGCTCTTCCCAGAATCCTTGGTGATTTTGGGCAGCCACCCTAAGCCTGGTGCCCTCCAGACACCGTTGGTCTCCCAGCGGCTAGTACTTACCTTCCAAGTCCCGGACTGCAGAATCCGGGACCGGCAGCCGTGTGACACTGGAAGTTGCGTCGACGTAACTTCCGGTGTCGCTTTGGCCTTCTATGGGCACAAAAAATGGCCGCCGGCGGCTTCGAAAATCGCTTGTACGCATGTCAGGAAGTGCGTTGACGCAACTTCAGGTGTCGCTCCGCCCATCTATGGGCACCAAAAATGGCCACTTCCGACACCGGAAGTCGCTTCTGTGCACTTCTGGACATGCGTAGATGCGACTTTTGAAGCCGGCGGTGGCCATTAAATCGGAAAGAAAAAAAATGGCCGCCGGCAGGAGAAAATAACGGAGAAAAACGGGAGACGAAGTGATACGGGGGACCACCGGGAAAAGGTAAGTAAAAACGGGGGTTTCCTGGGGAAAACTGGATACTTGGCAGCTATGGGCAGTCTTGCAACATCTGGATAGCCCCAGGCTACAGAAGGTGCTGTGTGTTTGTTTTTTAAAGAAGACTTTGCAGACAAAACATTCCTTTTAGGCACAGGATTACAACTACAAGGAGGATGTAGGCATCTGTGTAGCATGTATTATGTTTTGGGGAGACACGCCTAAAAAGCTCAGGCCCATCTTAATTTGCCTGACAGCTTTAACTTTCCCCCCCTTTTCTCCCTCCTGCCCTCTTCTGATCTTCAGCTTTGAAAGCATGCAGAGGCTTTGTGACAAATACAACCGTGCCATCGATAGCATTCACCAGCTGGTATGTATGTGCCCTGCCCATCCGCACTGCTTGGCTTCTGGGCAAAGCTGTCAAGTTCTCCCTTTTTTAAAGGGAAATTCCCTTATGCTGAATAGGCTTCCTCGTGAGAAAAGGGAAAACGTGACAGCTACGCTTCTGGGTGGTTGTTGTTGTTTTGGATTGGGGGGCGGGGAGCCTGATTTTTGTTATATACAATTATGAAATTTTCTGTTTTACAATTTCAAATAAACATTTTGCATACTTTAAAATGGCTTCCCTTCTTCTCTTTCCATGCATCTTACATCCTTGCATATTTTAGAAAAACTATTCCAATCGGTTTTCCACTATTACATCCATCAGTTATTTTCTGTATACTCAATCGTTTTCCAATCTTATTTAAACATATGTTCTTGTTGCTCTCTTATTCTCTATTTTAAATCTGCAAGTTGTGCATATTCTGCCAATTTAAGTTGCCAATCTTTCCAAGGTTTTCAAGGCCACTTAGTCCCATTTATTCGCTGCTTGCTCCCTTTGGCAGGCATAGTGCCCCCCACTTTGGGTTTTCTCAATTTATCCTGGATTACATAGAATTGTAGAGTTGGAAGGGACTCCCAAGGGTCACTAGTTCAACCCCCAGGAATGCAGGAATTACTTATTTAAATCAATTCTAACTCCTTTAATTCTTTAGCCCAGTTGGGACCTACCCAACCCCAGCCTAAGGATCACATTCTGTTATGGGCAGCCTTACTGAGCACATTGCAGTGGCGGGAGGAGGCAGAAGGGGGAGTGGGCAGAGCAATAGATGGGACACTTTTCTGCATGAGGCTATATTTCAACCGCACAGAGTTGGAATATTCCACATGGCACAGTGTAGCCAGTAGGGTTGCCACCCATTCCACATAGAACAGGATTGTCCCGGATTTCAATGCAAAATGCTATGTTCTGTATTGATTCAATACAAGACACAGTTAGTCCTATATTTCCCCTATTCTCCCCCCCCCTCCGGCTCCCTGCCAAGTTAAGGATCCTCTCCTCCGCTCCTACAGAGATGGCTTCCCTGGCTTGGGAGGAGAAACTGCCTCTCACTTCTTCCCTCCTTTCTCCCTGCTCCTGCTTCTTCTTGACAGCGGAGGCTGAGCAATAGCCATCACAATAGCCTTAACTTCCTCCCTGAATTTGTCTCGCCCTCTCTTAAAGCCCCCACTTCATCTTGTGGAAGTGAATTCCGCAGTTCTAACTGTGCATTTTGTGTAGAAGTCGTTCCTTTTGTCTGCCGGCTTCATTGGGCACCCCAAGTTCTAGTGTTTTATGAGAGGCACAGAAGCACCTGCCTTGGCCTGTCGCACGTGGCAAAGTGTATGTATGTGTGTCTTTCTCCCCCTCACCCTCCCGCCTCTCCCATTTTGCTCTCCAGTGGAAAGGAACCACGCAGCCCATGAAACTGAACACCCGCCCCACCAATGGGCTCCTGCGCCACATCCTGCAGCAAGTCTATAACCACTCGGTGACCGACCCCGAAAAACTCAACAACTATGAACCCTTTTCCCCGGAGGTGTATGGCGAAACTTCCTTTGACCTGGTTGCTCAGATGATCGATGAGATAAAAATGACCGAGGACGACCTGTTTGTAGACTTGGGCAGCGGTGAGTGGTTGCTGTACATTTCCCTCTCCTGTCTCTGCCCTGAATCCCTGTCTTTATGCAAAACTCTTTCATTTCTTCTGTAGAACATTCAGCAGTGTGTACCAGTTTGCTTAGGAAGCAGCTGAGCTGTGTAAATAATGGCCCACTTTGGATGGGATGGCCAAACCACTGTTTCTTTAGCAGGGCTGTGCTTTGGGGCCCCCTTTTGCTTTCCTCATGTCCTGGAGCAGGGGTCGGGCAACCTGCGGCCCATAGGGGTCGTTTAAACTGCCCGCGAGCCTCCCCCGAACTGAGCTTGTCGTTTGCCACTAACGACCAGCAGAATTGGGAGGGAGAGGTGGGCGTATTTAGCAGTCACTCTGGAAGGGTTTACTCAATCTGCTCCGTTTCTACCTGTCTCCCCTCCTCTTGTCTCAGGTGTGGGCCAAGTCGTTCTTCAGGTAGCAGCGGCCACAAACTGCAAGCATCACTATGGCGTGGAGAAAGCAGATATTCCGGCCAAATATGCGGAGGTACGTCGCTTGTGGCTGTTGAGCACCCTGTGACCTACATTAGAAGCCAAGTGCCATGTAGAGAAATCTAGACTTGAAGAGTGTTCATGCTCATTTTAAAGAATCTGAAAGAAATCGGCAGCGAGAGAACCTGGCTTCTTTCCTTTTTGCAGCCTGTAGAAATGGTGCTACTTCAACAATTTGGTGCACGTGTAGATACCCCAAGCCTGCAATCTTGTGGTTTAAATTCTGCCTTGATACGATAGGGCACGGGTGTCAAACACAAGGCCCGGGGGCCTAATCCGGCCCGCCAGACCTCTTCATGTGGCCCGCGTAGCCGCCGCCGCCAATTTCCGCTGACATTAGTTCTGGAGCCTGCGATTGGCCGAGGGTCAAAACCGGGGGCGGGGCTGCAGGCGGAGGCCGGGGCGCTGGAGCCGCGCTGACGGCCTTGGCCAGGGAATTTAAATTTCGAATGAGGCTGAGGGAGGCGGTGGCACAGCGGCCAGATGGGGAAGTGAGATGCAGGAGGAGGAGGAGGAAGCCCGCCGAGGAGGTAGGAAAGCCCTACAGGCGCCGCCGACAAAGTTGGTGCCGGGACGGAGCAGCGCTGGATTTTTTTTGGGCAGGCTTTGCTGTTGTCTCTGGGAGCGAGTGAGGCGGCACTGGGGAGCCGCCGCCCGCCGCTTCCCTTCCTCTCCTCGGCTGCATCCGGGAGGTGGGCAAGCGAGCGGGCGAAAGGGACGCGGAGTAAGCCTGAGGGGGAAGTAGGCGAAGCGCAACAGCGGCTCTCTTGATGGAGCCGGGTTTCTCTTCCCTCTTCCCCCGTTTTCTCCTCATAGACACTTGGGAGGGTGCCTGGCTTTTGCTCTGCCCCCCACCCCTGAGCCGCCCTTTGGCTTCTCAGTTCCGGCGGAGCAAAGCAGGGAGTCGGCGCTGCACCGCATGTTCCTGCCCCTCTCCAAAGCATGGGGTGGGTTGCAGCGTGTGGCATCCTGCCTAGCGGGGTTTGGGTGTGCGCAGGGCGGGAGAGGGAAGCCCTCTTTCCATCTGCAGGTTTTTAATCCCAGCAGTGGCTTTCTCTTTCCTGCCGAAGGTTTAGTTGACCCCCCCCCCCGCCCGGAAGCCGCCGATCCCAACCTTTTGTTCAAATTCCCCTCGTTTACATCCCCTCACACACACACGCCACGACGCAGGAATGTGATCCGCGTGGGGGCGGGAATGAGCTTACATTATTACAAAAAACAGTAATAATTGAATGCAGTGACAATAATTTATGATAATAAAGAGTGGACACATAGTCCTACAGACACAACCGGCCCTTTGAGGGTGACCAAACTGCTGATGCGGCCCCCGGTGAATTTGAGTTTGACACCCCTGCGATAGGGCGTCAAGCAGCAGCTTCTGTGAATTGATAAAAAAATATATATTCAGATTTCTTCCCATTGTATAAAATATCTGGGCCGTGTGCCACAAACTTGTACAGGTGAAAACAGAGCATTAAATGCAGTCAATACAACACAGGATAATTATAAAAAATATATTCTCTGCTGGTGCAAGTCGTTGGTGGTTAATGATCTCTGCCGCAGTTGCTGTGTTCCCCCAGGTTGCTGGAAACGGGTCACTATCCAATTTACTACTAACAGCACACCTGCTTTCTCCTCCCCTCTTCTCTCCTCCTGGCTGCCTGCCTTTCAAGACGATGGACAAAGAATTCAGAAAGTGGATGAAATGGTATGGGAAAAAACATGCAGATTACACAGTGAGTTGAAATGGAACTGCAAACATTACCTCCCACCAAACCCTGTTGCAAGTCACCCCCCTTCCCCCTCTGTTTTGGTGTGGGGTTTTCAGAGGCTACACCTTTGTGTAGGGGCAGAGAACCTTTTCTGGTCTTGAGGGCTGTGCTCCTCCTACAAAGTTTTTGGCGGGGCACATGTCAATTGTGGGGTGAGCAAGAATGGGCAGACCAACAGATGTGACTCCTATCAGACCTTTTTCTATGGAAGGTTACACCTAGGCCACATGCCCACTATACATTAAAGCACTATGATATCGCTGTAAACAGTAATGGCTTCTTCCCTCAAAGAATTTTGGGAACTGTAGTTTGCTAAGGTGTCCCTGGAGTGGCTTGGAGATCCCTTTTCCCTTCCCAGAGTTTCGTGGGAAGAGGCATTGATTGCTAAAGTGCTTTGGCAGACCCTCCCAAGTGTCCCTTTTTTCCAGGGACAGTCCTGGATTTACAGAAGCCATCCTGGTTTGATCCCGGAATGTCCCGCTTTTCCTTGGGACGTCCCTGTTTTCATCTGAGGAATGTCAGAGGGTAGGGAGTTAATGGGACACCTGAGCTATCTGAAGGCAGCCCTGCATAGGGAAGTTATTTTTTTAAAAAAAAATTAATATGTTTTTACAGTGGTACCTCGACTTACGAAGACGATCCGTTCCGCGGCGCTCTTTGTAAGTCAAAGTCTTCGGTTGTCAAAGCGCCTGCTCTGCGCATGCGCGGACCGCGCGTTCCGCTTCTGCGCAGGCGCAGAACACGCGCGCGGCAAAAAGACTTCCGGGGTTGTCGACTTCGTAAGTCGAAACCTTTGGATGTCGAGGTACCACTGTATTTTATTTATATATGTTGGAAGCCGCCCAGAGTGTCTGGGGCAACCAGGTCAGATGGGAGGGGTATAAATAGTAAAATGATAAGAATAATAGTGATTGAATAGGACTTCCTATTTTCATCAGAGAAATGTTGGAGGGTTTGGTTCTTGCGGGGTGGGGAATGCAGCGACTGTTTCAAGTGGTAGTACAGTGCTTGAAAAATATACAGTGTGGACGGAGTCCTAGTCCATGCAGCTGCTATAGGTTCTACACATGCACCTCTCCCTGCAGGCAAGCAAGAGGAAGGCAAAAGCACTCAGGGGGGGGGGGAGCGGCAGAGGGTCAGAGAGAGGACATGAGTCCTGAGGGCCAGGTAGAGAGGGCTTGGAGGGCCCCTTTCAGCCCACAGACTCAAGGCTTCCCACGTCACACACAGGGCTTCCCTAGGTCACTAGAAGCCTTGCACCCATCGTCAATGGGGAATTCTAAGAAACAAATCAATGCGGTCCAGCCGGCCATTGTGATTCAAAGTGGCATCCAGTCATATCCAAGCAAAGGTGGAAACACTACCACCAGCATCTCAGGAGCCACCACGCAGAATTTGGTTGTAGTAGTAGTAATTTTATTATTTATACCCCGCCTATCTGGCTGCGATTCCTTGAGAGGTCTCCACATGCAGAGGGAAGAGAAAAGACAAATGGCTTTGCAAAATGTAGTACCGGTAGGTGATGGCAGCAATAAAATCCTTTCAGAAAATGAAAAGAAATGGGGTTCTGATTCTCATGGTGGGGAAGGAAGGCCTCCCTGCAAGTTTGGCTCAGCCTCTGGATTCCTGCTTGTCCAAAAGAGGCTTTTCCTTTAAGTTCCAGATCCTCAGATTATTGTTATTATAATTATTATTATATTGTATGCTGCCCATCTGACTAGGTTGCTCCCATCCACTCTGGGCGGCTCCCAACAGAGTATTAAAAAACGCAATAAAGCATCAAACATTATAAAGTTCCCTAAACAGGGCTTCCCTAATTCAGAACTTCAGGAGCTCCTTACTTAAAAACAAGAGCCTCTGCCTAGCCCCTGAACAACTCCTCCCTAGAAAATCCTCGGGAATTTCTGCTCCCGTTTCCATTATTGAGTTAAGGCTTGAAAGCTTCTCGTTGGCAATTAATGCTGACAGATGGTGCTTCCCCCCCTCCCTTCTTGGCGGTTCCTACTCGGAAGTATCCCCTCCTGAATGCTGTCCAGGTATCTGGGGGGAGCTTAATGACTTGGAGCCTGTGGGATGTCAGAGCGCTTGAGTGGTTGTTTCCTGGATGCTTCCTGCAATGAGGTCGTTCTGCCTCTCTGCCCTTTCCCCTCCTGAAAACTCACTTTTCCTCTCGGTTTCTCTAATGACCAAATAAGTTCTGTGTGTGTGTTTATATGCATTAGATGGCACATCTTGCAAGAGGAAATTAAAATCGGCTGCTTAGGTTAATGACTTTGAGGGTGCGGGCAGGGAGAGGAGGGCAACCAAAATGGTCAAAGGCCTGGAAACAATGCCTTATGAGGAACGGCTTAGGGAGCTGGGTATGTTTAGCCTGGAGAAGAGAAGGTTAAGGGGTGATATGGTAGCCATGTTCAAATATATAAAAGGATGTCATATAGAAGAGGGTGAAAGGTTGTTTTCTGCTGCTCCAGAGAAGCGGACACAGAGCAATGGATTCACGCTACAAGAAAGAAGATTCTACCTAAACATTAGGAAGAACTTCCTGACAGTAAGAGCTGTTCGACAGTGGAATTTGTTGCCAAGGAATGTGGTGGAGTCTCCTTCTTTGGAGGTCTTTAAGCGGAGGCTTGACAGCCATCTGTCAAGAATGCTTTGATTGTGTTTCCTGCTTGGCAGGGGGTTGGACTGGATGGCCCTTGTGGTCTCTTCCAACTCTATGATTCTATGAGAACTTGCAGGATAATTCAGGAGGAGGAGGAGAGGGACATCATCTCAGCCTATCAGCAGCAGCAGCAGCAACAACAACAACAAATATCTCAAACCTATCCTCCAAATTGCTGAAGGTGGTTAGGCATTTCTCCCCAGTTTCTCTTCCTGCCTTTGACATGTTAGGATGGGGCGGGTCACTCACCACCACTTAGGGTCTTCAAACTTCCCAAATTGGTACAGCTTTTTCTTGGAGGGGAAAACCCAAGCTGAAGCTTCTTTTGTGGAGTGTCGGGAATTGGGAATCACTTGCACACACAAAAAACCCAAAATGTGGTGGGTTTTGGGGTGTGAGTCCAGTGCTTTTTTCTGGGGGCACTCAAGGGTACACAGTACCCTGTGTCTCTCCCCTCCCTGCAAAAAAGAGAGGTAATTTTAACAGTCTGCTCCTTTTGCAGCAAAAGGAAAAAGAAAAGGTCTGCAAGGTATTAAGCCGTTCCGGATTTAACGCTGCTTTTTCCCTCCTGAGCGGGAACTTTTTACCGCCCAGATATTTGAAAAAAGAAAGGAAGAAGAACAAAATACCCAAACCCTCCTCCAACGGCTTCCATAGCTTTGAAACAGAGCCACGTTACGTAGCTTTGGGTTCCTGCCGCTCGTCTAAGAAATATTATTATTATTATTTCAAAAATAGCTGTGTGTGCTTTTCCAGGCAGAACAAACAGGTCTTTGTGAGCCAAGTGTCGTGCACAGAGAGGGCTCTCGGAATGCAGGGTTTTTCTCCCTTCCATGTCTGCCTTATGTTACAGCCAGCTAGCCTGGCCACACTTTCCCCCTGCTGCAAATGGAGGGTTTTCTTTTCAGATTTATTTTGGAGTCCAAAACTCCCTCCCCTGCAACCCCCACCTCCATATAGACCGCTGGAAATCTGCCCTTGCTCCTTCTTAATGTATTTTGCACAGACCCCACTTTCTCTTGGCAGAGTCACACCCCCTGCCTGCTGCGAGACATGATTTCCTTCTGCAGTCTCTGCTGGGTAGACCCTGTTGCCTGTGTTGTGGGGAGGTAGGGTGTGTGCAAAGGAACTTGCTTCCTGGCTAAGTTTGGAAAATTCCCGCTGAATTGAAAATCTCCACTGAAACAGGAGTTTGGGGAGTTGATCTGGAACGGTTCATTGGTTTGTGCAGGATTCTGGTTTGATTCCAAGCTCCAAGTTCAAAGTGCTGCTTGTTGTTTCTTTTTCTCCTGCTTGCAAAAGATGGAGGGATCCCCTCTGTCTAGAAGAGGCATTCTCCTCTGAGAGCAAGGGATGCTGAATATTTAGCTGGGATTCCTACATTGCAGGGGGTTGGACTATATGACCCTGGGTCCCTTCCAACTCTACAATTCTATGATTTTTCTCCCCCCTAGACCCCAGGGATGGGCAGCTTCCCTGCAGGGGCTGCTAGACTCCAGCTGGCATGGCTGGTGGTAAGGGACAAGGAGTTCATATGTAAAGCGTCTGGAAGGTCTAGTCCTTGTCAAATTTTCAAATTATGTGCAATTTTCTCCCATTATAGCTCTGCTCCAGAGTGAACAGCCCAATGTGAGGTTTACTGTTAGTTTCCAACTTGAGTTGAAATTACTATTCATGCTGCCAATAGCATGTTTATTATTAAAGTATTTTTTATTTATTAAATTTGTATACCACCCTATATGCCTGCAGGTCTCAGTGCGGTTCACAAGATAAAATCTATATATATATATATATATATATATATATATATATATATATATATATATATATCAATCACAAGAACAACCTAATAACACCCCCCCAAAACCCCACATTTTAAAAGGGTATTTGGATGTCAATCAGCCAAAGGCCTCATTAAAGAGGAACATTTTTGCCTGGTATCTAAAGTTGTAAAATGAAGGCGCCAGGTGAGCCTCCATGGGGAGAGTGTTCCACAAAAGGGAGCCACCACAGAAAAGGCCCTGTTCTCGTGTTACCACCCTCTGGATCTCTCATGGAGAGCATGAGGGCACACAAAGAAGGGCCTCAGAAGATGATCTCAGGGTCCAGGTAGGTTCATATGGAAAGAGGCAGTCCTTGTGGTCCTGAGCCGTTTAATACCAGTTCTTTTGACAATATATCTACAATTTGTATCACCAAAAACAGCCAGTAACTATAATTTTGGACAGCAAGCTGCAGTTTCTTTAGTAATATTACTTCTTCCAAAATTAAGTTCTAGCAATCTTGCACCAACATACATTCCCACATTGAAGGATAACATGCACCGAGTTTATTGCGACCCCTCCAACAATTAGCCGATATGGGAGAGAACATTTTCTTTGATTATTGCGCATGGATTTGTGGGGTTTTTTTAACGGAAGAGTCAGCCGCCTTGAACATTCCTCTGCGGAGGCACAGATTTATTCTCATGGATTTGCATAAGCAGAGAGCTTTGAGGTTGATATCCTCCAAGCCAGTTGCTGTATTTTGGCTACCTCCTTGCCTTGGGAAGATGGAAATATCTGTTGCAGATGGTGCCTCCCCCTTTGCTGCTCACTAAGCAGATTATGTTTCCACCATTGCAACCAGAGAAACGAGATGGGGAAGGTTGGGGGGAGGGGAGGGGAGGGGGAACACAGCAGTTTAATCGGAGCCTGTGTATGTGATGGCTTCTGTTCCAATCTCTCTATTCGCCCCCACCCCCACCAAAAAGTAGGAAGAGTCTGGTTGAAGATAAGAAGGGTGTGGCTTTTCCTTTCGGTCTCCTTATTTCAATGCCTTTTCAGTGGCCCAAATATATTCAGAAATCTGTATTGCGGGCTGGTCTTCGGGCACAGTAGCAAGCGCAGCTGCATTTTGCCAGGGATGTAAAAGTTGGCTGAGTTAAAACAAGAAAGTCAAACTCCATTTTCTCTCTCTCTCCTCTTCTTAGCTGGAAAGAGGCGACTTCCTCTCGGAAGAATGGCGGGAGAGGATCGCAAACACAAGGTACGCCGCTCTGTCTTTTCACACGGACCCCCAGGGTGCAGAGGAGGTCAATGCAGAACGGCTTCCTCCAAAAAGCTCCTCTGTCCCAGAATGGGGTTCGCCTGCTTGTCGTGCCCCCACTTCTTACTCGTTGGATGCTAGATGGGTTGCCCCCGTCTCACTTCTTTGCGAGGAGAGAGTGCTAGGTTGCTTAGGGCATCCTGCTCAGGGTCTCACCTGGATAGTGGTGGCTGTGGTGGTTGCTATTTAACTGTCCAGGTAAGGTTACAGCAGTTAAAACAGTTTGAAACAACTCACGGCCACAAAGAGATGTGGGTCCTAAAAATATGGACTTGTCAAATATGGGTGTCAAAGATCTGGGGCAAAAAAGCTGTGTGCTGAAGGTTCTAATAGTAGTAGTAGTAGTAGTAGTAGTAGTAATATTTTATACCCCATGCACCTGGCTGGGTTTCCCCAGGCACTCTGGGTGGCTTCCAACACATATGAAAACATAATAAAACATTGAACATTAAACATTTCCCAATACAGGGCTGCCTTCAGGTGTCTTCTAAAAGTTGTGTAGTCGTTTGTCTCATTGACATCTGACGGGAGCACATTCCACAGAGCGGGTGCCACCACTGGGAAAGCCCTCTGCATGGTTGCTTGGAGCTTCACTTCTCGCAGTGAGGGAACTGCCAGAAGGCCCTTGGAGCTGGACCTCAGTGTCCAGGCTGATGCAGCTCTGTGGGGAAGGTGTTCCACAGCTTTGGGGCCACCACTGAGAAGGCCTTTATGCCGGGGCAACCCTCCCCCCCCATAACTTCTGAGGGAGGTGGAACTGCCAAGAGGGCATCTTCTACTGATCTCAGCACCTGAGAGGGTCTGTAGAGAAGGAAGTGGGCTTTCAGGTACTAAAATTGGGGGGATGGGAAGTGTCAGGCTTGGATTTGTGTGACCGGGACGTATTTAATGCTTTTAAAAACCCAGACCATGTTGCATGGAGCACCACTGAATTGCATCAGCATTTCCATGTGGTTGGTCTTTTCTTCTAAGACTAAGTTATTTTACAAATGCGGAACACATTCCCCCGTATTTTCTGGGGTGGCTTTAGTGAAACATGCGTGAGAGTTGAAAGCTATGTTATGCCTTGCCAGCAAAGTATATGTGTGTGCGTGTGTGTGTGCGTGCACCCTTCCCCCCCCACCCCTTGCAGCAAAAGCAAGACAGTGTGTGTCCATGTTTTACTAAAAACTCCTCTTACCTTACAGTGTTATTTTTGTGAATAACTTCGCCTTTGGACCTGAGGTGGATCATCAGCTGAAGGAGCGATTTGCAAACATGAAGGAAGGTAATGAGTTGCGTCCTCTCCACTGGCCTCTCCGCTGTCGGGATGACAGTTGTGCTTTTTCAGCTGTGTGGTGGCAGCAATGTGTATGTGTTCTTTGTATGTTGGAGGCGACTGTTCTCACCCACAATAAACTGGCTTCCTAGAACGGATATAGGCAGTGGCAACTGACGTCGTGTTTCTAGGTGTTCCCGAATGCTGGCTCCCTTCAGCCAACACAGCCAAAGCTCAGGGAGCTGTAGCTCATAGATATATCATCGGGGACCCAAGGGTCATCTAGTCCAGCCCCTTGCAATCTGGGAATCACAGCTAAATAATCCCACTCAGCCTCTGTTTAAAAACCTCCAGTCAAGGAGAGTTTGCTACCTTCCAAGGGAGTCTGTTCTACCGTCAACCAGGAAGTTGTTTAGCTCGAATCTTGTTTCTTGCAATCTGGATCTGTTGGTTTGGCAGCAGAAAGCAAGCTTGCTCCACCTTCAGATCTTTGAAGGCGGCCATCCTATCCCCTCTCGGTCTCTTCTTTTTCCAGGCTAAATGTACCTAACTCCTTCAACTGTTCCTCATAGGGCTTGGTTTCCAGACCCTTGGTCATCTTGGTCTCCCTCCTCTGCGCACCTTCTAGCTTGTCAACATCCTTCTCAGCCCTCCCCCCCCATCCTGTTCCCCTAGTGGCCAGCCACTTCCTTTCACCCTCTATTAAAGCAGCCACTATCAGTCCCAGTCTTTGTCCTTCAACAGAAAACTGGCTCAGGTTTATCTCACCTTGTAAAAATTATAACAACCCACAAATGAGGACTTGACACCTGTTCTTGAAATGTGATCTGGTGGCCTTGATGAGTCCTGTGGCTTTTGAAATCCCTCCCAGGTGCTTTTATTTCAGCCTGCCAGGCTTCTTTGATCTCATGGGTGTAATCACAGGGAGCAGTTCTCTTCGACAGGTGACAGGCAAAAGCTTTGTTCTCTTCTCACCCTTTGTCTTGGGTTTTTTCCTTCCACCCCAGTTGGGTGATTTGGGCCCAATTCTTTGTCTGTGCATGTGCAATTTTTAACTGAATTTTATACAGGGTGAGTCCTTTAAAAGAGCCCCCGTGGATACAGAGTACACATGTTCCAGGGGGCCTCTTTTAAAAGACTCACCCTGTATTATAACCACAAATGCCAGGTTTCAAGTACATCTATCACAATATTACACATTCTGGCAGATCCATTACAATGTTTTTCTCTCTAGTGATATGACCGAGTAATAGAAAAATACTATAGCTATACAACTAAGAAAAACAAGTTGACTGTTAAACCATCTGGCAGAATAGTATAGGAAGATTGATGTAACAAAAAGCAGAAGGCTGCATTTTGCTGGCATTTTTTAAATATACAAATAGGCATCCAGAATAAATCTCCCTCTGACGCAGTGTTGGAAACTCTGATATATAAGCTAGGTGCCAAATTGCCAAAATGCAATTCCTAGTTACCCCTTTGGGGGCAAGACGGCTCTAAAGTCTTATTTTCTGAATAACAGACTGACTGTGATTGATTCTCAGTTAAGCATCTGGCTAGTTTAGAGGACAACCTTGAGCCAGGTTAGGAGCTTTGAGAATTTTAAAGAAGAAAAGTCATGATCCAGGGACAGTCCACATATCTGTTGGCCTATTCCATCCTCTTTTTCTTAGTGGTGGCTGCTCCTGCTCAGGCTGCACAGAGAAAGCATTTTGGTTCCAGAAATTCTTTCTGATTGTGCAGATAAAATACAACGGATAGAATTCTACAGGATGGGGGAATTACAATCCTGATCCAATGACCCCCCAGGCATGCACCTCCAGATGGTGGAGATCCCAGGCACCATTGTGGCGCCCAGGCATGTTCACTTGGTTGCAGGTGGTCGAAAGCCAGGTGCAAAATGCGCCTGGCGCCTGGCTAATTTCAAACACTGCTCTCTCGTCAGTGGGAGTTTGCCGGAAGCGCTGCAGCTAGGGCTGGGCCCAGTTTACTAGGGCTGATCTGAATGTTCATGTGTGTGCGCCTGTGTGTGAGTATAGTTTGGCTGCTCCAAGATTTGTTGCTTAAAAGCTTTTACACATGTTTTTTTGTTCCCCTTTTTTGCTCTTCCTCTCCCTCATTCAGCTCTTCAGACAAAAGGTCTAGCTTTAGATGTGGCAAGTGATCATGGCCTCTATTGCTGTATTTACCTGTGCCGTTGTTGTTTTTAAAAAAGACCGCAAGTACACTTGGTGAATATGATTCACTAGGCTGAGGGGGTGCTGCTGCGGAACGCCACCAGATTCTGCCTGCCCTTCTCTGCAATTAACCTGTGACCTAAAAGGAAACAATTAATATGCAGCCATTAGGGAAGCTTTCTTGAGCCCTGTAAATCACTTCAGAGGTTATTTTTGTTTGGAGGGGGTAGGGGATCCCTTATCTTCAGATTTCAACTCCTACTGCCCACAATTCATATAAAACCATCTTTGCAACTTGGGGTGTGGGGAGGGAGTTAAGATGGTTTAAGTGCAGCAACCGTGAACCCCCCTAATGGTAAGTTTGTCAAAATGGTTATTAACACGAAATCAAAAGTGGAGGCGGAAAAAGGGAAAACATGATTAGAGGTGCAGAGCGCAGGAGCAATACCGTGTTTCCGAAATTAACAGAGAGCAGATAATGTAGAAAAATCAATGCAGCACGAAAAGCCTTTTTTTTTTTGTTCTGCAATTTAGCGGGGGAAGAGAGTGTGGCACATACCTGCAATTGACCCGTAAGGAGTGGAATCCTACTCGATGGTAGGGAAATGTTTCAGGTCCTGGAAATGGGTTCTTTCATCTGCAGTAGCCAGAGTCCACCTATTCCTGCACCACAGGGAAGAGAGGGCCAGCTCCTGAAGTGTCTTCCGTTTCTTGGCCAAATGCATTCTCTCTGTGGTTTGTTTACTTTTGATTTATGCTCCCTGCCTTTTGTTTGCCTGTGCTTTTTGATTTTATGTTAGCAAGAAACAATGATGGGGGGAAAGGAAATACTCCTAAAGCCTTGCCTGTCGTGACATAAGAACACACAAATTTGACCTGTGCCCTTTCCACTGCTTTAGGGTAACTAACAGGGGGGCTCTGCTCCTGCTTTTTTCTCTGACAGGTGGCCAGATTGTATCCTCGAAACCTTTTGCACCGTTGAACTTTAGAATAAACAGTCGAAACTTGAGTGGTAAGATTAATGTCTGTCTGTCTGTCTATTTTAAAAGTGTGTTAGGTTTTGAACTGAGCGTGAGCAGCCTTTGTGCCTGCTCCCTGGGCTTGAACTTGTTGGGTAATAATGCCGAGGCCTTGTGCCTTCCCCCAATGCAGCGTCGCCCAGGATTCATCACTCCGGTCTCCCTGATGCGACCCCATGCCCTCCTGGGACATGAGCACACATCTAGCAGAGTCCAAAATAGAAGCGTTAGCCTTGAGGTGTAACATCTAATCCTTATTCATTGCAACGAAATCAAACATAACAGTAGAAAGTAAACATGGTTCTTCTTTCTCTCTCTTCCTCGGAGAGAATGCTGAAACACAACATCACTGTGAGAGAGCAGTGGGAGGAAGGGAGCAAACAGCGTATCTCCCTTTCCGCTTATATAGCTCTAACAATCAGCAGCTCAAATGCACTACATACAGACACGTGATCCAACAATCCTATATCTGCAGCGTGGGGCGGGGTGAAATCCTAACAGAACTCCCATCGTCTAAGACACTGATCGGCAACCTTTTGAGCTTGGTGTATCAAAATTCGCCGAAAAACCGAGCATAACTCGGGTGGTGTGTCACTTCGAGAAAAAACCCCATAATTTCACGATATCTACCGGTATAGTTTAAATAACAAAAATGTATAATTGTAATATATAACTGTATTTAATAAACCAAAAACAAATTATTTAACCAAACCAAAAAACCCTTATTTATCACAAAGTGCCCAGAGTTGTTGAGCTTTTTTGGGGGAGCTGCTGACCAAAGTTTTGGAGGTTTTTTTGGGGGTGCAAAAGTTGCTTTGCTTTTTTGGGGGGGGATGCCCCAAAGCTGCTGCACTTTTTTGGGGGGGGGAAGAGAACAGAAATAAATGACGAATAATACCTTCGCTGGAACTTACACACAGCACCGACATAGTCTGTCAAAGCGCAAAAACAAACAAACAAAAACACCAGCACAGAACAGCTTAAAAAACGAACGCTGTTACACCCAATCATAGTCTGCCAAAGCGCCAGAAAAAACAGCACAGAAGGGGTTAAAAAACCAATCTCTGGCTACCAGCAGCAACAACAAAAAAGGATCCTGGTTTTAACAGTGGAGACAAGCTGTAAAGCTGTAGCATGAGGAGTAGCAGGAGAACAAAGGGGGGGGGGAACAACCACAATAGCGCAAATGGGCCGATGGGGCGCGTGCCAGCAGTGAGGGCTCTGCGTGTCACGTCTGACACGCGTGTCATAGGTTCGCTATCACTGGTCTAAGAAGAGGCATCTCTACTTCCAGAAAAGGATTCCTGTTCTAAATAATAATTAGAATTATTATTCTGTTGGCGGCTTCCAACAGAAAAATGAAATAAAATAATCTATTAAACATTAAAAGCCTCCCTAAACAGGGCTGCCTTCAGATGTCTTCTAAAAATCTGGTAGCTGTTTTTCTCTTTGACATCTGATGGGAGGGCGTTCCACAGGGCAGGCGCCACCACTGAGAAGGCCCTCTGCCTGGTTCCCTGCAACTTGGCTTCTCGCAATGAGGGAACCGCCAGAAGGCCCTCGGTGCTGGACCTCAGTGTCCGGGCAGAACGATGGGGGTGGAGACGCTCCTTCAGGTATACTGGACCGAGGCCATTAGGGCTTTAAAGGTCAGCACCAACACTTTGAACTGTGCTTGGAAACGTACTGGGAGCCAAATACTGTAGAGGCATTCCTGGAATGACAATACTTGGAGGGATGCAGGTTCCCCATCTCTGCTTTAAGAAAAGGCATTCCGTGTTCTCAAGAGGGAGTGAGACCGCAATGAATGCTAATTCTTAGATCGGAACAGGAATTTTTGTGTGTGTCTCTGATTCCTCTGCCAGATGTTGTCAGAATAATAATAATAATAATAATAATAATAATAATAATGATGATGATAATTTTATACCCCGCCTTCCCCAGTCAAAACTGGGCTCAGGGCAGCTAACACCCATAAAATTACAATAAGACATAAAAGAAAAGAAAACAATTGATTAAAATACAATATTAAAATTTAAAATTTAAAATGCAGCCTCATTTTAAGTAGCCCATAAATCGAAACCATGAGGGAGGATTTCCCAAACTTAGGCCTCCAGTTGTTTTGGGGCTACAACTCCCATCATCCCTAGCTAGCAAGACCAGTGGTCAGGGATGATGGGAATTGTAGTCCCAAAAGAACTGGAGATCCTCGTTTGGGAAACCTTATGTTGAGAGTCTCAAATTGCAGCATCCTTGACCGTTGGCCTTCTACTTAACCACTTAAAGAACATAAGAAGAGCTTGCTGGATCAGGCCAATTCTAGTTCAGCATCCTGTTCTTGCAGCGAGACGCCTGTGGAGGTGTCGCTCTGAAATGTGCTCAGCGGCTGGCGCTCCTGTTTCCTCTGTAACCCTCTCCCATCTTTCTCCTCCCCCCAAAAGATATCGGCACTATTATGAGAGTCGTAGAACTGTCACCACTCAAAGGGTCTGTCTCATGGACTGGGAAACCTGTTTCTTACTACCTGCATACTATCGATCGAACCATAGTGAGTAGCTGCACACAGGGCAGTGGGGTGGGTGGGTGGGCTGTCCATGATAGTGGGGTGTGTGTGTGTGAGTGTTGGGAGGGAGGGTAAGTGTGAATAAGTTTGTGTATTAATTTATTTGCGAATAAATTAGTGGTGAGCATCATCAGCCTAATTTTATCGTGCATTTTTTTAAAAAAACACGTTTTATTTTTATGGTACAGAAGATACTTTTTGAGAAAGTAATTGTTACAACAGTAAAAAACCCACAAATAAAACACAAATAACTTGCCCTTATAAAATTGCAGACTTTCAGCATGCCACGTGTTAAAAGTTTCATTTGATTAATCTTTAAGAGATCACACCACATTTTCCCACGAGTGCTGGGTGGATTTCTATCACAGTCTAAACAATTTATGTATTCAGTAAACATTGCCATATATTATAAATGGAATATGGATTGTGTTGGCCCTTTGCCCCTCTCACTTGGCATGTTAGTTTCTCAGCCAATGCTATTGACTGAGTCAACGTTCAGCCCAACACTGGTTTTCATGTTGTGCATTTGTGTTCAGGGTGGGATCTGGAAAGGGGGTGTTACTATTTTGTTGTTTTGGTTTAATTATTTACATGTGTTTTATTTTGTATTCATTCTGTGAACCGCCCAGAGGTCTTTGATGAAGGGCAGCATATAAATTTAATAAATATATACAATACAGTGGTACCTCTACTTACGAATAACTCTACTTACGAATGTTTCTACTTACGAATGGAGCTCTCCGTCCGCCATCTTGGATGCGGTTTAGATAGGATTTTTTCTACTTACGAATTTTTAGATAGGATTTTTTTTCTACTTACGAATTTTTTTCTCCCAATGCATTCCTATGGGATTCGACTTGCAAATTTTTTCTACTTACAAATGTGCGTTTGGAACGCATTAAATTCGTAAGTAGAGGTACCACTGTAAAAATAAAAGGGGTGGCAGAGAATCAGAATTATGGAATTGTCAAGCTGGAAGGGGGGGGGACCCAAAGTTCCTGGGTGCTCTGCGTTAGGACCCTGGCGCCTCTCTTTTGCATTTATTTATTTATTTAGTTGGATTGCAACCTTTTACCTTTGGTGACTTAAGGCGGCAAGTCCCGCCCCCCCCGCCCCCCGCCCTGACTGTTTGTCGCTTCTCGCGGTTCCCAGGAGCAGAGTGTCTGCAGTTTCCTGTTGTTCAGTCATTGCACTGTGAGAGTTATCCATCAACACAAGTTCTGTCCGCTTCTTAGATGCTGCTTAGTGTAAACTATTTTGAGAGTGGTGGGATTTTTTTTTTGCTTTTGCTTTTTTTTTTTACAATCGAGTCATATATAAATTTCATAGGGAAAAAATTAACAAGACTTCTCACTTTGTCGCCCCCAAATCTCTAAAAGGGATAATGCTGGTGTGGTGATATTTTAAGGCCGGGTTCTTGGTGTAGTTTTTAGGGAGACGATGCCTGGATGCCCTTTTGAAACACCTGGAACATCTGAGGAGGTTTATTCATTCATTTATTATACTGATCTCTCTTTTTTTTTCCTGTCGTTGCTTTTTAGCTTGAAAACTACTTCTCTAGTCTCAAAAATCCAAAACTCAGGGTAAGTGGCATAGCGCTTAACAATAGCCGTTTTACTTTTTAAACCTAATTGCAGTCGTGGGAAGCTTCAAAATAGCGCAGCCTTTCCGAGACACGTAACGCGGGTGCAAAAGCGCCCTTTGAGCGCTCTTCTCCTGTGGCTGGTATGCATGGAACCATAGAATTGCAGAGCTGGAGGAGACCCTAAGGAATCATCTGGGCCAGTGTTTCCCACACTTGGGTCTTCAGCTGTTGTTGGACCACGACTCCCATCACCCCTGGCTAGTAGGACTAGTGGTCAGGGATGATGGGAATTGTAGTCCCAAAACAGTTGGAGACCAAAGTGTGGGAAGCCCTGATCTAGTCCAACCTCTCCGATGCAGGAACCACAGTTTAAAAATTCCTGATGGGGTTGACTATCCAACGTCTCTTTCAAAGTCCTCCGATGCCCTATGTTGGAAAGGCTGCGGAGAGATAGGCTCACATTTTCACACACGGTGGAGTTGCCCATTGGCTTCCTCTTTTCAAGAGGAGAAGTGGCACGCTCTTCCTGTGTGTCCTCCACCTCGTATTGTCTGCAAGGAGCAGGACGTTTTCCTGTCTTTTCTCTCTCTCCCCCCCCACCCCCCCAGCCTTCTCCGTGCTCACGCTCCCAATGTTTACACTCCGCAGGAGGAACAAGAGGCAGCTAGACGTCGGCAGCAACGAGAAAGCAAGAGCAACACCACAACGCCAACAAAGGCCCAAGAGAGCAAGGTCTGATCCCACAAATAATCCACTGTGTGTGGACAGTTGCAGTTTCCTAACAGCCAGGCTCAGGCACACATCAGCATGTTTCTGGATGGTGTTGGGGGATCCCAACATCTACAGCACAGCATTTCTTAAAACAAAGTTTCCCACCCTCCCAATTATATTTTATTAAGTTTCAACATTCTTAACGTACATATACAGTCAAAGCACAATTTTGTCTTTTCTCTTATTTTTGTCGATTTCCCACCCCATTTCCCATGGAGTTGTTGTTTCTCCCCCTTCTACTGCTCCTTCTATCTATCAAATTACAACCACAATATTATAATCTATTTACTTCTGTTGCTCATAACTCAAATCCGGCCGTGAATTCATCGTACTGTAATATTTCTTTAAATAGTCTTTTCAAACAAGGCTATTTAAAATATTTTAATTTGAAACCTGAACTGCAGGCGAACAAGCACCCCCCCCCAGTAACCAGCCCTTCCCATAAGTGTGCCACAAGATTCTAGTCCTCATGCCTCTGGGAGCAACAGAGAGCCCTTGGGCAACTTCTTGAGGAAGGGCTGTTGTTTTTTGTCAGGTTTCGTGTCCTCTTATTTATTTGTTTGTTGAACAAAGGACTATGGTGCTGAAGAAGAGGTGGCCCCCGGGGCCAATGCCATCAAAAAGCCATCTCCGTCCAAACCCCGCAAGAAGAAGCTGAGCAAGAAGGGGAGGAAAATGGCCGGCAGGAAGCGCGGGCGCCCCAAGAAAATGAACATTGTGAGCTCAGAGCGCAAGCCCAAGAGGAATCAGACAGCCCTGGAGCTCCTCCACGCTCAGACCGTTTCACAGGCCGGCTCATCTTCTCCTCAGGGTGAGCTGCCAAGTTGTTTGGTGTTAGCTGGCGACCTGCCACCCTTCACGTTGTGGTGTGGGCCAGCTATTATTATTATATGGATTGATTGATTGATGGAATTTATATACCGTCCTATACCTGGAGGTCTCAGGGCGGTTCACAGAATAAAACTAGTTTAAAAGGTGTTACTTTCCTTAAATGCACCCTTGGATTTTGCTCCTAATAGGGCTGGGAAATATCTGGTCTTCAACATCGCGATATAAACATCGCAATATTCCGATATGTCATGATGTCTGGAATAAGGATGGAGCTGGTTTTCAACATTGTGATATACTGATGCATCTCAGTGTCTGAAATAAGTGTGGAGCTAGGTAGACGCATGGACTGGCTTCACGGATTCCCCACACCCTGATTTTTGAGGACACCTGTTCTTGTGAATCGCTGCCCCCTGCAGGGGTCAGGGGAGAGCTGAGCTGGCAGAGTTAATGGGGCAAGGGGACGACGACTGCAGGAATCTAGAGTGGCATTGGCTGGCTTCACGTTCCCCCCCCCAACTGTGTGTGTGTGTGTGTGTGTGTGTGCGCGCGCGCACCCACCCACACATCATGATTTGTGCTTTATTGCCAGGTCAGAAATTCTGAAACAGATACCACGAGATGGACTTCAAACCAGTTTTGTACAATATATCAATAAATTGCCCAGCCCTAGTTCCTACCAGCCTAACACGCTGCCCTAATTATAGCTGCATTTCTTCAAAATCTCACTGGGGATGTTGGCATACACGAGTGCTGCCCCACTAGTAGAAAGGCAGCATCGTTTGGGCAGAGGCAAGTTTAAAGTCTTGTTCAGGCTGCCCTGTTCCCTGAGTGGCTAGCAGTCCTGAACCATCTCTCAGCTTGTTTCCTCACCGCAAATCCACAACCTCCTGTTTTCCTTGGGTGGTGCTTCTAAAGCAAAGTGAGGAACTTAATGCCTTGTGTCATCTCCCTTTCAGATGCTTACAGGTCGCCTCATAGCCCGTATTACCAACTACCTCCTAAAGTGCAGCGGCATTCGTCAAACCAGCTGTTGGTGACCCCCACCCCACCTGCACTCCAGAAGCTGCTAGGTAAGAGGGCTTCCCCCCTCCTCAATGAACAGGCCAACCCACAGGGTCGGTGTGGGAGGGTGTGGGTGTGTTCAGGTTTGTGCAAATAGGGAAGTGTGAGACTTCAGTAGCACCACGGACAGCTCATATAGGGCTCAGGCAAGAGATTCCATTATAAAGGGAGCTCAGATATTGTTTCAGCACCAGAGGTCCTCGGACTGAGTCCTTAAATAGGAGCTGCAGCTGTCTCTGAGTAGCCAGCTCATTTTAAGGAGTCTGGGCCGCTGTTCTACTGAGACAGGGATGGGGGGCGGGCGGCTAGTGATGAATGCAAGGCTGTCATTGACGATGTTCTTCTGTTCTCCATCTCCTCTGGTCTTACGCAGATTCGTTCAAGATCCAGTACATGCAGTTCATGACGTACATGAAGACTCCTCAGTACAAGGAGAACCTTCAGCAGTTACTGGAACAGGAAAAGGTAAGGAGACAGACTTCCTTTTGGCAGCTGTGTAGGATCTTCCTTTTAAGCCTGATCAGGGAGTTTTTCTGAGTAGAAATGTAATCGCACCTTTTGGAATTTTGAAACTCAACCCTTGGGCCTGAGAGGCAACAAAGCCGTGTTGATTTAAGCTCTTGCGGAAAGATATAATTAGCACAGTTTTGAAAAGTCAAGCGAGAGGCTGTAATGGAATCTACAGCGGTTCTCAGTTTTCTTACCGTTGAAGCTTGTAACAGAATGCAAAAGAAGGAATGTAAATAATTTGAGATGCTTGGAGAAACTGTAATTGTCATACAACAGTGCCTTACAACTCACGTTTGTAAAAAGGTTCATTTCACATGCAGTTTTCTTTTATCTACTTACAAATCCCCTTTTGTACCATTTCTTTACACTGGATAATTTGCTGCATGCGCCTGTTAACCTTGTTGTGTCACCACCCTCTCTTGTCCCTGCTTCTGTTCTAGGAGAAGAATACTCAACTTCTGGGGAAGGCCCAACAGTTGTTTACTCACTGCCAGGCTCAGAAGGAAGAAATCAAGCGGTTGTTCCAGCAGAAACTAGATGAGGTAGGAGTGGGGAGTGGCCTGGCCGTGGGGGGTGGGGTGAGAAGAGACAGAGACACAGAATGCCCTCTGCAGAGCATGTGTTGTTGTTGTTGTTTACCGTATTAATATTTATTATACCCCAGCCACTCTGGGCAGCTTCCAGCCTATATAAAAAGATAAAACATCAAACGTTAAAAAGCTTCCCTATACACAGCTGCCTTCAAAATGTCTCCAGTAAGTTGTGTTGGTGTTTATTTCCTTGATATCTGAAGGGAGGGCATTTCACAGGAAGGGTGCCACCACTGAGAAGGTCTTGTTCCCTGTATCCTCACTTCTTGCATGTTATAGCTAGATTGTAAATACACATGACTATCCAGTCATGACTATCCTCCATAATCTTACATTCAGACATTAACTGATATATCTCTCATCATCATGGATGTGTTTTCTGCACCTGGCTGTTTATTAACCTGGCATATAACGTGCGTAAGACTCTCTGCCTCATTTTTCCCAAGGCCTCTGGCTGTCAGGTCGGGACCATTCTACATTCCATCTCCACTTTCCCACTTTTTCCAAGTCCTCTGGTTAATGGGTTAATTGCCCTCTTACCCATGCCCATAGCATAGCTGATCTTCCTTGCAGCTGGTATTTTTTTCTAGCCTGGAGTCACAGTGCAATGGTCTTTGCGCAAGCTATACAGGGCCCCCCCCCCACACCCCAGATTGTTATCCCCTCCCCATCTCTGTGCGAAAAGATCAGATCTGAAGAGCGCCCTGCCCCATGCATTGGTCCCGATACCAGTTGGGACGGGACAATTTTAGACACATTAAATCTGTCTGTGTCAGATTTAGTGCCTTTCCCTGTACAGTCCCAGGGCGGCTTGCAACAACGAAGCATACGGTTACCAAGCAAAGGTTACCACCACGAAGCAATAAAGAGTCCCTCCAGGCAAGGCCCCCCAAGGGTACGCTCAAGACCATCAGCTCAGAAAAGGGGAGACTGCAACACAGTGGGTTGGGTGGCCTTTGTAGCAGCTGCGGCAGCAGGGTCACGGCTTCCTGAGTTGGCATGGAAAGGGGCACGAGGAGAAGACAAGCTGTTATTTTTTGTTTTCCTGAACGTCCTCACTGCTCCCAAACTGATGCTCCCTGTTTTATGTCGCTGGGATGATACTGGGTGGGGGTCTAACCATGTTCTGTCCCCCCGCCAACATAGCTGGGTGTTAAGGCACTGACGTACAACGACCTTATCCAGGCTCAGAAGGAGATCTCGGCTCACAACCAGCAGCTGAAGGAGCAGACCAAGCAGCTGGAGAAAGACAACGGCGAGCTCAGGAACCAGAGTTTGCAGCTGGTGCGTCCTCCCCAACGGGAGTCCTAGCATCTCGGGGCTGGGGGCTGGGGTGGCTCACGTCCAAACTCACCCTCCTTGTCTGTCTCCCCCAAATCCTAGCTGAAGGCCAGGTGCGAAGAGCTGAAGCTGGACTGGTCGACGCTGTCGCTGGAGAATCTGCTCAAGGAAAAGCAAGCACTGAAAAACCAGATCTCCGAGAAACAAAAGCATTGCTTGGAGCTGCAGGTAGGGTTTCGTGGAATCATAGGACCATAGTGTCGGAAGGTGCCCCAAGCCAGGCTTAACGGATTTGTCTTTTGTGCTTTGCACAGAAACTTCCCAATTT
Source organism: Zootoca vivipara (assembly GCF_965207765.1). Taxonomy (NCBI): domain Eukaryota; kingdom Metazoa; phylum Chordata; class Lepidosauria; order Squamata; family Lacertidae; genus Zootoca; species Zootoca vivipara. The sequence goes on along the minus strand of NC_142589.1, from coordinate 86,005,760 downwards.
CCCTCCTCCCCATTTTTTCTTTTTCCTTTTCTTTTAAAGATTAGCATCGTGGAGCTCGAGAAGAGTCAGCGGCAGCAGGAGCTACTGCAGCTGAAGTCCTACATGCCTCCCGACGATTCGCACGCCCACCCACGCCACAAGCGCCACCTGAGCCGTGAGGTGGAGCCCGATCACAGCACATTCCACCCCGAGCTGGAGTGCTCCAAGTTCCCCGCAGGCCCCCACCTGAACGGCATGAGCCCCGAGCTGTCCATGAACGGCCATGCCACGCCCTACGAGATCCACGCCGCTCTTGGACGCCCGGCCTCCTCGTCGTCCTCCTCGTCGTCGTCGTCCTCCTCCAAGCAGGGCACCCCCCAGTACCCGGCTTCCCACCTGGACCAAGACATAGTCCCCTGCACGCCCAGCCACAGCGGCAGGCAGAAGCCGGACAAGGCCTCTAGCTTGTCCTTGCCAGATTACACCCGCTTCTCCCCGGCCAAGATCGCTCTCCGCAGGCATCTGAACCAGGACCACGTGGGCAGCGGGAAAGCAGCGCCCGCTGAGAACCACCAGAGGTGAGAGAGGAGTTGGGAGCAGAGGGGCTTGGGGGAAGCGAGGGGTCCTTTTTGAGCAGCTCCCTTGTCATAGCTGCCAAGTTATCCCTTTTTTTAAGGGATTTTCCCTTATGCTGAATAGGCTTCCTCACGAGAAAAGGGAAAATTTGGCAGCTATGTCCCTTGTCCAACTAGCTCCATGCCAAGTACCACAGACGGAAGGAAGTGCTCTCTCTCACTTGCCAGTTCACAGAATCATAGAATTGTAGAGCTGGAAAGGGACCCCAAGGGTCTTCTAGGCCAACCCCCTGCAATGCTAAAGCGTCCATGGCAGATGGCCATCCAGCCTCTGCTTAAAAGCCCCCAAGGAAGCAGAGTCGGCAACCTCCCGAGGGAGACTGTTCCCCTGTTGAGAATGTCTCTTCCTGTCAGGAAGTTCTTCCTGATGTTGAGTCGGAATTTCCTTCCTTGTAACCTGAAGCCATGGGTTTGAGTCCTACCCTCCAGAGCAGGAGGAAACAAGCTGGCCCCCTCTTCTATGTTCCAAGTTCTGGCTGCCTTCTTTGACGCAGTCAGGGCTTTGGAGGAAGGGTTTGTGTTTCCCCATCAGATACAGTGGTACCTCGCAAGACAAATGCCTCGCGCAACAAAAAACTCGCAAGACGAAAGCGTTTTGTGTTGCGTGAGGAGACTCGCGAGACGAGGTTTTCTATGGCCGCCGCTTCGTCTTGTTGCAAGCGGCAACAAAAGGGGAACCAGCTGTAGCGTGGGAAGAAGGCAAAGGAAGATCAGCTGTCAGCTGATCTTCCTTTGCCTTCTCCCCGCGCTACAGCTGGTTCCCGTTTGTGTTCCGGTGGTCTCTACCGGTTGTTGCACAGAGCCGGCTTCCGAAGCCCCGTCCGACGCCGGCTCTGTTGGGCGGGGGGGGGGGGAGAGAAGTGGAGGAATGGATCCGTTCCTCCGCTTCTTCCCCCCCCCGCCTTGCACAGAGCCAGCATCGGGGAGCCTTGCCGGGCTGTTGCCGCCTGCCTGCCTGCCTTCCCCGAGCCAAGCGCCCGCTGCGCTTTGGCTCGGGGGACTGGCGGCGGCAGCAGCGCTTGGTCGCTTGGCTCGGGGAAGGCAAGCAGGCAGGCGGCAACAGCCCGGCAAGGCTCCGGGGCTGTTGCCGCCTGTCTGCCTGCCTTCCCTGAGCCAAGCGAGCAAACGCCGCCGCCGCCAGTCCCCCAGAGCCCATAGGAACGCATTAAGACGAATTTTTCGTAAAACGAATTGACCCTCGGAACGAAATAAATTCGTCTTGCGAGGTACCACTGTACTGCTGAATATTGATATGCCAAGGTTGGTGTGGAGCCTGTGTGCTCGAAACCCGGATGGCACCAGGCTCTAACATCCCTTCATCCCTGAGCATTGGCCATGCTGGCTGCTAGGAGTCCAGGAACATCTGGAGGGCTCCAGGTTTCCCCATATCTAATCTAGTAGTAGTAGTAAATAATAATGATAATGATAATGATAATAATAATAATAATAATAATAATAATAATAATAATAATAGTAATAATATTTGTACCCTGCCCATCTGACTGGGTTACTCCAGCCACTCTGGGTGGTTTCCAACACATATAAAAACATAATATATATAAGCCAGGCACCAAATGGCTACTTAAACCAAGATTACAGTTGCCAAAACGGAATGCCTATTTGCCCTTTTGGGGCAAGACAACTCAAAAGTCTTATTTTTCAAAGGGTGGACTGACTGTGATGGATTCTCAGTTAAATATCCAGCTAGTTCAGAGGACAACCTTGAGCCAGGTTAAGAACTTTGAGAACTTAAAGAATAAAAGTTCCTTGATCCAGGGACAGTCTGCATATCTACTGGCCTATTCTGACCTCTTTTTTCTTAATGGTGACACAGACCATTCATAATGTAAGAATATCCTTCACAACTCTGAGCAGGGCAGTAGGGGAAGCGAAGACAAGTGACAACAGTTCGCTATAACGCTGTTCCCTGCTGCTGCTCAGGCTGCACAGAAAAAGCATTTTGGTGCCAGAAATTCATTCCGATTGTGCAGATAAAATATAACTGATGGAATTCTACAGGATGGGACCTTAGTGTGTGAACCGTCCAGAGCCAAGGATCCCCAGATGGTGGAGAAGTCAGGTGCCATCCTGGCTCCCAGGCATCTTCACATGGTCACAAGTGACCGATAGCCAGGTACAAAATGAACCTGGCACCAAGTGAATTTTGAACACTGCTTGGGATATATCGTGATGAAAGGCAGGATGCCTCTCTAAATAAATGATTAACGCTTTCCATTGACAATAGGGAAACCTTTAGAATTCTTGCATCCTGTTTATTTTATTTTCCTTTTGGCAGGACTGAGCACGTGAAAGAGAACGGCCTCACCTTTTCAAGCCCTCCGATGCCGAACGGCCTGAAGATGAGCCCTCAGGAACCCCAACCCCCTTCTCCGGCAGCTTTGTCAGTAGCCAATGAGAAGGTAAGAAAGCTGCAAGGGGGGCTGTCCCTGAGCCTCCGGGCACAGCTTCCATAAGGTTGACTTCCCAGGAGTATTTAACTGTGTGGTGTGTGGTGTTTTGTTTTTTTGGAAACTGAGCTGTACCAAATGTTAAGTGAACATTAGTCAATGCTAAGTGAACTGTGGGTTGTCTCCAGTGCAATATATATAATTCCTAATATGAAGAGCCAAATTTGGAGCAAGTACTCTTTGGTGAGAGATTATTATTTATTGAATTTATATACTGTCCTATACCCGGAGGTCTCAGGTCAAGAACCCCATTAGAGATTAAAAGTCACAAAATATGCAGAAGAGTGAATGGTGGGACTATAGACCTTTAAAATATGCCCTTCCAAAATTTCCCTCTTCCCTCAGCGTAGGAAAAAGCCACAGGTTTGGTAAATTAAAGATTGTTTTACTTACAAATGCTTCAAAGCTCCGGTCATGCGCTTTTCCATACATTGGTCAGAAACATTGCACAGGCATAGTAAAACTTAGTTTAGTTATAAAGTGGTAAAAGTTCCAAGATTATTGGTATAGGAACTCAAGAGTGGCTGGTGAGAGCCATGCGGTTGAGCTGGAGCAACCAGCTCAAGTTTATTCACATGCTGAGCTTCTCAGTTAGACTGGGGTTGGGGAAAACAATAGGCTTGATTACCTGTTTCCTCCCAAGGTAAGGGAAGTGACAGAGCTAAGCCTGGCAGGATAGATTGCTTTTTAGTATTAACCCCTTCATGCATTCATTAGACTTAATGATGTTGGCTACTTGTGGCTGGTTATCCCACATATCCAACACAGAGTAAGTTGTGGGCTGTATCCAATGCTAAGGAAATCTCCCTTCAGTGCAAGGATTTCTGCTTGTGTGATGGGACTCTTCTCCCCACCCCCACCCCCACCCCCACCCCCATGTGCCCTCTAATTCAGTTCTGGGGTTTTCCCCAACCCTTTAGAGCAGATTTGAAGTAACTCCACGGGGTCGAGTGGGGAGGTCCCATTGCACAAGAGGAAATCTTTGTGCCAACGGGAGACATTGGTCGGTTATGCTCTGAGCATAGTCAGTCAGTCAATGTTTATTACGGCAAACAGCATATTAAACCAGAGATTCTGCGTAATTCTCTGCATAAACAATAAAAACGACTGATATGGAGTTTTATCAGTCAATATACTAATTGAACATACAATACTTAAAATACAGGTCCAGCGGGATAAAACACCATAAAAGAATAAGAGATTTAACTAAGAACTGTAGCAGCAATGTCATCATCGGAGAGCAGGACAAATTGTTATAATATGTTATTCAATAAAAGAGATTTACGTTTTTTAATAGCTAAGGTGCAAAATTTGGCCACAGCGTAGGATACTGAGCTCAAAGTATCTTCCAGAAGGAATTTGCGTAATGTTTCAGGGGAAAATTCCAGATAATATTGCAAGGGTGTGAATTTTGATAATAGGGGTAAAATGAGTCGCGATCGTTCTTCACTATAGAGTTCACAGAATAAAAGAATGTGAATAACAGATTCCACCTTATTGGACATGCATGGACAAAAGCGCTCTTCGATTGGTATACGTAAGAATTTGCCATGTAACACAGCTGAAGGCATCGCATCAAATCGGGCTCTGGAAAAGGCCCATCTATGAGATTCATGCTCAGAGCATAGTGATGGGGAAATGCAGGTTATGTCCTGAGCCAAAGAGAATTCTTCAGGACCCGAAAAACCCACACCGCATAATAAAGTGCCCAGATTGAGAGTGCTGTATGTTAAAATTTTACACAACTCTGGAGGTTAGACCTGGGTCTGTTTGATGCAGAGTTTTCTCTCTTTCAGTGTCACAAGTACATACCTGTACTGTTGTCTGGACTCAGTGGGGTGGGGAATGCATTTCTAGCTCTCTCTGTTCCTAGAACTGTCCCTTTTTTAAATGTGTCAGAAGTGCCAAGCTGCGATCAGCCCTGGTTTCCAATGTCCGGCCTCAAACATTTGTGAATGGGGGAACCAAAACGACATTGCAGGCATCTGTTTATCTTAGCAAAAACAGGCACAGGTGTAATATTCCCCATCTCCAAGGCCACTGTGGTTAAATGGACCCCTGTTTGTACTCTGACCGAAACAGCAAACTCTGTGTGTGCGTGTGTATGTGTATGTTGGCTGGCTGATGCAGTTGACCTCTCATCCGTGTCTTTTTAAGAATATTTGTTGGGGTGGGGAATTGCTTGCAAGCGCTCTGTGCTCTCCTTCCGCTAAGTGTACTTTTGAGAGCTTCTCGGCTCGGAAGGCGAAAGGGGGGGCGCTGCATTATTTTGGCCTTCTCTGCTTTTTTGTGTGTCTGCAGGCTTTGCGAGAGAGGACGTCCGTGAGTAACGGGGAGACCATCACCAGCCTTCCCATCAGCATCCCCCTGAGCACAGTGCAGCCCAATAAACTCCCCGTTAGTATCCCCCTGGCCAGCGTAGTCCTACCTAGCCGTATTGAGAAGGTGGTGAGTAAGGGTGCTTTCCCCTCCTCCTCCGCTTCCTCCTCCTCTTCTTCCTCCTCCTCCTCTACCCCCCTTGCTATAAAAAAACAAATCTGATGAGCCTTGGGGGCAGCTTCCAACAACATATTTTAAGTTGCAAACCCTACTGATAGCTCCAGCTCTTAGCTGCTTTCATTCTCTCTTCCCGCCCTACCCCTCTGGCATCTGAAAATCAGGAATCCGATGCAATTGATTGTTAGCGGTTGCAGACCCGTCGAAAACGGAATAGGAATGCTGAGGAGCTTGTGTAAAATAATAGCATGATAAAACGCAGGCGTCCTTATGGTACAATAGATAAAAGCGCATGAGATACAACTTGGATTTGGGATTATCCTCTTAGAATCATAGAATTGCAGAGTTGGAAGGGACCCTGAGGATCATCCAGTCCAACCCCCTGCATGGCAGGAATATGAAGGTGCCCCATATGGGGGTTGAACCTCCAGCCTTGGCGTTATCAGCACCATGTCTAACCAACTGAGCAATAATAATAATAATAATAATAATAATAATAATAATTTATTATTCATACCCCGCCCATCTGGCTGGGTTTCCCCAGCCACTCTGGGCGGCTTCCAACAGAAAAATTAAATAATCGATTAAACATTAAAAGCCTCCCTAAACAGATGCTATCCAGATGCTACAAAGTCTTTGAACACAGGAGAGGGACTTGGCTGCTAACTCACTTATTGACTTGCTTGTCAATATTTATATCTATTTATATTTACCAGGTACTTTTCCTTTGACCGTTCCTCCCTGTATTGCAGAAGGGAGACCAATTCCTCAGGTGCATGGCACAGATTCCTGAGAAATTTCCTTCCCTTTTCTTACCCCAACCCCCTTCTTAAAAAAAATTAATAAATGCCACTCTGTTAGTCCTCATGGGTCCCAGAGAACTTCCTCTGCATTCTGCTCCCTGGTTTCATCTAGAACAGCGGTTCTTCAGCTGTTTTTAGACTACAATTCCCATCATTCCTGACCAGGGGTCCTGCTAGCTAGGTTTGATGGGAGTTGTAGTAGTCCAAAAACAGCTGGAGACCCAAGCTTGGGAGACTACAGTTCCCACCATCCCTGACCGCTGGTCTTTCTTAGCTAGGGTTGATGGGAGCTGTAGTCCAACAAGTTTGGGAAACCCTGGTCTAGAAAGTAGAATGCAGGGCTTGGAAGTGGGAAGAATTCAGATCCTTGTTCAACTGTTAAAACTGCCCAAGCAGCTTTTGGACTCGGTGTCTGGTTTTGCTGCTGCTTTCGTTCCCTTTCTTCTCTTGGAGAGTGGTTGTTTGAATTTATTTTATTTTTTTAGAAAGGGTCGCGGGCAAGGAACATCTGGGTCCGCACCCCCCCACACACGTTGTTGGACTCGTAACTCTCCTCATCTTGTTGTTGACCATTGGCCGTGCTGGCTGATGGGTGTTGTAGTCTCCCCTCAGCAGCCAGTCTCCCCCACTCCGATCTAAGAAGCTGAGTCGTCTACTCTCAGGAGGGGGGGGGGAATGCCTCTTCTAAATGAAGGTATTCCCTCCAATGGCAGTAGATTTTATTGTTTATAGCCAATGGCCATCACAATACAATGTAAGCACAGATAACACAACTACAGGATGAAAGACATTACATGCACCAGACCAGGACAAATCTACAATGTCCAGAATTTTAAAAGCTTTCCTTCTGGTCAGCATCCCTGGGGTTTGGCACTTGTGCTTTCCAGAAAGGTTGACCTTACCTTTCTTGACGCTGGTGCGAATGGTGCCACCCTATAACGGATGCGCTTATCAACATCTGCCAACAGCCATTTAATTTTCAAGTCGTCCAGTTGACCTAAGGCAATCTGAAAAGGGAAGATAAATTTAGCTCTGGGTGAATCATGTTGTCGTTTAGTCGTGTCCGACTCTTCGTGACTCCATGGACCAGAGCACGCCAGGCACTCCTCCTCCGGGGGTGAATCATACAATGGGCAATATAGAATATAATGTGCAAGGTCCTCAACAAGCCCTGATCCACATGTACAGAGGCTGTTCGTCTCCCAGCCAGATATTCTGTAGGCATCGTTTGAAATCTGAGCTGAATGAAAGCATGTCTAACCGGGGGGGGGGGGAGAGATGCACAATACGTGGAGCAATGCGATTCGCCACCACCACCACCTAAGAAGAGTTGGAGGCCGCCCAGAGTGGCTGGTGTGTTGGTGACACACAAACATGGGTACCCTCTAGCAAGTGGACCACAACTTCTATCCTTCCTAACTTTGGCCACACTGGTTGGAGCTGAATGGAGTTGTGTGTCCAACAACCTCCAGAGGGCTGCAGGTTCACTGCTGTAGATTGTACAGTGAAAAGTACCATGTTAAAATTATGATCGGCCCCGTGGGTGGCTGGGTTGATAACAGCTCAGGCGGCGGAAGGTGAGCGGTTCAATGGCCGCAGTCTCCAAGGCTTCAGTTGGCAGGAAGTGAGCAGTAGGATCACTGCAATCTCTAGGGTTTCGTTTCTTTTAAAATTGTTTGAAATGCAGACCCTTCCTATGCTTAGGATACGTGGGGAGTTGCTGCCAGTCAGAGCAGGAGCCACTAAGCTGAACTGGCCCATAACTCGAGGTGAAAGCAGCTCCTTTGATTGGTGTTGATTAGCGGCATCTCTTCTAACCCCTTTGAATGAGAATTCATGTGTGGCGCGGGGGGCTGGACTAGATGACCCTTGGGGGTAACCTTCCAACTCTATGATTCTGTGACTAACGCTCTTTGCGATTGCTTGCTTGCCTGCCCAGCGGTCCAGCCACTTTTAACAGGAGCAGCAGTCTAAAGTCTGTTTCCTCCGCAGAAGCTCAACCAACCCTTCTCTCTCTCTTTCCCATTTCCTCCCTCGTCCCTCCAGAGAAGCACCCCCAGCCCCGTCCACCAGATCCGAGACTCCTTTTCGACACTTGAAAAACAATATGGTGCTAGTTCTCATAACGGCATTAGCGGTGGAAAGATGCCACCTTTGGCTACCTCAGGTGAGTTGTTCCCCATCTCCCTACTCAACCCCACCTTCCCCAATGGGGTGGATTTTGGCCCTTCCATATGCCTAGGGATGTTAAAGCAGCTGTTTTGGTGCCTGCTGGAAATATTCCTGTTTAGACAAGCCTACCCAGATGCTTAGAAAGGTGTGGTCATTTTAATCCTCTCTTAGTATTTTTCTCTCTAAATTTTTTTTTGTTTCATTAGTTTTCAAATATTTGCATACTTTACCATCAATAAGTTTCATTTATCCATTGGCTTCCCATCACGCCTCCATGGTGTTCTGTGTTAATCCTTTGACGCCGCATATTTTACCTCCACATATACCTGCATCCTAAATTATTAGCCTTAACATCTTTCTGCAGTGGCTCATATTTCAAATTCTTCTTGCGTCTTCATGCAATCAAAATACTTCTTCAGATATTCTACAAAAAGTTTTCCAGTCCTCAAAGATCGATTCCTCGTTTTGATCTCTTAATTTTTGATATTAGTTTTGCCTTCATTTTAATAAGCCATTCTTCCTTCTTTGGGACCTCATCCTCTTTCCATTTTTGAACACACGATATTATTGCTGCTGTCATTGCATACATAAAGAAATTAACCAACTTTTGTCTGCGCTTCAAATTTTTTATTTCTAAATTTAAAAAAACAACCCACAAAAACAAATGAATATAACATTTTCCAGTTAGCAGTCAATTAACACTGGACTTCCCCTTTATCTCTCCATGGTTTCCCCAAATTTTCAAATATTGCTGCATATTATAGTTATTCTGCACCTTATCTTTACCAGAATTTTCTCAGATACGATCTTAACTGCTGTTCTTATTCAGGGCCTACTTGCGTTTCAACATGTTTACAGTAGTTTTTTTAAAATGATCTATGAACATTTCCCAGTAGTCCTTCTTAAAGTGTGCCTCACCCTGATATTTAATTTTACCTGCTAAACTTGCCAATTCGGCATAGTCCAATTCAATTGTAGCTGCCAAGAGATTAAACCAACTTTTTTTTTTGTATATATCTGTTTCAACCTCACAGGTTTTTCTTACGTGTCTGGCTCCATGGCGATCAATGGGGCGTTCCCAAGCAGCCCCGCCCCGCTGAACCCCACCATTGACCACGCGGCCCTGGAGGACGCCTCCAGCTCGGGGAGCCTGTTCAACTCCATGGCGGGGTCGCGGAGCTCCACCCCACAGCAGCCCTCCTTCCTGGCCATGCCCTCACGGGCCTCAGCCCAGAGCTCCCCCGCCCACCAGCACTCTGCCAGCCCCAGGCTCAACGGCGCCCCCCAGGGCCTGGCCGGGGTCCTGCAGTATGTGGACTCCCAGAAGGCACTGGCCGAGGGCGGCAGCGGCAACAGGGGTGACCCACCAGGGATGGAGCCAGCCTTCTCTGACCCCGAGAGCGAGGGGAAGAGGAGGTTCATCTTCACCATCTCACCTGCCACCGGGACCGTCAAGCACTGCCCACCCGGCAAGCACAGTGCCCTCACGGCCAGCATCCGGGCAGAGTGCGGCCAGGACGGGAAGAAGCGCGGACGGAGGAAGCGCTCCTCCACGGGGGCACCGGGCACAAACTCCGGTGTGTCGCCCAAGCGCAAGCCGCTGCCTGCGGTGGCTGGGCTCTTTGCTCAGCCTTCGGGGTCTCCCCTCAATATCAACTCCATGGTGAGAACCAAGGCAGTCTGTTTGTTTGTTTGTTTGTTTCAGGTGGTTTCAGATGGGGTGGTTTATGCAGCCACTAGCCTATGCAAGCCAGAGTCGCCTCCAGGCAATCAGGCAGGGAGAGAGTGAGAGCCCTCTGTGGATTGGTGAGATCACCTCACCTGACAGGTGCCCACCTGATCGCTTCAGTCGGTAGAATTGGCACTTCTGCGGGCGCCGCATAATGCCTGTTTCCACATTTGTAAGAACTCAGTCGGTTAGCTCTTTCACTTTGTAGCTCCCTGCATATTGATATCAGGCAGCACTGCCTTTAGTTTGCTCGTTTTGGTGCCTGCTAAAAACATTCCTGTTTAGGGGAATCTACCCAGATGCTTGGGACACAGGTGGCGCTGTGGGTTAAACCACAGAGCCTAGGGCTTGTCGATCAGAAGGTTGGCGGTTCGAATTCCCGCGATGGGATGAGCTCCCGTTGTTCGGTCCCAGCTCCTGCCAACCTAGCAGTTCGAAAGCACGTCAAAGTGCAAGTAGATAAATAGGTAGCACTCCAGCGGGAAGGTAAATGGTGTTTCCATGTGCTGCTCTGGTTTGCCAGAAGCGGCTTTGTCATGCTGGCCACATGACCTGGAAGCTGTACGCCGACTCCCTCGGCCAATAATGCGAAATGAGCGCCACAGTCCCAGAGTCGGTCATGACTGGACCTAAGGGTCAGGGGTCCCTTTACCTTTACCCAGATGCTTAGAAAGGTGAGGTCATTTTAATCTCTTTTAGCATTTCAACTTCACATGTTTTAAAGTAGGGTTGCGATTTCCCCCCTTGGTTTTTACTGTTCTGTCTTTTGCAATCCGCTTTGAGGTGTTTCTTCTTCTTTTTTCAAATTAGCAGTGCGTAGATTTTACAAAATCAATAACAAATAAATTGTGCAATCCCCTTTCAGTGCGGTCCCTTTGCGATTTGCATTCCTACCTGCAAAAGCCCCATAAATATCAACCTAATAGCTAGTGCAGTTAGGATGCTCTATGATTCTTTGATTCTATAATCTTCTCCTTTGCCACAGACAGTAAAATGTTGGTCAGCAGAATATGTCACCTTTGAAGTAAAGTATTTGTCCTACTCCCCTAGAACAGAGAAGCTGGCCAAGCTTTTCTTCCGCTTTCCCTCTCCCTTCCCTGCCCGCTTCGCTTTTATGCTATGCTTAGATAGATAGAATAGACAGACAAAAAATAACACAAAACTAAAGTTACAGAATGTAGGAATGATGCAGAAGCTGCAGTTTATTTTAATATATGTCTATTAGTTTTTAAGAACATGGTATTTGTTTTCCAAACAAACAGGGAGCAGAAACTGTAGAAAAAAACGAAAGCAACAAAACAGATCACGAATACTAAATTTTGTGATTTGGTGGAGCGACAGTGAGTTTTGTATTTCTGGATCTGATATAATTTTTTGCTGTGTCCCTTAAATGTAAAGCTCTAAGGCCCAGGGGATGGTCACCTGTTAACCAACTGCTCTGGGGGTCCTTTTTGGCTGCAGGTTGGGGTAGATAAACACTATAAATAGCAAGAAAATAAGAGCTTCCCTAATCCTTAAATGCCTCTCTTCTTCTTCTTCTGTCTTTCCTCCTCAGGTCAGTAACATTAACCAGCCTTTAGAAATAACAGCCATTTCTTCCCCTGAAAACTCCCTGAAGAACTCTCCTGTTCCCTACCAGGACAGCGACCAGCCCCCCGTGCTGAAAAAGGAGAAGCCCCTGAACCAGAGCAATGGCATCCATTACTCGCCGCTGACTTCTGACGAGGAGCAGGGCTCAGAGGATGACCACAACAGCACCAGGTGAGTGTGGACCTCGCCTTGTGAGGGGACACCCCTGCGGTGGCCCTGGTCTCGCGCCGGAAAGACCTCGCTGCTGTAGGAAACTGCCTTCAAACGAGTCAGGCCTGTTGGCTTTCTGGCTCAGAGCTTTAATAATAAAAATAAAAATAATTATTAATAATAATAATAGTTATCATCATCATCATCATCACCATCATCGTATACCCCACCCACCTGGCTGGGTTTTCCCAAGCCTATACTGGCCAGCAGCTGCTCCAAGATTTTGTTTTTTAAAAAAATGTATTTATTAAAGATTTTTTCAAACAACAAAAACATACAAAAATACAAAACACAAAAAGAAAATACAAAATACAAAAATACAAAAACAAAAATTCTAACTTATAACCCTTATTTCTAATCTATTGACTTCCTCATTCCAACTCCTTCTGCGATTCTTTAGATATCATCCTTAGTAAACTCTACATCTTATATAAACTCTAATTATTACTTTAATATTACCTTATTTCTCTATCTTTTACATCTTATCCTTTTACACTCTATCTATATCTTCTTAATTAAATTATCCTGCTCTCCAGGATTTTGGGAAGGGAGTCTTGAGGTGCCTGGGTTCGGATCCTACAACCGAGAAGCAGGGGGTTGCCTCTTTGTGTCCTCTCTGTTCTGCGTTCCAAAGCTATCAAGTGACTCTCTGATCTGCCTCGTTGGTGGCTTTTCCTTTCCCCCGTTTTGTCCTCGAGGCTTACATGGCAGGCGGGGATTTAAAAGAAAGGCTGTCGACCTCTGGCGATCTGAAAGCTCCGTTCTGGTGGTCCGCAGCATGTCCCCGTTAAAAATGCATATTGATTTTTCATTTGTACTTTAATCGCTGCTTTTGTTTAATTAATTAATTAATTAATTAATTAATTAATAATAATAATAATAATATTTATACCCACCCACCTGGCCTGTGTTTCTCCAGCCACTCTGGGTGGTTTCCAGTACATATGAAAACATAATACAACGTCAAACATTTAAAAAATTCCCAATATAACAATTTATAACAATAAAGACTTGCATCCTTCAGGAACTCAATACCTTAAGCTTCTCCCCCATATGAACTGACCCAGACCCTGTGTGTCCCTTCCCAGTGAGGTTCGGAAGGTGGCAACAAGAGAACAGGCCTTTTCTGCAGTGGCTCCCTGATTGTGGGATGCTCTCCCCAGAGAGATTTGCCTGTTGCCATCACTACATGTCTTTAGGTGCCGGGCCAAAACATTCCTCTTTACCCAGACCTATGACTATTAAAACATCTGTGGCCTATGGAAGTTTCGGGGAGGGGACTGCTATTATAATGACTATTTTACTATTTGGCTGTCTGTCAGTATAGTATGCTTTTTGTTACGTTTTTATCATTGATAAATGATATTTGTCACATTTGCCACATACTACAATGCGTTTTTAATGTTGCACAGCACCCTTGATAAAGGGTGGGCTATCAATTGAATTAATGATAATAAAAATAATTAATAAATGATGGTTATGGGTGGCGGTGATAATTTGTTACCCAACTTGTCACACTAAAGTTTCAGGGAGGGCTACAAAAATCAAAACACGTTAAAAATCGGTCTTGAACAACTTATGATCCCAGAAGTGATGCAGGTTCTAGAACAGGCATAGGCAAACTCGGCCCTCCAGATGTTTTGGGACTACAACTCCCATCATCCCTGACCACTGGTCCTGTTAGCTAGGGATGGTGGGAGTTGTAGTCCCAAAAACATCTGGTAGGGCCGAGTTTGCCTATGCCTGTTCTAGAAATACGGAGCTCAGGTGTCAAAGGCCAGGGTGCAGGGTTGCATCCTCAGCATTTGTCCAAAGCTGTATAGCAAAAGTGCCAGACGTGCCTCTGAAAATACAAAAAATACAAAAAAAAATCTAGCAGAGGGTATTTTAATTGCCAGGACAGGCAGAAGAATCATGTAAGCCTGGGTTTCCCTAACCACTAGGGATGATGGGAGTTGTAGCCCCAAAACAGTTGGAGACCCAAGTTTGGGAAACCCTGATGTAAGCGGTCTGCTAAAACCGCAAGCAGTTTTCTCATGACCCATGGGGTTGGGAGATTTTTGGTAACCCCTGGCTTAAGGTAAACAGCTTTTCTTTTCTTCTTCCTCCTCCCTTCCTAGAATTGAGAGGAAAATCGCGACGATATCACTGGATAGCAAATCTCCGCAGAAGCCGATGGAGAACAGTAAGTGTGGACGCCGCTGGTGTGGGTTTGGATGCGGTCAGGGGGGAAAGCGTGGTTGGGCTGTTTTGGACTGCCTGTTTAGGGTGTTCGTAATAGGTGCATATAAAATAAGTGCAGTTCCATATGGATTAGGTAACTGAGCACAAAAGCTATCTTCACCTTCAGAAAGAATATTAGTATTGATTGTCAAATACCATTCTAGATTCGTCGGGCTGGTGGCAAGGGTGGTCTTGAAAATGATGCTTCTTTTGTATATGTATAATGAAGGAATGTCAAGGCATATAATAAGTGTTGGGAGGTTCTGCTTCTTTTGATGCTATTTTGGTGCTGACGATGCTCTCTTTTGCTCCCCATCCGTCTCTGTCTCTTCTCCTATTGCCTCTCTCACTCCTGCTCCACTTGTCTGCCTGTGTCCCTTTTGCCCCTTCCACGTGTGTCCTCCTCTCTGCTTCTCTCTCTCTTGCCTTCTCCTTGTGTGTGTCTCTCTCACACACACATTCCTTCCCTGCCTCCCCAAATCCCAGGCATCAGCTTAGCCGGGAGGAAGCAGGCCAGCGAAAACACGAACAGCAGCAAGTGGAAGTCAACCTTCTCTCCCATTTCCGACATCAACCTGACCAAAGCAGTGGACAGCCCTCTGCAGGCACCGTCACTGAGCCAGAACTCCCTTTTCGCGTTCCGACCGCCCTCCGAGGACGGCTCGGGGGGCGACAACAAGGTCTCGGCCCACCCAAGGAAGCACGGGGCCTCGGCCACCCTCGACGGACTCAGCCAGACCATGAATGGATTTGCTTACAACAGCGGGCTGCTGGCCGACCTCGGTTTACATAGCTTTATTGACGGTGCTCCGCTCCCGCACAAGGCCGCTGCGGACGTGGCAGCGGCACTGGCGGGCAGCTCCCCACTGAGCTTCCTGGCGCAGCGCAGCAAGGAGGGCAGTGGGGTACCTGAGACGAACCCCTTCCTGAGCAAAAGGCAGCTGGAGAGCCTGGGAGCCCTCGTGAAAGGGGAAGACTCAAACTGGCCCAGCGGCCTCAAGGGCAAAGACCCCGGCGAGCTGAGCGTCCGCCTGGGAGCCGCTTTGGACAAGTCCTCGGTGCTCCATGGCAGCAAGGCCGGGAAGGGCAGGGAAAGGGAGGCCATCGAGCTGAAGAACGGCCACAACCTCTTCATCGCTGCCACCGCCACCCCTCCCAGCGGCCTGCTCAATGGCAAAGGCCTGACTGTGGCCCCCACGGGCAGCTCTCCTTCCTCTGTGCCCACCTCCTCCTCCTCCTCCATGGTGGCTCACCCGTTCTTGAACTCGCTAACCACTGGCTCGCAGTTCCCCCTGGGCCCTATGGTGACGAACTCCTCGGTACTGCAGTCCCTGTTTAGCTCCATGCCGGCCGCTGGCCTGGTTCACGTCTCATCGGCTGCCACCCGACTGACCAACTCTCACACGATGGGCAGCTTCTCCCCCGGGGTGACAGGTGGAACAGTTGGAGGTAAGGCGGAGCTTCGGGGTTCTTCTCTCCCTGGGGGCGCAGCTGAGAAGGGGGGGGGCAGGAGCGGCCTTTTTCGCACCCTCTCTGCAGCCCCACTCCACAGTTTGGTGGGTTTTTATTTCTGTATTCGTATTTATTAAAATTATATACTGCCATTCATCAGGAGATCCCAGGGCAGTTCATAGAATATAATACAAGATAGAACACCAGTAAATAATTAAACCAAAAACAGCAAAACAATACTTCCCTTCCCACAGATACATTTAAAAGGGTATTTATCAGCCCAAGGGCTGCTTGAAGAGGGAACGTTTTTGCCTGGTGCCTAAAAGTATATAATGAAGGCGCCAGGTGAACCTCCCTGGGGAGAGCATTCCACAAGCAGGGAGCCACTGCAGAAAAGGCCCTGTTATCGTGTTTCCACCCTCTAGACCTTTTGTGGGACAGGCACACAAAGAAGGGTCTTGGAGGATCTCAGGGTCCGGGTACGTTCATATGGAGAAATGCGATCCTTGAGGTATTGCGGTCCTGAGCCGTTTAAGGCTTTATAGGTCAAAACCAGCTTTTCAAACGCTCTTCTTTTCTGGGAGATCCCCCGTTCCACTTGTGCTGAGCTGTGTTCCACAAAGGTGGGTGGGGGGGAGGGCCTTGGGCTACATAGACCATCCTTGGCCTACCTGGTGCCTTCCCCAAATGTTGCCTGGTGTCTTCCTCCAGCCAGCAAGGGGAACCAAGGAGGACACATGCCAGTTCCCCCACAAACTTGCGTGCCTGAAGGTCTCCTCCTAAGAGCCTCTCTTTTTGGGAGAAGTCGTGTTTCCGGGGCAGAGTGGCTGCGGCAGCAGTAGCTTCCTTGAGACTAGCTTGCTGTCGCCAAAAAGTGGGCCTTAGAAATTGGGTGCGCTGTTGGGTCTCTGAGTTCAGCCAAAGTCCCTTCCCCCTGGCGCGTAAAAGGAGACAGGTAAGTGAGCAAGCCTCTACCCCGCTCAGCTTCTACGCCATTGCTGCTCATCGCTTGCCGCTGAGGCTGTCGTTCATTTTCTTCATGCTGCGCATTTGTCTGTCAAGCTGCGGCTGCTGCAATTTTTTTTTAAGTTTGCTTGCTTGCTTTTAAAAAAAATTTCCCCCGGTTGTGTCGTGTCACATAGTTGTTGTTTTTGCTTCTCTCGCTGTGAGCCATGCCAAAGTTCCACCTGCTGAGTTTGTTTCTTTCTCCTGTTTGCAGGTATTTTTAACCATGTGGTGCCTTCTGCCTCCTCCTCCTCTGCTCCCTCGCCTTCCCTTCCTTCTTTCTCCTCCTCTTCCTCCTCCCTTCACTTTGGCAGCAGCGCTGTCTCCAGTTGCGCCGCCACCGTGCTAAGCCTGAACCCTCTGCAGGTGGCTACCGCCTCCCCATCGTTCCACTCTTCCCCGGCCCCGGCGCACCCTTCCCGGCGCACCCCACCTCCCAACGTCTCCTTGCCTCCACCCCCTCCCCTCCTCGCTTCCAACAGCGACCCCGTCCTCCTGCAGAGCTTTTCCTCCCTGCCAGGCTCCGAGGCTTTCTTGCCGCCGCCGTCCTCCTCTTCCCCCGCTAACTCCGCTTTGTCTATTAAGCTAGCTTCTCTGCAGCACAAATCCTCCCGCCCTTCCTTCACTGTCCACCACCCGCCTCTGCCCCGCTTGGCGCTAGCCCAGGCCGTGCCCGGGATCCCGCAGTCCAGTGCCGCTGCGCCCGCTATGTGGGTCACCCTCGGCCTGCAGTCTCCTTATGCTTCGCACCTCCCCGGGGTTAAGCCGCGGTAATGGGCTCAGCTTGACCCTTTAAGTGTTCGTGCTTCGTAAGGTAAGGCTGGCCGGGAGGGGTGGGTGGGGTGGGGCAGGCAGCTTCTCCTGAGGCGTGGAGCCACACGTCTGCCCTTGCGGCCGTGTGTAACCTTTGTCCCCTTGCAAGGTGGTTGTGGGGTGGATGGCTGCTAATGGATTAAGGTTGAATCTGGGAGAAAAGGGTCAGGCGGGTGTGGGAGACTCCCTGGTCCTTCGTTGGGTTACTAGGCCCCGGACCAGGTGTGCACCCTGTGGGTCATTTTGGACTCACCGCTGTCCATGGAGGCCCAGGTCAATCCTGCGCCCAGGGCGGCTGTCTGCCAGCTCCATCTGAGACCCTCCCCGCCTGTGCCCTGTCTTGCCAGAGTGGTGCATGCCCCGCTTGGACTACTGCCATGCGCTGTCCGTGGAGCGACCTTTGAAGGTGACTCGGAAAATACAGCCAATAAAGAATGTGGCAGCTAGACTGCTAACTGGTCCCATATAACACAAGTCCTGCAAGACCTACATTGGTTCCCTGTACGTTTCCAAGAACAATCCGAAGTGTTGGTGCTGACCTTTAAAGCCCTAAACAGCCTCAGCCCAGTATACCTGAAGGAGCGTCTCCACCCCCATCGCTCAGCCCAGACACTGAGGTCCAGCTCTGAGGGTCTTCTGATAGTTCCCTTACTGCGAGAAGCGAGGTTGCAGGGAACCAGGCAGAGAGCCTTCTTGGTAACATTTGGAAGATAATCTGAACACAGCCCTGTATTTAATGTTTTATTTAAGGTTTTTAATGTTTGATTTACTGTGTTTTGATTTGATGGAACTGCCCAGAGTGGCTGGGGTAACCTGATCAGATGGGCAGTATATAAATAATGTTGTTGTTGTTCCTGGTTGATCTCGCGGCCCTTTGCACTACCTTCCTTGTGCTGGTGGCAGTCAGCAGTGCGGCTTCTGCCCTCGCATGCAGAATGCCATCTCCAGACAGGGCTGGGAGAGGCTCCTTTTCTGGAGAGCTGCAGTTGCCAGCCAGTGTAGACATTGCTGAGCTGGTTGGACCAGTGGCCTCACTCATCATAAAGCAGCTTCCTGCCTGGACCTGAAAAATTAACAACTCCTGATGACTTGCAATAACTGGAACCCGCGTTTGGAGGGTTGAGGAAGAGAGAGGGGGGATTCAGAGGCCTTGTTTGCCCACAAAGCAATAAAACTCCTCCTTATCATCATTATCATGTATTCATATCCCACCTTTTCCTTCCAAGGGCTCAAGGTGTAGTTTACCTGATTCTTTCCAGGGCATTTTTTTCAGCTGGAACTCTCCAGAACTCTTGTTCCAGCACTTCTCAGGGGGGCGCCCTTGCCATTATAAGGGAACACCTTTTTTCCTAGAAAATAGCACTGGTTCTTCCCGCACAGCAGCAGCTACAGCCCTGCGAGATAGGTTAGGCTGAGAGAAGTCTGTGAGCTGCTCCCAAGGGTCACCCAGTGAACGCCGTGGCTGGGAGGAGGATTTGAACTCTGGGCTCTCCCATATCCAGTGTTTCCCAAACTCGGGTCTCCGACTGCTTCTGGACTACAACTCCCATCATCCCTAGCTTGCAAGGCCAGTGGTCAGGGATGATGGAAATTGTAGTCCGAAAACAGCCGGAGACCCAAGTTTGGGAAACAGCACTATGCCACGCTGGCTCTGTCTTGCGGCAGGTCAAGCGAGGTGAGATTTCTGAGGGCCAGGCAGAGGCCCTGGAGGGCCGCACTGGGTCAAGCCTCTCCAGCCCTGCCCTTGTCGTCCTTGATTTCCCGGTTTCGTGAACTGTCCATAATCCGCTGGCTTAAAGTGTGCTTCTCCTCCTCCCTCTCTCCCGTTTCCACAGGTAACTAAGGACCTTCTACCTCAACCCCCACGTGACCTATGCAAGGCCAGCCTGGACCAACGCCTCTCCACTTCCACTTGAAGGTGCTGCCCTCAACCGCTGTAGACAGGGGCTTCTGGCTCCTCCGCCCCCCCCCCCCAATCTCTCTTTACTACTGGACACATGCAGGAAAACCAGACGAGGAAAGAGACAGGCAAACGGAACGGAACCCTTGAGTCCTAAGCCTAAAAACCGGAAGAAAATGCTACTGTGAAATCTTAAGTGTATGTCTGAACGGCCTCCGATTTGTATTGTTGATATAGTATAGATATTTATATATTTTTTAAAGTTTGAGAACACGTGTTTTCACAAAAGGCACCGCTCTCCGCTCTGTGTTTTGTTCACTCCAAGCAAAGTCTTGGAACTGGGAAAAACATGCCGGGGAACGGGAAGAGTGGGGGGGGGGAGAGGAGGAGGAGGACTTTTAACAAACAAAATTACAGATTCCTCCCCGAAATCCTGCTAATAATAAAAGGACAGGCCAACACAAGCGGAGACACATCCAAAAGGTTCTCTTGGTGCTATTCATGCCTGACAGACGCTGTGCCTCTCTGGGCTGAGCTCCCCCGTGGTGCTTTTGTGTTTTTTTTGTGGGGCGCAGAGGCCTGGTTGTTTGTGTGGGGTGACCAATACCAAGCCACGTTCATATATAGAGTGAGTCTGACTCTTCTTTATTCCACCCGCTCCCACGAGATGTCTGGTCCATTTCATCGTCCGTGTCTCTTCCGCTCTGTAGTGAAGCCAGGGAAATGAGGAATCCAGGGCAGGTGGGTTATCCTCCTCGGAGCTGGCCTGTTAAAAGCAACCTCAGTTGGCCGTTGGGCAGTAGCTGGCATTGAGCAGGGCCCGGGGACGAACGGAGCCAGTCGTTTTGTATGGGCGTCAAGGAGGGTTGATGCCGGCTATCTGCCTCCCCCCCCATGCTGTAGATCTGACCACTGATGTGATGTAATGCTTATTTGAAGGTGGGGATGCGGCCATCGCACTCCCCTCCCGGCTTCCCAGCAGAATTCAGATATGGTGCTCGTGGGGGATAAAACATAGCCTCTCCCGCCCCAGAAGCAGACACCCCCGGGTGCGTTTCCGAAGCGAGGGGAAGGGGATTCCTCTGCCTTAACTGTGAAACCCAAAAAGGGTCGTGTTTGGAGTTAAAAGAGGGTTGAGGTGGGGTGGGGGGGACCCTGACCCACTGGCTTCTGGGGTGGGTGGCGATGAAAGCAACCCCTACCTTTCTGGCGGAATGGCTCCCGCCAGGCAGCCAAGCACTGGCAGGCATTTTCTCACGCCAAGGGCAGCTTCACCTGTATTTTGGGACTCCGCCTCAGGCTTGGGCACCTTTCTTGCCCGGGTCCAGGCTTTGTAGTCTTCTAGGTTTCCTTTAAAAAAAACCATTGCTTACAATTTTCTAAACATGCCATCTTTGGGGGTTCTGCCTTTTCTCATTTTGTCCTCCCCTCGGAGGCAGCAGATTGGGTCCCCGGCTGTCTGAGTCGCTGCTTTGGTCCTTGGAAGAAGCAAGGATGCTCCTCATCCTTGCCTGGTGCTCCTTCCTTCCTGTTTGTGTTCTCTCCGTCTCCCGCTCTTGGAATATTCCCCCAGGGATGACTTGTTTTGGGAGGCGATGGCCACACAGAGGCACCGCACTGGTGTTGTCGGCCAGGCTGCTTGCACTGGAAAACTTGAGAAAGTAGGCTGCCAAGTCTTGCGCTGGGCCTGCTGCCAACTTTCCTCCTTGGGGTTCTGGCATCCTTTTCGTGTGTCGCTGTTGTCGACGGCAAGATTTTTGATACTTGATCAAGACACGCAGCTTTGTACGTTCCGTCAAAGACAAGTCCGCTCACTGTTTCTGTCCTTGTTGCTTCTCAGTGGGTTGTGTTTTTTAAAAATGTAATTTCACACCCTTGCATCAGAGATAAAACACACACACACACACACCACGCAATCAAAGTTAACTTTTTTGTATCTTGCCTGACAACCTTGGTGCTTTGCTGATTAAAAAAATAAATAAATTGTGACTTGGGTGATCAGTGCATAGGAATAATTCTTACATTTGTGTTTTTAAAGGCACACAGCTTTCTGGGAATGGTGAGGTGGGGGGGGTCTGTTTAAAAACATATACACACTCATATGCTTTCTGCTAATTTTTTATCAGGTTGTGTCCATAGTGTAATTGGAAGCGGGAGACAAGTAGCAGTTTTGTTTCCTCAGGTGTGCCTAAAATCAGGGAGGAAATGGCAAGGGCATGAGAATAAGAAAGTCTGTGATTATCACAGCAGAGGGTATCATTCTTGCTGAGCAGTCCCTAAAGTCTCACGTTTGCCTTCCGTACTTCTACGATCCACCTTGTGACTTTTATAAGATAGTCTCTTGCTGTTGCTTTTCCCTGAATTGGTCTGTCTTGCTCTCTCTCTCTCTCTCTCTCTCTCTCTCCACCTCCGCTAATGTCTTGGAGCAAACAACTGACTTCTCCTGACTTCACCATTCTGCTTGTTTTTCCTCGCCCCTGTTGGATTGCTCAGCGTCGGCAGAGAGCCGAAACCTCCCCCATTTCCAGGTTTCTTAAAACTCTCATTGCAAGATGAATGAATTCCTTTTGGCTTCGGTTCCCCCACCCCAGACGGAACATGGGGGGGGGGGGGGAGATGCAGCTCATTACTCTGGCAACCCATTTTTCCCTTCCGCTGTGCAGGACCAGCACGGAAATAACCCCCTAATGAATGTGGACTGGCTGCCAAAACCCTTTATCTTGCTTGGATGAGTCTCCGCTGCCTTCTGTTGCGTCACCGGCCAGGTTTCCAGCAGCACTCCAACTTCTCTTTCTTGCCCTCCTTCCACACTCGGGTATCTTTCCCCTACAGGCCCACGATGCCTGCAAATTTCCACTTTGGGGGAAAGTGTGGATACAGTTTGCGCTTTCTTTCCCTTTCCCTCCCTTGACCTTAGTCTTAGCAAGTCTTCTCCAATCAGCTGCAAATCTTTTCCTAGGTCTGAAACCCAAACTGATTTCTGTTTGGAGTTGCCCCCTTCTGTTCACCTCCTCACCTCCCGCTCTGTGTTAAATTCGTAGGGTGTGAATTTCTCATACCTGACGCAAGAACGACTTGCTGCGCTTGGGTTGAGCTCTCTCCACCAACCGCTTTCTTTCCCCCTCTTAAAAAAAAAAATTCCTCCATCTCCCCTCAAGCCGTCTTCTCATTTTCAGTACTCTTGAGGTCGCAAAGTGTGGTGTGTTTCATGCGTTGAACTTCCGTTCGGAATACAATCTTTAAAATGCTGGATTGGCACCTCTCCATAGCAGTGTTGAGCCAAGCAGGCAATAGGGCGGGGGCCTTCTCCTCTGACCAGCCCCAGGGTTTTGATTTTATAAAAGCACGGGAGAGCTGGCCAAAGATACAAAGACCAAGCTGCCTGTTTTTAATTAACCAGGTGGTTCAAACTTGGGGCAGTAGGTCCTGTGTCCACATCCGAAGCCTGCCTTACCAGACCCCCTGGACTCAGCTAGGTTTCTTGCTGGTGCTGTCTTGTTTGCAAGAACTCCACGCCGAAACACAAATCCGCTTGGTGATCCATTCGGCTGCTGGGGCGGGACTCCCCGCCTCTGGAAAGATCACCCCCAAAGGACACTGGTATATATTTGCCCTGCTGCTTCTGGTACAGAGATGGAATCTCAGGGGCTCCCCAGTCTACAGCCTCTGGGGCTGTGCATTAAAATCGGAACCCCCACACCACTTTGTCTTGCGATGCAGTTCTTGGGAGAAGCTTGTAGTGAGCTGTTGGGGCCTCCCCTGCCTTGTTTTTATTTATTCATTTTTTCTGAGTGGGATTTGCTGCTGCTACTGCTTCATTGGTGCTAGATGTGAAACAAAACCCTAAGGTGCTTGGCTGGGTTCTTTTTTTTACCCCACCCCGCCCCCAGCCCATTCCTTTCACCCAGCCAACCTGGTGACGACAGGCCACAAGGAAAGGAGGGAGGCTGGGTATTTTATTTTATTCTTTGCCAGTAAAACCTGCTTTAAGATGCTGTTTTTACTTTGTCCACAGGCACACAGAGATTATTTGAAAGTTGCATAAGGGGAGGGGAAGGGAACTCGCCTTCTAACTTTCATTTTTCAGGAGGGGCAGAGTTTTAGTTCAGCAGCAAAACTCTCCAAAGGCTTGACCCTGTTTCTGGTGCAGAATATGGTGCTATTTGGGTGTGTTCGGGTTTCCCTAAGCCGTCAGGGCTCCACCTTATCTGAAGTTATCCTAGATAGACCAGCCTCTGCCCTCTTGGGGCCCCTCCCTTGAGAGCGGCAGTCCAAAACAATCTTGGAGGGGCCTCGCAATGGCAAACGCGGACCCTGCAGACTACAGGCTGAGGTCCTCATTTTCGCAGCTAACCTCTTCCATTCCATTTCCAAACACAACCTTTCTCCTAAACCGCTGGGCACGAGAACTCGTAGGGATCTAGCGTGCTTGGCTTTGAAATCCTAAGAGCGATGTCTGCAGCATCCTTTTTTTTTTGCGGGGAGCGCACGCCCTTGCAGAATCTGAAACACACGCACACCCTGTGCTTTTCTGCTTCTCTTCCTCCCCCCTCCCCCCACCTAAGTCCCTTCTTTGCAACTTGGATAGTGTGTTTGGTGAAGGAACTTTGGGATTGGTTGCTAATGACGGTGTGTCCTCGCAAATGGGTTTGGTTTGAGATGGTGTGTGTACTCTTCGTGAAAGTGTGCGGGTTGCAACAGCGATGGTGGAATTTGTCTGCATCCACTGGAGTCGCTTTGTTTTTTAAAGGTTGTAGAATTGCTTCAAAATCAGGGCAGGGCGGGGGGCTTCTGGGGTTGGGTGCTAATGGTGCTTCCCCTCCCCCCCCCCCGGAAACAGAACCACAGGGGGGGGGGAAGTAGCTTTTTGCAGGGTAAAAACTACTTTCCGATCAGTCTAACAGACACACTGTAGTAGATGAAGTCCATTAAGCAGGAGGCCACAAAATCTCCTGTGAAGTGTGAAATCGGCCTTGCCGGATATCTTAATATCCAGCAAGAATTTCCATAGAAACTGGCTTGCTTGTCTGTGTTTAACTAGGATAGGAATTTGTGGTACTCTGAAAGGAAGGTGGGTGCTGGGGAGTCGATAGCAAGCATCCCATTTGCAAAATATCTTTCTCTCGGTTGCCTGCAGGCAACTTCCCGGATGCAGGAGGCTGTTTTTGCAAATCTGGTCCAAAACAGGTCTTCCTCCCTACAGGTATTGGCTGGTCATGAGGACATCTGCTCAGCCCTTCATAAATCTGGATTTCCTCACCCACATGCACATTGGAACCTTAAAAAACAACAACACCTTAGCGCCCCCCCCCCTTTTCTAGCCTTGATGGGATGGAGATCTATTTAAAAATAAATAAGACCAGCTCCTCCTTTCAGCGCTTTGCGGTTTTTTGAGCCTTTTGAGAAATGTGCTTTGCAGAAACAGCCCTTGGGGGGCTGGTTAAGGAATTTTCTGGTTCCTCACCCCTCCACAATGAATTGAGGCTTTGCCTTGCTGAAGCAGGTAGTTTGGGTGTGGGCAGGGCGGGGGGGTATTCAGTCAGTGATGGAAATTGCTGTTGCTCAGGAATTAAATCTGTAAAATGTAAAATAAAAGGAATCTGTTTGTAAATGGATTGAAGGGAGTACCCATATTCTTAGAGGTGGGATATTCTTTCCCAGCAAATAGGAACTTGATTTGTATACATTAGCCCATGGAAATGAAACCTATTTAAATTTCAGTCTTTCATCTGATGTATTTTGGGGGTTTATTTGTTTTGGCTTTGTTTTTGAGACTTTGCTCCATGAAATCTCGATCTGTCATTCTTCCATAGATCCATATGAACTTCTGGCGTTGTGTATATATGTATGTAATAATTGTTTATCTATATATTTCAGCCCCTTCCATTCCTTCTGATTCTCTGCACTGCAAAAAAAAAGTTTTATCTTTCTGTTTTAACTTCCACTTCAGATCGCCCCCCCCCCGCACTTCACCCTGATTTGTAATTGAAAAAAGAAAAGAAAATGGCTTTGAAGTTTGTCTTTATATTAAAAAAATGTATGTATTTTAATACACTGTATACCATTGTGGTGGTGCTTCTATCCTTTTTGAAGTTGTCTGGTTTCTTTTGCAAGAGACGTCCAGGTTTCACTAGCCAGAGGCCTGCATTCCCTCCTGGGGCCACATGCTAGAGATCAACTGAGTGATAAATGTAGCTTTCACCTTTGTAGAATCATAGAACTGCAGGAATCTCAACTAAATCATTTGCGGCAGATGGCCACCCAACATCTGCTTAAAGGCCTGCAATGAAGGAGATTCTACCACCTCCCAAGGGAGACCATTCCACTGTCGAACAGCTCTTACTGTCAGAAAGTTTTTTGAATCTCTTTTCATGTAACTTGAAGCCATTTGTTCAAGTCCTACCCTCCAGAGCAGGAGAAAACAAGGTTGCTCCATGTGACAGCCCTTGAGATAATTAGAAGATGGCTATGCTATCTCCTCTCAGCCTCCTCTTTTCCAGCTCCTTCAACCATTTCTCATCAGGCCTGGTTTCCCGACCCTTGATTATCTTGGTCTCCCTCCTCTGCACACCTTCCAGGTTGTCAACATCCTTCTTAAATTGTGGTGCCCAGAAGTGGACACAGGACTCCAGGTGTGGTCTGATCAAGGCAGATAGAACAGGACTGTTGACTTCCCTTGACATGAACATACTGGCTCATTGCAGTGATACCTCTCCCCACAATCCTCCATCCATTCTGGCAAGTAAAATGCAATAGCAGAGTTCAAGTACACCAGGATGGTGTGACTGGGGAGGAGACGTTGCCTGACCTCCTCCAGCCGCTATCCCAATGCAGTGGGGTAAAAACCCTCCACAAATGCACTTCGGAATGCAGAACTGGTCCCAGCCTCTTCCCACCCCTCTCTCTCACAAAGAAAGGCAAAAAGCCAAACGCCAACAAGACAGTTTCGTTTATTAGCAGGGCAAGACAATCTGTGTGGACATAACAAAAAGGGATCTGGGCATGTCAACAAAACAGTAAAATTTAATGCACAGAAGTAATAAAACTGGCCAGTAATCCAGCAGGCAATGGTGCCTTGGGGCAGGGGGAGTACAGAAAGTACATTTTCACATTTCTACACCCTCTTAAGTACCTCTAAATAACTAGCCACCCTTTGCGGTTGGTGATTTCTCTCCCTCCCCACATTCGTCCCCCAAACTCTGCCCCTTTAGAGGACGATGGATTTCACAAGCTCCCATCGTCCATGAGCAACTGGCCAAGGATCGCAGACTCCCTGGTCTTGTTTCCCCTGCCTCTTTGCAGAAGAGGCATTCCTCTGCCTCACACATGCAGTAGTGAAATTCAGCCTCTTAAGGGCAGGGTTGGAGAAAGCAGCAGCCCCCCTCCCCCGGACAGAGTTTCGAGTCCAATATCAGCCAGAGAACCACAGCTTTCAGTGAGTTTTTAAAACGCCTCTCTAAATTTCACAGCAGATTTTTATATATATATAAAAATTACATTCAGCTGCCAGTCCCAAAAGTTGGGCAGAGGAGAGAGAGGAAAGAAGAGAGCAAGGAGGGAAGGAGAACAAGCTATTTTTTTCTTTGAGGAAGGGAGATTTCTGCCGTCCCAGCAAGCAAGGGACCTGCTCTGGAGTGAGCTTGGAACCGCGCACAGTTTGGGCACCGACCTTGGGAAAGTTGCGAGGGGCTCTTCTCACTTTCCTGCATTGCCAGGCGCAGAGAGCAGCTCTGGTGCAGGGAATGCCAGCAAGGCACAACAAAATGGTAAAAGATGGCCGAGCACCTGAGGGAAATAGTTGTGTTGCCGCTCCAGCAGTCCAGCATTCTTCTGTCCAACACCACCTAGTTCAGGTTTTCACAAACTTGGGTCTCTAGCTGTTTTTGGAACACAATTCCCATCACCCCTGATCACTGGTCCTGCTAGCTAGGGATGGTGGGAGTTGCAGCCCAAGGAACCCACTGGCGACCCAAGTTTGGGAAACCCTGAACTAGGTGAACGCACATGCTTGCTTGGGGAATTAAAATGAGTGTGCTCCCACCCACCCACCCTGTTGAAAATGTTTCCTTATAGAGCAAGTAAAGAGTTACCCCATCCTGGGTTAGAATTGCTGAGGCCGGAGGGTAGGAGGGGCCCAGGAGTGGGGGCAATGACTTTTCAGAAACACACAGCCCACATCACTGGGAGGGGGAGATGTGGGGGAGCAATTCAGCACCCCAGTATCCCTTGAAAGGACAGCACAGTGGCTCCCACCCAAACCAGGCAGATGATGAGAAGGTGGGCAAAGCCAGAGCAGTTACTCATGCAGAGCTGCGGTGGAGAAACTCTGCAGGAGGTGTTCTGGGGTGTACCGCAGATCTCAAATCTCAGCACATAAGTTGGGAGCAAACCCGATTTGGGATGTTAATGAAAATCAAGCATGATTCCCAGAAAACCCCCGCCCCTTCCTTCAGCTCCAGGAGCACCCTTGCCAAAGATGTTTGTGTGCACGTTTACACATACGAGGAAACACGATTCCGAGCTGAATAGCAGGTTCTATGCGCACTGGAAGGAAAGAAAATCGGCAACCACTGGAGTCAAATCTCCACTCTCGTTTCAACCCCCCCAAAGCTAGGAGGAAGCAGGTGTGTGCGTGGCGTCGCCCTCTGGAACGGCATGAGGGAGATCCTACAAAGATCCTGCGAGTTCGTGAAAGCAACTCACTCGGTCGGCGTACAGTCCTGACCCAGGAGTCTCGGGGGAGCTGTGCAAGGATGCTTGTGGTATGGTGAGGTGCCGGCCTGGATCCAAGTGCTCGGGGTTATACCTTCCGCGTGCCCAGCTGGAAACGGGCTTCCCCCGAGATGCCGTACTGCTCCAAGGGGTCCTGTGACAAAAGGAGAGGTGGGGCTTTGAGGGCTGGAGATGCCTAATTTGAAAGAGTGGGGGATACGAGTCCATAGCTCTGTGGCAGAGGAGATGCCCTGCATGCAGAAGGTGTCAGCTTGAACCCCTGGCAGGGCTGGGAATCCCCCCCCCTCTCCCTGCACCTGAAACCCTGGAGGAGCCGCAGGGAAGTTGGCGTCATAATTCTAGGAGCTTCCCGACATTTCATTTTGGGATCCCAATGGGATCACATCTTTTTTAAAAAAACCATTTGTATATACACATCTGCCTTATTGGGTTCTATTTAGGATGGAGTAAAATGTGGCGCTGTGGGTTAAACCACTGAGCCTAGGGTTTGCTGATCAGAAGGTAGCGGTTCGAATCCCTGTGACGGGGTGAGCTCCCGTTGCTTGGTCCCAGCTCCTGCCAACCTAGCAGTTCGAAAGCACGTCAAAATGCAAGTAGATAAATAGGAACCGCTACAGCGGGAAGGTAAACGGCGTTTCCATGTGCTGCTCTGGTTTGCCAGAAGCGGCTTTGTCATGCTGGCCACATGACCTGGAAGCTATACGCCGGCTTCCTCGGCCAATAATGCGAGATGAGCACGCAACCCCAGAGTCGGTCACGACTGGACCTAATGGTCAGGGGTCCCTTTACCTTAAAATGTAACAAAATAAACACGGACTTCGAACCATAGTATCACGGGATGACCCAGGGCAGAAACTGCGCATCCTCGTCCCGGCCAATACTTCCCGGTCTCTGGGTGAGCACCCTCACCTGCTTTCTGGCCCAGGAGCTACTCACCTTTCCTGTCATCTTCAGGATCTCGTCCCGATAGAAGGCCAAGCTGCTCCTCATGAACTCGTAGCTGTTGGCAGAAGGAGAACGGATCCGACCGTGAAGGAGGAGGAGTTGATCTTGTTGCACCCAATGCTTCTGGGATTTGCGGTTCTGTTTTTGCGGTTGATAAGCCAACAGCTTTGATTATACTTTAAGGCTCTGCCTCAGGGATGGGGATCCTCCGGCCCTCCAAACTTATCTGTGTGGCCCTTGGATATTCTCCCCTGGCCACGCCCCTCACTGGCCCTCCATGAGACCCTCATTTTGGACTCACCGCTATCCATGGAGGCACAGGTCAATTCTGCGTCCATCTGAGATCCTCCCTGTCTCACCAGAGTGTTACATGCCTTGGTTTTCTCCTGCTTAGACTACTGCCATGCGCTCTACGTGGGGCTACCTTGGAAGGTGACTCGGAAATGACAACTAATCCAGAATGCAGCAGCTAGACTGGTGACTGGGAGCGGCTATCGGGACCATATAGCACATGTCCTGCAAGACCTACAGGTGAAACTCGGAAAATTAGAATATTGTTGAAAAGTGCATTTATTTCAGTAATGCAACTTATTATTTTTCATTTTTCCTTTAATTTCTGCAAATGCTTTCTTTTGGAAATTCCACAGTCATAAAACAAATAGTGACAATAATACAAAAATAAACATCGCTATTACATTTCATTAATCACATTCCATTTATAATTGACCCGCCTAATGACAAATAATTACAATTACAACAAATAAAGGCTTGACATATCTTGCTTTGCATGTCATGCATCTATCTCATATATTGGTTTCACCTTTTAAGTTGCATTACTGAAATAAATGCATTTTTTGACAATATTCTAATTTTCCGAGTTTCACCTGTATGTTGGCTCCCAGTACGTTTCTGAGCACAACGTGTTGGTGCTGACCTTTAAAGCCCTAAATGGCCTCAGCTCAGTAGACCTGAAGGAGCGTCTCCACCCCCATCGTCCAGCCCAGACACAGAGGTCCTCCTCCAAGGGTCTTCTGGGAGCTCCCTCCCTGTGAGAACTGAAGTTACAGGCAGAGGATTTTCAAACAGTGAAAATCCAGACAGAGAGGTTTTTTGGTCCAAAGTTATTGAGAAAATTTGCAAAAAAAGGTAAAAAAAGTTTGGGGGCTATTTTTAACGAAAATCGCCAAAAATGACACTGCCGACATGGGCTGCGATATGTCCGGATTTTTGCCGAACACTGCTTCCAACTGCAGTAATGATAATAATAATTTGTTATTTATACCCTGCCCATCTGGCTGGGTTTCCCCAGCCACTCTGGGCGGCTTCCAACAGAAGAATAAAATAATCGATTAAAGATTAAAAGCCTCCCTAAACAGGGCTGCCTTCAGATGTCTTCTAAAAATCTGGTAGTTGTTTTCCTTTTTGACATCTGTTGGGAGGGCGTTCCACAGGGCGGGCGCCACCACCGAGAAGGCCCTCTGCCTGGTTCCCTGCAACTTGGCTTCTCGCAATGAGGGAACCGCCAGAAGGCCCTCGGTGCTGGACCTCAGTGTCTGGGCAGAACGATGGGGGTGGTGACGCTCCTTCAGGTATACTGGACCGAGGCCATTTAGGGCTTTAAAGGTCAGCACCAACACCTTGAATTGTGCTCGGAAACGTACTGGGAGCCAATGTAGATCTTTCAAGACCGGTGTTATGTGGTCTCGGCGGCAGCTCCCAGTCACTAGTCTAGCTGCTGCATTCTGGATTAATTGTAGTTTCCGGGTCACCTTCAAAGGTAGCCCGATGTAGAGCGCATTGCAGTAGTCCAAGCGGGAGATAACTAGAGCATGCACCACTCTGGCGAGACAGTCTTCCGGATATGTCCAGGGGGATCTGGACATACGGTATGGCAACACTATGCCAAGGAGATAAGCAACTACCTCCCTTTTAGAAGACAGCCCTACATTGGGAAGTTTTAAACGTTTGATGTCTTTCTGTGTTAATTGGAAGCTGCCCAGAGTGGCTGGGGCAACCCAGGCAGATGGGCATTGTGCATCACTGAACTCTGATCGTGCCTGGATGGATGGGGTGGGGGAAATGTTCAAACCAACCTGCACAGAGGGCAAACTTTACATATGTAGCTCCACCCACTCTTGACTCTGTCCCCGCCCACCACCGGCATGGCGGTGCTCACGGGCCTCTGCTCTTACCTGCAGCGAGGATTCAAGTAGAATAACAGAATTGTAGGGTTGGAAGGGACCCCCGAGGGTCATCCAGCCCCACCCCCTGCAATGCAGGAATCTCAGCTAAAGCAGCCATGGCAGATGGCCATCCAAGCTCTGCTTAAAAACCTCCAAGGAAGGGGAGTAGGCAGGCCGGTTTCCTCTGGGCGCTGCGCAGAGATCCAAGCAGCCTGCACTCTTTCCCTTCTGGTCCCCACCCCCTTGAAAAAATTGGGAAGAAGGGATCCCCAAACCCCCGTTGACCGCCAGGCCTCACTCACCTCGCCCTCTGGAGAACCACGACCCACTCCAAACACTGCTCCTCTGTATCACATTCAAAGAAGTACTTTCTCTCGGGTTCTTCGAGGAAACCTGCAAACAGAGGCCCCAAGCCATCAGTCTTACGACTCATTATCTACTGAACTTTAATAAAATTATGATTATTGGCCAAGGATTATGGCCAAGCAGAAGTAAAGGGCAGTATAGCTCATGTGGGAAAACAGCTCAAATCCCTTCTCAAATATGGGAGAGGGAGGCAAGTCAGGATCTCTTAGCCTAATTTACCTCTCAGCGGTTGTTGTTGTTGTTTTACGCAGGTAGTGCAAAAATTAAAAAATTGTCCAGTAGCACCTTAGAGACCAACTAAGTTTGTTCTTTTGTGTGCTTATACCCAGAACAAATTTAGTTGGTCTCTAAGGTGCTACTGGACAATTTTTTAATTTTTTTCTTTATTTCGACTGCATCAGACCAACACGGCTACCTACCTGGATCTAGAAAAGGTAATGCAGGATTTATTCTGCCTCTTTTATTAGATTACATTTATGTTAACAAGCCCTATAGAGGGACTACCTCTATTCCATTTATGAAATCTCCTCTTTCAGACACATGACTCTTCTTCCCCAGTCTACAACTGGATCACTTTAGCAATACTGTAGTTATAACTCTAGTTGTTTTAACCTGCTGGTCAGTGACTCTTGTCTCCCTGCTCCTATTCTGGCTTGTTTTTATAATGATCGTATCTTGCTTTTACAATTTTGTATTTTAGCTCTTTTTAAAATGCTGGTCTATGACCGTAAGAAACTGAAACAGCATTTTAAGGATCGTTTTAACAATTATTTGCAATGGTTTTTACTGATGATTTGTTAATTTTTCTAATGGTGGTTTGTAATTGTTTTACTGGTGATTTGTTAATTATTCTATTTTGATTTGTGCTCTGTTTGTGGTGTTCTCTTGTGTTACTGTTATTCATGGTCTGTAAGCTGCTTTGCGATTCACTGGAATGAAAAGCAGCATTGAAACGTATGAAACTGATTTTTCAGAGCTCGGAAGATCTTCTTGCACCGTGTCTGCTTGGGACAAACCCGAGCGTTTGGGCTCCCTGCCTTGCCTCCCAGCTTCCTTCAAACTGCTCATTATCCAACCCCCTTGATGCCTTCAGAGTCTGAAACGCTGGATTGCCCCGGCCAGTCCCTTGAGAGCAGTGGTTCCTAAAATGGGCAGTGCTTTCCCCTGGGTGGGGGATCCCAAGAGGGTGGCAGGGGGACCCTGGAGGTGCCAATGACTATCAGATTTTGAAAAGCTGGCGTCACTAGATTAAGTTGATCACTTCAGCTGCTGTGACGTACAATCCGATCCCTTTCGAAAGCTATCTTAAAAGAAAAACAAGTCTTGTTTTTTGCTGCCTGATGTAGAGGCATACATCCTTCAGAATACAGTCATACCTCGGTTTAAGTACGCTTCAGTATGAGTACTTTCAGTTTAAGTAACGGCGGACCCGTCTGGAGCGGATTACAATAATAATAATTTATTATTTATACCCCGCCCATCTGGCTGGGTTTCCCCAGCCACTCTGGGCGGCTTCCAACCGAATATTAAAAACAGTACAGCATCAAACATTAAAAACTTCCCTAAACAGGGCCACCTTCAGTTGTCTTCTAAAAGTAAAATAGTTACTTATTGCCTTGACATCTGCTGGGAGGGCGTTCCATTACTTTCAATGGGAAAGTTCGCTTCAGGTTAAATACGCTTCAGGTTAAGTACAGACTTCCGGAACCAATTGTGTACTTAAACCCGAGGTACCACTGTATCTAAATTTCTCACTAAGTCTCTACAAATCTGTGCTAATAAACCTAAAAGGGGTATGGGGTAAAGGTGAAGGAGCAGATATGTCAATCTCTTATTCTTATTATTCCCGTTACCATTTTCATGTATCTCATGGGATGTCTGCTAAA
The DNA here is from genome assembly GCF_965207765.1 of Zootoca vivipara. Taxonomy (NCBI): domain Eukaryota; kingdom Metazoa; phylum Chordata; class Lepidosauria; order Squamata; family Lacertidae; genus Zootoca; species Zootoca vivipara. The sequence continues at coordinate 85,972,172 of NC_142589.1, read as the reverse complement.
ACACAATAAACTGACTTAAAACCAGCAGTCACCGCTCCGAACCACAGCAGCAAATTCCAAATTGCCATGCAAAGGATTTCTTTTGGCTGCCCTGAAATCTAGTGCCAAGTGCATTTGGCTGAGTGACCCTCTCTGAATACTGTGGGTGGAAAGGGGGTACTTGTGAGCTGGAAATGCCTTCCGTCTCCTCCCAAAATGGGTACAGACATCTCAGAGAGCAATTTGGAAAAATGTTAGATTTGTTTTGATTAGTGACCGATTTGTAAAAAATTGAATACCAATAAAAAAGAGAAAAAAGAAAGAAAAGGCTCCCAGAAAAGGAAACCCAATCCCCCACCGTCTGTCTCCTCAATACTGTACCCCAAAGACTCACTAATGGAAAATATTTTGCCTTCTTCTTGGCTGATACTGCAGTGTTCCAACAGCAAAGCGCCGATAGGCTGGGGAGAGAGAAAGAGAGACACACACAGATTAATTAATCACTTTCCACATTCGCTCAAGCTTTTAAAAGTAACCATGTTGTGCATATTCCCAACCCTGCTTTTAATTGAAAGCTGCACAAGGATTTTTCTTTCTTAAAAAAGAAAGAAAAATAAATGAAGAGGGCTTAATATATTCTCAGATAAACCCTTGTAAAAAGCCTTCTTTTGTCTTGTCTTCAGGTAAGTTCTACTCAAGAGGAGACTTAATGAAATTAATGGAACACACACACACACACACACGGTGGTCCTATCTGCATTTCAGTGGTTTTACTCAGAGGGCGGCCAGCGTTGGAGACAACCCCTTTATAGATTTTTCTATACAGTCAAATGGTAAATGAATTTTATTAAATAAGCAAAACAAATAAATAGACATATAAAAACACAGTTGTTTAGGGAGAGATTGGAGAACACCTAGAGATTGCTCCTAAAAAAATCTTATTCTGGTTGCTCTCCAAGAACAGGACTAGATCCAGAAGCAAAACTCTTCTAATAAGATCAAACTCTTTATTAGACTTTGGAATAATAATAATAATAATAATAAGTTTATTTTAGGCCCTGCCTTCTCATCATGCTCCTACCACCCGCCGCAAGTTGCCAGAGGACCTCATCACCTGAGGACTAGTAACCTGAGTGGGCTTTGCATAATTATTATATCTGGCAAAGTTGCTAGTGGGTAATTTCCCCTGCAAGTAGTGAGCAAAATACCTCAGCCTCATCTGTTCGGAAGTAGAAGAGAAAGTTGACGACCAGTTTTACCAAACGCTTCTTCAGGGCTGCGGAGGAAGACGAGAGGAGGGAGTTGTTTGAGAGCTCTTGAACACGTATTTCTGTAGCTCTGTGATTCTTGCATTGTGGAGGGTTGGACTAGATGACTCTTGGGGTCCCTTCCAACTCTTACTACTAATTCAACCCTCTGCCAAGGGTCATCTAGCCCAACCTTGAGATGCAAGGCAGTCATCTCAAAGAATGCATCCAGGACAGGTGGCCATCGCAATAAGATGATGACGGTAAGAGCAGAATCATGAGGGTTCTTTCGAATGTAAACACCTCTGGGCAAGCGAGCAAAATAAAAAACTGGAGTAACAGAATCATAGAACAGTACAATAAAAAAATTCCTTCAGTAGCACCTTAAAGACCAACTAAGTTTTTATTTTGGTATGAGCTTTCGTGTGCATGCACACTTCTTCAGATACCAACAGTACAGTACAGTTAGAACAGTACAGTTAGAAGGGACCATGAGGGTCATCCAGATCAACCCCCTGCAACAGTAAAGGTGCTAGTCCTCATTGAGGACGAGCCAAGCCACCCCCGCGGTTGGGAGTTCTGCTATCACCCCAACCCAATAAACTCTGATGACGCCACGAGAGCCGCTGCCTCTTCCTCCTCCCTACACCCCCTGGGAGGTGAGACGTCACCCAATTCGCCCGGTGACGTCACGCCGCGATGTTCTCCCGTGACGTCACCCCACCCCCTGCCGCCTGCTCACCGCTTCCCTTCTTCGGGGCGCGCATGAGGACCTCGGCCGCCTTCTCGGCTGGCTGCCGGGAGAGAGACAGCAGCTCCCTCTCGTTGTACCGCATCGCCGCCGCCGCCGCCGCCGCCTCCTCCCCGCCCTTCTGGCCCGCTCGGCTCTATGGCTCGCTTGCCTCCCACTTCCGCCCTAGACTTCGGGAGGAGCCGGAAGTGCCTTCCGCGCAGCAACGCGCAGGCGCTGTCGCGGTTTCTTTCCCGTTCGCCTCCGGCCTCCTCCCGACATAGCTTCCGGGTGACAGCGGAGGACGGACCCGGAAGTGCATTCCTTGTCGCGCGGCGGGCCGGCGCCGTTTAGCTTCCGAAGGAGGAAGGAGGGAAGAGCGAAGGCCGAGAAGGAGGAGGAAGAGGGGGCGGCGGCAGACCAGGTAGGTGGGAGGGACGCCCCCCAATATAGGCTAATTCAGGTTTCCAGCGTTGGGCGAGCTCAACAGCCTCCAGCATTTCTCCGGTGAACATAGGGACGCCCTTTTCCATCATCATCAAAAATTTATTATTATATTCTGATAAGATTAATAATAATAATAATACCCCACCTATCTGACTGGGTTGCCCCAGCCATTCTGAGCGACTTCTAACATAATATAAAAACATAATAAAGCATTTTTAAAGCTTCCTTCTCCAGGGCTGTCTTCAGATGTCTTCTAACGGTTTTTTTATCTCTTTGGTTCGGGGGTTGAATAACTCCAGACCCTCCAACATTTCACTGATGAAAATAGGGACGTACTAAGGGAAAGCGGGATATTCCGGGATCAAATCGGAAACCGGGATGGCTTCTGTAAATCCAGGGCTGTCCATGCGAAATAGGGACCCTTGGAGGGTCTGCATCCACCCATTTCATCGAATCTACTCAGAGTAGGGCTTGCCTCGGCTACAAACCAGAATCTGTACAGTGCTTTAGTTATTTTTCAATCATGAGGACTAGAAGTTTTTAAAAGCAAGGAAGGGAGAGAATTTTATGCAGATGTTACTTCTACCTGGAGTCGAAGCCACTGAAGCGAATGGACTTGAGTAACTGAGGCCCATTCATTCCCATGGCTGTCCTTGACCGAGGGGTGTGTGTGTCTTAAAGCAGAGGTCGGGTGGCCCATCTACCAGGGACTCTTAAGTTGAGGCTCCGGCATTGCAAGTGGGGTTGGACTAGATGACCCCTAAGGGGAGCCTTTCGACTCCACAGTTCTATGATTCTGTGGCCTAAAGGCTGCAGACATAACCTAAATGGGCCAGAGTTAGGAAACTATCACAGAAGTGAGAAGAAAGTTTGAGAAGAAAGTTTTCATGCAAGGTGGCTGTTTTTCACACTGGCAGGGGACTGGGCTTTAAGCTGGTAGTGGGCAGCAAAGTGGTCGTCTCACTTCCCCCTGACCTGGTGCTCGTCCTCAGACCTACGAAACGAAACCTGGATTGCCATGAATTGAAAGCAACCATCCTGGGAACTAATAACTTACATTCTCTCTCTATCTTTGATCCCCCCCCCCAAAAAAACCCAGCTTTTTCTCCAGGATCTGTTTTGAAACTCTGGATTGTCCACGATGGATTTCCAGCACCGTCCCGGAGGGAAGACGGGGAGCGGAGGCGTCGCTTCCGCCTCAGAGAGCAACAGGGACCGCCGAGAGCGGCTCAGGCAGCTGGCCTTGGAAACGATTGACATCAACAAGGTGGGATTAATCGTCCGTAAAACAGGAAGGGCCACCCACCAAAAAGAGGAGTGCTTTGCGTGTGGGAAGGCAAGGACTTGGTCCCTGTGTGGGCTCACAAGGACCTGCTACTTGATATATTAACGGGGTTAATATTAATGGAATATATATAAATGAAGAGATAAACATTTGGAATGTGCATTTGCCCTGTATGGGTGTGGCTTCGAGTTCTCCCTGCCTACTGTCATTTTTTCCCTTTCCTCCAGGATCCCTACTTTATGAAAAACCACTTGGGCTCTTACGAATGCAAGCTTTGTCTTACGTTGCACAACAACGAGGTGAGTGTTCCCTGCCCCCCCCCTTTTCTGTTCTCTTTTTCGCCTGCACTTCCATCGTTGCCCCAAGAGCAACTGGAGGGCTTCATATCTTGCCGCTACCCGATGTAAAGGAGCCAGGTAGACCCAAAGGCCGGACTGACTCTGTGTAAGGTAGCTTCCTGCATTTCTGTTTAAACCAGCCATATGTTCAGGGTCATGAGGACTGGAATCTTATGTGTGTGTGTGTGTGTGTGTGAGAGAGAGAGAGAGAGAGAGAGAGAGAGAGAGAGAGAGAGATTGAGGGACAAATGGAAGCTCAATGGCAGAGATCTGTTTTGCACACAGAAGATCGCAAGTTCCATCTTCAGCATCAGTAGAGCTAGGGAAAGACTCCTGTCAGAGCAGCTGCCTGTCATTGTAGACTAGGGTTTCCCAAGACCAGCGGTCAGGGATGATGGGAATTGGAGTCCAAGAACAGCTGGAGACCCAAGTTTGGGAAGCTCTGCTGTAGAGAGTAATGAGCTTGACACTGTAAGGCAGCTTCCTCCATTCCTAAAATGTGAGGGTATCAGGCCTGTTAGACACCTTGTTTTTCTTATTTTACAATTTCATTCTTCGGACGGCTTCTATCCTTATTCTTAGTGCTGTCAGCCATGTTTGTAACCATGAGGTCTGGTGCCTTATTTTGCTTTTAAGGAGGGCTCTGTAACTCCATGGTAGAGCATCCAAGGGTCCCAGGTTCCGACCCCAGCCCCTCAAGGTGGGGCTGGGGAAAAGGCCCTGCCAGAAACCACAGAGAGCCACTGCCAGTCAGTGTAGTCAGCAACGAGACTGAAGGGATGGCCCAGTCGGTAGAGCATGAGACCCTTAATCTCAGTGTTGTGGGTTCGAGCCCCATGTTGGTCAAAACATGCAGCGGGTTGGACTAGATGATCCCCATGGTCTCTTCCAACTCTACAATGCTATTATTCTATGACCCAGTAGCCAGGAACATTTGGAGGCTCCATGCTGGCTGATGTAGTCAATCCTGAGCCCAAGACTTTGACCCCCTGTTGCTTTTTTTAAAATCTTTTTTTATTAATTTTCCAATAAAAACAGCCAATTAACACATCCATAATCATAATCCAATTAAAAACAGTAAACTAAAATAAAAAACCAAATTATAGTCCTAATTATTAATTTTCCCAGGCTCCCCATAGTCTGGACCTCTTGAAGTATATCTCCAATATCTGCTTCTTGTTGTTCTCATATTTTCCACATTCCGATCTTAACGCTTTAAAGTTCTCCGTCCCTGGCTATGCGATTCTCAATCATGTCAGAAATCATATATCCTTTCATCCATCAAATACAGCTTTATTTGTAAATATGTATTTTTCCAACTGTCTATTTGCCAGCGCAGCTTTTCCTGACTTCATTCCAATTTTCCAATCCGGGCTGTTGTCCAAGTCTATCGTTTGATGTTAACCATACTTTTTGCAATATTGCAATGTAAATGAACTGTATTCCACAGATATAAGTTATTTGGCGATTGATCAGCTGCTAGGCATCCATTTAGCCTTCTCTCTCGCTCATAATGAAGAAATTCTGCAAACAGATGCACTGTATGTTATCCAAAATTATTGTCTCAAGTCACTGCAAAGTCAGCCAGCAAGCATCACCCACTTCCCTCGAAAAAGGGAGCAACTCACATTTTTCTGTGCTGCATCATAATAACAAGCGCCATCTTGTTTCTTCTTTTATCTTTATCAAATCTTTCAAGTCTAAGCAAAGCTGCACAATTGAATACTTAATTGTAAATAGAAGTCCATCTGTACTTTTCAAAAAAATTAGGTTTCTTAATGAGGCTTGGCGTAGAAAAACAATTGTAGGTATTGAGAAGAAAAAAAGAACGTACCAATCACCTCCGTAATCCAAACACCATGATGAGAATCTCTTTGAAGTCCGAGCTTAAACACCAGGGACTGTGCAATTCTGCAGGTTTTTTCTCAGTCTTCTTCAGTCCAGACTATGTCTGTTTATTGTCCAAATTAACTATTTTATCAAACAGATATTTCCGGCTATGAGAGTGGCAATCTCGGACAATCTGCAGGTCTACGAGACAGTCCTCCCCCACCCTGGGGAGTCTGCCAGGGCTAATTACCCCCGTATCAGCCCTGAATTACTGGCACGGCTGAGGTCCGATCGTATGGGAGTCAGCCATTTCTCACCGCCAGAAACAGGAAGCCTGACCCCCTGTTCCTAATCAATTTGTTTCTGCCTTTCCTTCCTACAGGGAAGTTACCTGGCGCACACTCAGGGGAAGAAGCATCAGACCAATTTGTAAGTTGCTAACCCTAAGCATGTGCTCATCTTTGTCTTACTTTTATTTAACTCTTCCCCTTCCCTGATATGAGAAGCAGAATTTCCTTAACACACACACACACACACACACCGAGATGGAAGAATACCTCCTGTTAAGCAGAAGTATTCTCACCTGTCAGGGTGTGTTGCGACTACTCTTGAGTAACGACCTTCCACGTGCTCGTCTTTCAGACGTTTTTATTGGTGCACATTATTTACAGTGTAACGGATTGCTCAGTTCATGTCTACCCGCTCGAGTCAGATTCCTGCACTACACCCCTCCGCGTTCGGGACCAGCGTAAAAGCCTCGGAACTGAGAAGTGCCTCCCTTTCCTCCTCCTCCTCAATTCCGGCGTCGGGGGGGGGGATGGGTCTTCTGTCTGACCTATTCCTGTCCACTCTTTCCGCCTCCCTCTCTTCCTGCCTATGGAGCAGGGGCTCTTTGATGTTGCCAGAGCCCTGGCACTCCCTCTCGGTTTCCTGACTCACCCCTTCAGACCCCTCGCTCTCATGACTGCTTGGAGACGGGCCGCTTCTGATGAGGGGGGAGGGTTCTCTATAATCCCTCCCCCTTACATCACCCATTCTTAGACCAGGGATGGGGAGCCTGGGGCCTTGCAGATACTGCTGGAAGAATGCCTCTGTTTATAAGAGGCATTCCCTCCCAAGGGCGGGGGGGGGGGTGCCTCTTCTTAGACCAGTCATGGGGAAAACCAGAAATTGCACTCCAGCCCCCAGCAGCCAGCACAGGCCAATGGGATTTGGAGTCCGGCATTATCTCGGGGCCTGCAGATGTTTCCCAAACGCTGGCATAGATTTATTCCCGCCAAATGGGTTCTGTGTCCATTGAGGGAGGGGGAACATTCAACGCTCAAGTCAGCTTTTAAAGATAGCTAGAAGCAGCTGCAGTGGTTTGAAAACCGTGCATTGGATTGGCTACTGTGAGAAAAGAGTGCTGGGCTGAATGGGCCCCATTTGGCCAAGGCAGAGAAACTGTGGAACTCCCTGCTGCAGGAGCCAGTTTGGAAGGCTTTAAAAGAGAACGGGAGTCTAATTCATGGAGGAGTGGGCTGTCGATGGCTACTAGCCACAAGAGCCATGCTCTGCCTTCACAGTGGGGCGCAACAGTCCTTCTGAATCGCAGTTACTGGAAGCCACAGGACTGGCGAGTGCTTTTATGCTAGAATCCTGCTTGTGGGTTTCCCATAGGCATCTGGTTGGCCACTGTGAGAACAGGATGCTGGACTAGTGGGCCACTGGCCTGATCCGCCAGGGCTCTCCTTGGATTCTCTTCTGGCGTTCTTCACTTGCTGTCACCGTGGGGTAAGGGACATAATGAAATGCTGGAAATGATCCTTGCTTGAAATGTGACGAGGAAGGCCGTGTGCCTCTTCTGGCAGACATGCAGCCTTTGGAGCAGCCGAGGAAGGTATCCTTTAGACCAGGCACCCCCAAACTGCGGCCCTCCAGATGTTTTGGCCTACAACTCCCATGATCCCTAGCTAACAGGACCAGTGGTCGAGGAAGATGGGAATTGTAGTCCAAAACATCTGGAGGGCCGCAGTTTGGGGGTGTCTGCTTTAGACAGCCCTCCTCCACACATTCACTAGCTTTCCCTCCATGGCAGTTCGGAGAAATAGTCTGCCTTCTCTCAAAAGACAAGTGTGCCTTTGTTTTTTTTGGTATACACAGTCATGGGGAAAAGAAAGTACAGCCTCTTTGAATTCTGTGGTTCTACATATCAAGGCGTAATAACAATCACCTGCTCTTTAGCAGGTCTTAAAATTAGGTAAATACAACCTCAGATGAACAACAACACATATTACACCATGTCATTTATTTAAGAGAAATAAACCCAAAATGGAGAAGCCATGTGTGGGAAACTAAGTATACTCTTACGGCTTCCATAGGAATTTAGAGGCTAAGTTGCTGACAGGGGCTGATAATGAAATGCCCTTGCCTAACTGATCACCAGCCAGTGCGCCCACCTCAATAAAAGCCGAAGTTCTAGCAGTTTGATGGTCTGGAGAATTCAGGTGAGTTTTAGCACAATGCCAAGGAGGAAAGACATCGGGAATGTCTCTTAGAGAAGCACTTGCTGCCACCTATGAAACTGGGGTGGGCTATAAGGCCACCTGCGACCAATTTAAAGCCCATCATTCTACAGTGAGAGAGATTACTCAAAAGTGGAAAACGTTCAAGACAGCTGCCAATCTTCCCAGGAGTGGACATCCCAGCAAATTCACCCCAAGGTCAGACCGTGCGATGCTCAGATAAATTGCAAGAAACCCAAGAGTTTCATCTCAGGCTGCACAGGCCTCAGTTAGCATGTTAAATGTTAAAAGTTCGTGGCAGAACAAGTGCAGTTTGTTTGCAAGGGTTGCCAGGAGGAACACTTCTTTTCTCCAAAAATAACATAGCAGCACGGCTGAGGTTTTGCAAAGTTGCATTCAGACTTCTGGAACAAAAGTCGACTGGAGGAGGTTAATGTGTCTGGCAGAAAAATAATTAAGCAAGTGTCAACAGTAGAGAGCTTCCTACCAAAAAATCCTGCACACACCCCTCTTCCTCCCCCCCCCGGAGTTATTTAAAAGCCGTTCTCCCTCTCCCCCACTCCTCTTTCTTGTTTTTAAGAGCTCGTCGAGCCGCTAAGGAAGCCAAAGAAGCCCCCGCCCAACCCGCCCCTGAGAAGGTCAAAGTCGAGGTGAAGAAATTTGTGAAAATCGGCCGGCCGGGTTACAAAGGTACCGCCCCGCGCTCTCCTTGAAGCTGCGTTTTCATCCCCTGCTAGCCACAATGAGTATTCTCTGCCTCCCCAGCCAGAGGCAGCCAGGCTCCTGGGTGCCAGCGGCTGGAAGCGGCAGGAGGGGGAGAGGGATGCTGTGTTCGAATCCTGACGCGTGTTTCCCAGAAGAGGCATCGGGCTGGCCTCTGTGAGGACAGGATTCTGGGCTGGGTGGCCCATTGGTCTGATCCTGCAGGCCCTTCTTATGTTCAGGTCCTGGCAGGCCACCTAGACCACTTTGTAGCTGTCGTGATGAATTGGGGTGGGGGAGACCCTGTTTGTGTGTGCACACACTTTAATTGCATTTCTGCCTCCCGGCAGTCCTGATTCTGCAGCCAGGTTCAGTCACACAAACACTGTTCCTCTGTTTACAGGTAAGTAGCCGTGTTGATCTGAGTCGAAGCAAAATAGAAAAAAATTCCTTCAGTAGCACCTTAAAGACCAACTAAGTTTTTATTTTGGTATGAGCTTTCGTGTGCATGCACACGAAAGCTCATACCAAAATAAAAACTTAGTTGGTCTTTAAGGTGCTACTGAAGGAACTGTTCCTCTGTGTTTTCTTTGCATGCTGGTGCTAGAGCTATCATCCAAAACCGGTTTGAAGTCCATATCGCGATAATCAGTTTCATAATTTTGGGCCTGGCAATATGTTACAAATTGTGATGTGTGTGCACGAGTGTGTTTGTTATGCAAAAAGCACAATGTGGGGAAAACTGTGAAGCCAGCCCAATGCCTCTATATAGCTCCATCCTTATTTCAGACATTGTGATATATCAGTATACCACAATGTTTAGCTAGTGATATATCACAGTGTTTTAAAGTCAGCCCTAGTTGGTGCTGACTTTAAAAGTCCTAAACGGCCTCAGCCCAGTATCCCTGAAGGAACGTCTCCACCTCCACCGTTCAGCCCAGCCACTGAGGTCCATCTCCAAGGGCCTTCTGGCAGTTCCCTCCCTGCGATAAGCGTGGTTACAGGGAACCAGGCAGAGGGCCTTTTCAGTAGTGGCGCACGCCCTGTGGAATGCCCTCCCATCTGATGTCAAGGAGATAAACAACTGTGACTTTTAGGAGGTACCTGGAGGCAGCCCTGTATTGTTTGATGTTTTTAATTATGTTTTTAGATACGCTGTAAGCCACCCAGTCAGATGGGCAGGGTATAAATCAAATAATTATAATTATTATTATTATTACTTATTCTGAGTAATGGGGACAGGCAAGGATCCTCAAGAAAGTCTGACCTCCCAGGTATGAGCAAGCAGTGCCATGCACTTGCCCAAGTGCACTCATGAGGTCTAGAAACTTCACTGTCCATTTTTAAGGCAGAAGCTGGGTGCGCTCCTTTCAGGCACACAGCCCCAAAGCCAATGCACCCTAACTAACCTCCACCTTGCCTGCTTTTTTTTGTCCTTCAGTGACCAAGCAGAGGGATCCAGAGATGGGCCAGCAGAGCCTCCTCTTCCAGGTAGGGTCTATCTTCATCTACCTGTTACTTCGCAGTGACTTTGATGTCGCCAGGGCAAAACCATCCCCTGTTGCCAACGTGACTTAAGGCAGCTTATTAATTCTGAAATATTTTTTTCCACCCCACTTCCCCTCTTCCCTCCTTGTCCCTGACCCTGGGAATCGCCAGTGTGGTGTAGTGGTTAGAGCAGTGGTTCGCAAAGTGGGTGGGACTGCCCCCAGGTGGTTGTAGTGGGATTACCTGGGAGCTTGCTAAGGAGCGAGGGTGCTGCTGGAGGTGTAAATTACTATCAGACTTTGGAAAGCTGGTATCGCTGATCAATTTTGTTGAATTAACCTAAGTAGTTTTACAGTCATACCTCGACAACCGAACACTTCGACTTCCGAAGGTTTCGACTTCCAAAGTCGACAACCCCCGGAAGTCTTTTCTCTGCGCGTGCATTCTGCACACGGAAATCGTGCTTCGCGCATGCGCCGAAGCGGCGCTTCGAGAACCGAAAACCTCGACTTACGAAGACGGCCGTGGAACGGATCGTCTTCGTAAGTCGAGGTACCACTGTAATTGGATTTCGAGCAAACGGGCACTTAATGGTTACTGCTTTGAATTTTTTCGTCTTATTTTCTTTAATAGTGGGTTTTGCGAACCACTATTCTGAATAATGCTCTTTATAGGGTTAAGGATACGGTCATGGATCCAAGGGGGCAGTGGCCCGCAACTCCCCCCCCCCAAAAAAAGAAAGTTTGTGAATCACTGGGTTAGAGTGTCAATCTTAAAACCAGGAAAGACACCAAGGTTCAAGTCCCCACACAACCAAGAAGCCTACTGGGTAACCTTGTGGGGGAGGACCACCTCGCAGGGTCGTTGTAAGGATTAAATGAGGAGGAAAGCACTGTAGTATTGTTTATTCCATTTATTTTATTATTTATTCCATTCATATTCGGGCCTTTATCAAAAGATCTCAGGGGGTGTACAATCTTGGAAACACGTTACAAAACATTAAAAATAATAATTAAAACATACAGTGGTGCCTCGACTTACAAATTTAATCCGTTCCGAAGGCACCTTCGTAGGTCGAAAAATTTGTAAGTCGAAAAGCGCCATTGGAATGCATTGGAAACGGAAAAATTCATAAGTCGAAGCAACCCCATCTAAAAATTCGTAAGTCGAAAAAACCCTATCTAAAACTATCGCAGTTTCCTCGAAAAAATAGTAAGCGCGCAGCCATTTGCCCCATTCGTAAGTCAAAAATTTCGGTTGTCAAGTCGTTCGTAAGTCGAGGTACCACTGTAGTTAAAAAGCATAGTGACAGAAATCCTAATAACAAAATAGTCATCATAAAACAGTCCCCCCCCCCCATTTACAGGCTATGGATTATTTAATGGCCACAGGCCTGGGTAAAGAGGAGTATTTTTGCTTGGTGTCTAAAGACATGTAATGATGGCGCCAGGTGGGCTTCTCTGGGGAGAGCATGCCACAGAAGGGGAGCCACCACAGAAAAGGCCCCATTCTTGTGTTGCCACCTTTCAGACCACATGAGGAGGAGGCTGCTTCATCTGGGGAGACACAGTCCCCCGTATGTATGGGTGTGTGAGTGTATTTATGTGCAAAGATAAATGTTTGGGGAGCCACCACAGAAAAGGCCTTGAGCCCTTTGGAGAAAAAGGTGAGATACGAGCACCATCCGTAGATGAATACATATTCTTTGTTGACGTGGGGAGAGATTCCTAAACCCAGCAAACTAATTTAATGGCACAGATCGATTACCCAGAGATCGCTGAGAGCATCATGCCGAGACATCGTTTTATGTCAGCATACGAGCAGAGGATTGAACCCCCCGACCGGCGTTGGCAGTATCTGCTGATGGCAGCTGAGCCTTATGAGACCATCGCTTTCAAGGTGATCAGTGCTTCCACTATCCTCTTTGTTTAGTAGGCCGTATATTTAAAAAAAAATAAAGTGGGGAAGACCTGGGTGCAAGAAACAAAATTTGGTTTTGAATTTCAAAAGTGGAACTGGTTTTTTTATTCCGAGACTTGGGCGGAACCAGAGAGGGGCTGCTTCGCCCTGGGTGGAAGAAGCTATACCTGACACAAAGCAGCATATATTACAGGCATAGGCAAACTTGGCCCTCCAGATGTTTTGGGACTACAACTCCCATCATCCCTAGCCAACAGGATCAGTGGTCAGGGATGATGGGAGTTGTAGTCCCAAAAAATCGGCCTGATTTAGTATATGACAGTTTCCAACATCCTGAAAGCCTCCCGGCCACAAATATACGAAGCTGGGCTGTTTGGCCAAGGGTGAGAGCCAAGATGCGAAACCCCGGGGGACTTTTTCTAGCTTGGCAGTTGATTTATCAACGGTTGATTAGAGCACTGTGCTGATAATGCCAAGGTTGCAGGTTCGATCCCTGTATGGGACAGCGGCATATTCCTGCATTGCAGGTGGGTGGACTAGAGAATTCTCAGGGTCCCTTCCAGCTCTACAATTGCATGATTCTAACTTCTACAATTAAAATGGCTAATTAAATCAGATGTCCAAAACAAGTTTTAAAAACCTACCAACGTGCCAATAGCGTTATATTATATTCCGCTGTTGTATGCCGTTTGGCTAAGCGATGGACATTCTTACTAACACTTTCCCTCTGCCCAGGTGCCAAGCAGGGAGATTGACAAAGCCGAGGGCAAGTTCTGGACCCACTGGAACAGGGAAACAAAGCAGGTAAGCAGGGTCTGGGGGGGGGTGGAGGAGAGCAGGGCTGGGAGGGTCTGCCAGGGTCTGGAGCCACAGGCCATCAGCATCCTAACCTGGGCATCCGAGCAGTGCTGCTCCGATTGCCAGCTGCTCTACGGGATTTTGGACTTGCGGGAGAGAGGGAACCTTCCCTGGAGGAGATGGAGCTTGGGACCACTAAGCGCCAGAGCCGTATCCTCTTGGAATGTCCACCTGCTGGTACCCAGTGGCTCTTACATTCGTGGAGGAGAGGCTGCTGCCTGTAGTGGCTCTGCTCTGCTCTCCACGGACAGAGGCAGCAATGCTTCTGAATCCCAGTTGCTGGAAAACCACGGGAGGGGAGAGTTGCTCCTGCGTTCGAATTCTGGCCACCGTGAGAACAGGACGCTGGACTAAGGTGACCCAGCAGGCAGGCCCTCCTCCTCTTGATGGTAACTCTCTCCTTCTCTCCTTTCCCAGTTTTTCCTGCAGTTCCATTTCAAGATGGAGAAGCCCCCGGCCCCCCAGAGCATCCCTGCCGGGCCAGCCACCGTCAAGAGGCCCCCGCCGCCCCCGCTCATGAATGGCCTGCCCCCCCGCCCGCCGCTCCCGGACTCCCTCCCCCCGCCTCCTCCCGGAGGGATGGCCATGCCCCCCATGCCTCCCCCCGCAGGGCCCGTCCCCATGCCCCCAGGCCCACCTCAGCTCCCGCCAGCTCCTGGCGTCCCTCCCCCCGCCCCCCTGCCCCCCATGATGAGACCCCCACTTCCCACGGAAGGGCCTGGCAGCATCCCCCCACCGCCCCCCACCAGCTGAAAAAGCCGTTCAGGGATTTTGTCGTGGACTTCCTTCATCTCCCCGGTGCTTGTTTCCCGCGCCTGTTTTTCTTGCTCTCCCCACCCCCTTTGTAGAATAAAAACACACACTGGTTTGGAATCCTGTATCTTCATTTAAAACAAGTTCCTCCTTTTCTCTTTCCATTTCTGGAATTGCCTTTCGTTGCATCTGGAAATCTAACGCTGGCTTCTGAACGTCTTTAGCGAAGGGCGGTCGTTATGTATGGAGAGTCTCAAATTAATCCAGCAGGGGATTTTTTTAGGGTGTGGGTGTGTTTATAACAGTTCTTAGATCGAGCCCCGCAGGAGGCAAATCAGTAAAATAATTAAAGGTCATTGGGCAAGCCCCAGAGTCCTTGACCCATGGGGGGGGCCCTACCTGTTGTATAATTTTATATGCCTCTGCCATGTATTCCCTTTCCCTTTATTTGTATTTTTAAGTATTGTGGCCGTTTGCCATAGGGGAGGTCCTCTTCTGCACTTTTAAAATAAAGAGTTTAGTTGGATACAACATGCGGGCACACTGCAAAACCTGGGGAATTGGGAGTGAACTGGGACAGCTCACTTGGTGGAGCATAAGACTCAGGGTTGTGGGTTCGAACCCCACTCCATGAAAAGGATTCCTGCGTTGCAGAGATTTGGACAAGATGACCTTCATGGTCCCTTCCAACCCTTCCAACTTGGAAGGTTTGGGAATCCCAGCCTAGGAATTTGGAGACCTAAACATTAGGAAGAACTTCCTGACAGTAAGAGCTGTTCGGCAGTGGAATTTGCTACCAAGGAGTGTGGTGGAGTCTCCTTCTTTGGAGGTCTTTAAGCAGACGCTTGACAGGCATATGTCAAGAATGCTTTGATGGTGTTTCCTGCTTGGCAGGGGGTTGGACTGGATGGCCCTCGTGGTCTCTTCCAACTCTATGATTCTATGGTTTCCTCAGGGTTTGAATTAGAACCATCTGCTTTGGGTTCCTGGTAAAATCTGGTACATTACGCAGCACTGCATGATAATTAAATTTAGGAGTCATAGAATCATAGAGTTGGAAGATACCACAAGGTTGGTCTCTTCCAACTCTATGATTCTACGTCAGGCATCCCCAAACTTCGTCCCTCCAGATGTTTTGGACTACAATTCCCATCATCCTTGACCACTGGTCCTGTTAGCTAGGGATCATGGGAGTTGTAGGCCAAAACATCTGGAGGGCCGAAGTTTGGGGATGCCTGTTCTACGTGCTGGCTATTTGTTTGAATTCTCCTCTGGTGGTTTCTCCCTTTTTCCATTTTTTGTACATACCCCTTTTAAATCTTAACTCAGATAAAAGTTATTCAGATAGCCACCCTGGCTTCTTTAGGCACCTTCCATGTTTCTGTCTCATTGGTATTGCCTGAAGTTGTGCTTTTAATATCTCCCTTTTAACAAACTCCCGACTATCCTGAACTCCCTTCCCTTTTAGTATTTCTGTCCATGGGATTTCACCCAGCGTTTCCCTAAGTTTTCTGAAGTCATTGTGGCATTGTCCATTAGGTAGATGGCAGCTAATGAATTGAGGTTGAATCCTGACGAGACCGAAGTGCTGTTTCTGGGGGACAAAGGGTGGGTGGGTTTGGGGGACTCGCTGGTCCTGAGTGGGGTAATTGTGTCCCTGAAGGACCAGGTGTGCAGCCTGGGGGTCATTTTGTCCATGGAGGCATAGGTCAATTCTGCATCCAGGGCGGCTGTCTGCCAGCTCCACCTGAGACCCTGCCTGCCTGCCGTGTCTCACCAGAGTGGTCTATGCTCTGGTTATCTCCCGCTTGGACTACTGCAAGGCGTTCTACGTGGGGCTACCTTGGAAGGTGACTCAGAAACTACAATTAATCCAGAATGAGGCAGCTAGACTGGGAGTGCCCGCCAAGACCATATAACACCTAAGACCTAAAGGATTTACACTGGCTCCCAGGATGTTTCCAAGCACAATTCAAAGTCTTGGTGCTGAGCTTGAAAGGCCTAAACAGCCTTGGCCCAGTATACCTGAAGGAGCATCTCTGCTCGCCTTGTAAAGCCCAGACACTTGAGGTCCAGCTCTGAGGGCCTTCTGGTGGTTCCCTCACTGTGAGATGCAAGGAGACAGGGAACCAGGCAGAAGACCTCCTCGGTATTGGCACCCACCCTGTGGAACGCCCTCCTGTCAGATGTCAAGGAGATAGACAACTACAGTGGTACCTCTACTTATGAATGGAGCTCCGTCCGCCATCTTGGTTTAGATAGGATTTTTTCTACTTACGAATTTTTAGATAGGGTTGCTTCTACTTACGAATTTGTTCTCCCAATGCATTCCTATGGGATTCGACTTACAACTTTTTTCAACTTACGAATGTGCGCTCGGAACGCATTAAATTCGTAAGTAGAGGTACCACTGTATCTGATTTTTAGAAGACATCTGAAGGTAGCCCCGTATCTGGAAGTTTTTAAAATTTGATGTTTTATTTTGTTTTTTATATCCTGTTGGAAGCAGCCCAGAGTGGCTGGGGAACCCAGTCAGATGGGTGGAATAAATAACTTATTATTATTTCCCCTGGTTGGTCCAGCCTTTTGGGCTCTCCGGACGTCCTTAGACAGACATGTCCATCTTGGGACCGTTTCTCGGGGTGGGAGGGGGGGACCCGTCTCGTTTGTTTTCCTCCAGTTTGGGGCTGCAGGAATAAAGAAGATTGCTAAGTCAAGGTTGCAACCATCTGGGTGGCTTGAGTTCTGCGAAAGCGTCCGGCCTTTGGAGATAACCAGCAGCTGAAAATAGAACAGAAGGATTCCTTTGAGCCAACCTTCTCCTCCTCCTCCTCCTCCTCCTCCTCCTCCTCCTCCTCCTCCTCCTCCTCCAAGAATCTCTCCAGGGAAGAACACTGTGCATTGTTGATTCAAGGACAGCCGGGTTGAAAGGAGAGAATTCGAGACACCTCTTCGCCTGCCGTTTCGCTCTCTCTCTCTCTGGACGCTTCCTCCACCCCCTCTTTCAAAGGATGCCTCCATTCGCTGCTGGTCTCCAACAGCTTTCCTAGAAGCACCCCGAGACAAAGCATGCATTCTGTTATCGGAGTCGTCCTGAGCCTCCTGCTGATGATCAAGTCTATCCCTGCGCCTGGGAAGGAGATCCTAGCAGAAGAAGGGCCTGAGCTTCCAAGCCCCATGGAATCTGTGGGGCCCAATCCCCCAGAAGAGGAAGAAGTCCTGGGCACGTCGGACTTTGGGGACCCCAGGATGACAGTGGAGGCCCTATCTCCCACGGACGCAGAATGGGACGGGCCCTTAGGTCTGTGGCCCCACAGGGCTAGCTTTCGGCTGAGGCCCCACAGAGACCCCGAGGGGCCTGTTTGCAGGGTGAAGGTGCACCAGGCTGGGGAATGGAGCCGCCGTCCTCTGGAGGTTGTGGGTCTCCTCACCAGCTACGACAGCAAGTTCCTGAAGGCGCTGAGCGGGTCAATCTGGAGCGAGGAGGATATGGAGGCGTTTGGGGTCTGCCCCACAGATGTGCCCCGGGGTGTCCTGGCCTCTCTGCAACGGGTCGTCGCTCACCTGGATGACCCGGGCGAAAACAGGCTTCTGTGGCTACACCTGGAAGAAGGTAGGTGTCCATTTGCGTGAGAGCTCTAATTCACGAGCACCGATTTGTTTCCACACTTCAGATCATTGGGAAAGGGAATTGAAAACAAAACTGCAAGGGGTCATGATGCCGTTCTGCAAATTGACGGTGCGGCCACCTTTGGAACGCGGCGAAGGGTTCTGGGTGCCTCGCCTCAAAAGGGAGTTGGAAAAGGTTCAGAAGAGGGCAGCCCAAATGGTCAAGTTTCCTAGGATCTGCATTTGGGACTCTTTTGTTTAGAGGAAGAGGCAACATGATAGTTAAAATGATCCATGACATTGAAAAATTGGGAAATTGAAAAGTTTCCCTCCCGAACACTAGAACTCACAGGAATCCCAGTGAAGGTTGGAAGATTCAGGGCAGGTTTCCTAGTTGGCTCAGATGGCTTCGAAAGGGATTCGGACAAGTTTGGGGTGTTATATAGATGACTAGTAGCCATGCTGCTTTGCTCTTCCTCTCTTGACTGGAGGCAGCAGTGTTTCTGAATATCATAAAATCATAGAATTGTTGGAAGGGACCCAAGGGTCATCTAGTCCAACCCTCTGCGATGCAGGAATACCAGTTGCTGCAAACAACAGGAGGGGAGAGTGTTGCTCTGATGCTTGGATCCAGTTTCCCAGAAGAGGCATCGGACTGGCCACTGTGAGAAGAGGCTCTTGCGTCTCTACGGAACCTCCCAGTCCAGAGGCAGTCTATCGAGATCCCTAGGTTCTTAGGGGTATTTGGCTGCTGTGAGAACAGGATGCAGGACTAGGTGGGCCATTGGCCTGATCCTGCTGCTGTGGGCTTCTGATGCTCTTATTTGGCTTCGTAGGTGTGGATTATAAGCAGGAGCTCTTGACACCCAGGCATCTATCAGCTCCATCTGGTATGCAGGCTGAGACCCTACCTGCCTGCAGACTGTCTAGCAAGAGTGGTGCATGCTCTAGTTATCTCCCGCTTGGACTACTGCAATGCGCTCTACATGGGGCTACCTTTGAAGGTGACTCGGAAACTACAACTAATCCAGAATGCGGCAGCTAGACTGGTGACTGGGAGCGGCCGCCAAGACTACATAACACCGGTCTTGAAAGATCTACATTGGCTCCCAGAACGTTTCCGAGCACAATTCAAAGTGTTGGTGCTGACCTTTAAAGCCCTAAATGGCCTCGGTCCAGTATACCTGAAGGAGCGTCTCCACCTCCATCATTCTGCCCGGACACTGAGGTCCAGCACCGAGGGCCTTCTGGCGGTTCCCTCGTTGCGAGAAGCCAAGTTGCAGGGAACTAGGCAGAGGGCCTTTTCGGTGGTGGCGCCCGCCCTGTGGAACGCCCTCCGAACAGATGTCAAAGAGGAAAACAACTACCAGACTTTTAGAAGACATCTGAAGGCAGCCCTGTTCAGGGAGGCTTTTAATGTTTAATAGATTACCGTGTTTTGTTTTTCTGTTGGAAGCCGCCCAGAGTGGCTGGGGAGGCAGATGGGCGGGGTATAAATAATTTATTATTATTATTATTATTATTATTATTATTATTATTATTATTATTATTCAAGAAAACCTCCAGATTTAGTCTCCCAGCTTGAGATCCCTCTTCCCTTTCTCGGAGATTCCTCTTCCCTTTCTCGGAGCTTTAATGGGCAGTGCCAACTTTGCAAGCGCCTTGTCAGACAGCACACTTCCTACGGGATTGATGGGACCATCTCTGATCCCTCCCCTATGCAAAGTTTCCAGGCCGTATCCAAGGGCAGCCCCATCCCCGAGTGTGCTGCAGTAGTCTAGCTCGGGTTCAACTAGCGTCTGGGTCACTCAGGCAAGGCCTGATCTCTTTCTCTCCAGCTAGCGCCACTGCTTGCTGGTGCCCACTGGGGACTGGTGAGGCAGGAAGCAGGGACCCCAAAGAGTAGGCAGAGCCAATGAGAGGCTGCGCTAGATTGTTCTAGTCTCGCTCCTCCCAGCTGGTTTCCGCAATGGTGGGATCTAGTTATGAGATTTTCTGATTTCTAGTAAAGAGTAAATGGTGATCTATGCAGCCAAAACAGAACCGCCCAATGCACAAGGGGGAAAGTGTTGACAGGCTTGGGATGAACCCCAAATATTGCAGGAACCCCTCAAATTTAAATTGCCCCAGGAAGCCTGCCCCCCGCAATGTCTTCTGTAGGCTGAGGGTGCACACTGGAAACCCCAGTGTGTGTTGGGGAGCGGGGAATGGAGGAGGACGAGGAGGAGAGGGGAGTGGAATGGCATATTGTGAAAGAGTTTGGGATGGGATGCCCTGGCTGAGAAGCCCCACACGCCACACACTTTGTTACAGGTCTCATGCTATCTCCTTCTCTCTGTATGCCTCAGTTCAGGGCCAGCAGTGGGAATTTGATGGGAGAAGAATAGAATCTATTCAGTTCCCCGAAAAGAACAGAATATATTGAAGAACAGAGGATACGGGGCAGAAAGTGCTGCATGCACTGCGACCTTTTATTACAGTACTCACCGTGTCTTCCTCTCTCTCTCCCTGCCTCTGTTCAGGACCAACGATGGCAATTTCGCCAGAAAAACACACACAACAACTTGCTATAATGCAAAGAGCCGAATAAGTCGGCCCGCTACAACGCATGCTGCCTGGTTCTTCGGGTGTGCAGTACTTCTCGGCCAGAGCTTAGTCTCGGGATGACATCAGGGTTTTGACTTGGGTGTTGGGTGGTTCGGTGTACTGTCAAGGCAGTGTGATTAGGATTGCCTGTTGCTTTTTTAAAAGGCAGGCAGGCAGGCAGGCAAGCTTTTGTTATTTCATTTTATAATGAAGTGGAGAGAACCATTAGTTTCGGGAGGTGCTAGTCCTCATTGAGATCTCAAGTGATGCATGGTTTTCTCATAATGCAGAGTGAGCGATACCAAGTGCCCAGTGTAAGATTTTTGGCTTCCCCCCCCTGGAGCTGCGTTTTTAAGCTGGAGTTTGGTACACCAATAATGGCGGGAGTGAGGGTCTCCCTTGTCCCAGGATGAAAAAGGAGGTCCCTGTCTGATTCTCCGGTTTCCTTCCTGCAGTGAAGTGGGAGGCTCAAACCAAACTCCTCTTCCAGCTGACTTTCCACGAGGAGGACGCCGGGGGCTTTCTGAGGTCCCTGCAGCTGGCCCTGCTGATATTTTACCAAGGCGGAAAGGAATCGGGGGGTGTTGGGACCCCAGAGAAATTCCTGGTGGCAGGGGAAGGTCTCCATCCTAAACAGGTATGCAAATGGGGATGGGGGGGTTGAATTGTTGGAAGTGGGGGTGAATTATTATTTCATTCCTGGCTCTAGACGCTCCTCTTTTCCTTCGGGGAGCTCCAGGTGAGACGTGTAGAGCGCCTTTCGGACTTTATCCTCGCACAACAACCCTGTGAGGTAGGCAAGGCCCAAGGTAACCAGGTGAGCATCGTTGGGATTTGAACCCGAGGGTCTTCCCAGTCCTAAAGCGACATGCCCATTTCATGGAGAGAGATAGTCCGTCAGCTGCCGTTTCAGGGAAATAGAACCCATGGCGCTGTGGTTAAACCACTGAGCCTAGAGCTTGCTGATCAGAAGGTCGGCAGTTCGAATCCCTGTGACGGGGTGAGCTCCCGTTGCTTGGTCCCAGCTCCTGCCCACCTAGCAGTTCGGAAGCACGTCAAAATGCAAGTAGATAAATAGGTACTGCTCTGGCAGGAAGGTAAACAGTGTTTCTGTGCCCTGCTCTGGTTCGCCAGAAGCGGCTTTGTCATGCTGCCCACATGACCTGGAAGCTATACGCCGGCTCCCTCAGCCAATAATGCGAGATGAGTGCGCAACCCCAGAGTCGGTCACGACTGGACCTAATGGTCAGGGGTCCCTTTACCTTTACCTTATTTTTATAATTTAGATACCCCTTTGCATCGCAGAGTTATTACGCTAGCCTGTCCAAATGCATTCCCCTCCTTTGTACTGCCTGGAAGGTTTCAGAAAATCCCCTTCCAGAATAGACTGCTCTGGTGGAATGAATATGCCAGATACGATATACTGTATAATTTTGGACTTTTCGAGACTCTTAGGAGAGACCTACTGGCGACTCTTTTGAAGCTTAAAGTATCTACTTGCAAAGAATTTGGAATCCAATATCTGTTGAGGGATCATGATATACCCAGATCTACTTGAGATTGTTTTAGGATATTTAGAGGAGATTTTTAAGGTCAAATTTGAAACAACTTAATTTTACTTAATGGTGGCTACTAATTCTTTTATACATTTCACGTGTTTAATAGACCTTGATCACCAATGTTTTATGCATGGTTCCCCCCCCCCTCTCTATTATGATTTTATTGTCTGAATTGTGCCAATAAAAGCTGAGTGAATGAATGAAATAGAGCTTCCATGTCCAGGATCATGCTACCAGTGAGCATAAAGTGCTGAAGTGCAGGCCTCCCAGCTGACCTAAATAGATTCCTGGTGGGCCCTGTTTTTCCTAAACTGATACTTTAAGAAACATAAATGAGGGCAATGCTTTGAATTTCACTTATTATTGTTGTTTTTTACTTGCTCTGCCAGCACTGCCCTGTGGAAATCCAACAGATAACTGGCTGACTGACCGTACCCAAAGGGTGCTCATCAATGGCTCCTCCTCATCCTGGAGAGTAGTGACTAGTGGGGTGCCACAGGGTTCTGTCTTGGGCCCAATCTTATTCAACATCTTTATCAATGACTTGGATGACGGGCTTGAGGGCATCCTGAGCAAGTTTGCAGATGACACGAAATTGGGAGGGGTGACTAATACCCCAGAGGACAGGATCACACTTCAAAATGACCTTAACAGATTAGACAACTGGGCAAAAAAAATGAAAGGCACAAATACAGGATGGGAGACACCTGGCTTGAGAGCAGTACATGTGAAAAGGATCTAGGAGTCCTGGTAGACCACAAACTTGACATGAGTCAGCAGTGTGATGCAGCAGCTAAAAAAGCCAATGCAATTCTGGGCTGCATCAATAGGAGTATAGCATCTAGATCAAGGGAAGTACCAGTAATAGTATCACTGTATTCTGCTCTGGTCAGACCTCACCTGGAATACTGTGTCCAGTTCTGGGCACCACAGTTCAAGAAGGATACTGACAAGCTGGAACGTGTCCAGAGGAGGGTAACCAAAATGGTCAAAGGCCTGGAAACGATGCCTTATGAGGAACGGCTTAGGGAGCTGGGTATGTTTAGCCTGGAGAAGAGAAGGTTAAGGGGTGATATGATAGCCATGTTCAAATATATAAAAGGATGTCATATAGAGGAGGGAGAAATATTGTTTTCTGCTGCTCCAGAGAAGCGGACACAGAGCAGTGGATTCAAACTACAAGAAAGAAGATTCCACCTAAACATTAGGAAGAACTTCCTGACAGTAAGAGCTGTTCGGCAGTGGAATTTGCTGCCAAGGAGTGTGGTGGAGTCTCCTTTGGAGGTCTTTAAGCGGAGGCTTGACAGGCATATGTCAAGAATGCTTTGATGGTGTTTCCTGCTTGGCAGGGGGTTGGACTGGATGGCCCTTGTGGTCTCTTCCAACTCTTATGATTCTATGATTCTACAAGTCCCATCATCCCTGACTGCAGGTCCTGCTAGCTAGGGACGATGGGAGTTGTGGTCCCAATACAGCTGGAGACCCGAGTTTGGGCAACCCGGAATTCTAGAGGAAGCCATCAGCAGAGAGGTGTCACCCATTGAACTTCTGCCTAGCGGAGGTGATGCTATGTGCCTCGGGTGCTGCTGCCTTTAGCCATTTTTGCAGATATTAGATGCTGTCTCATTTCCACCCCACAGGTCGTCTGTCTCTCCAGCAGAACCCAGTACCTTGTCCTTCAGGGGTCGGCGATGTCAGGCAGACATTCCCTGGGGCAGCTCAGCTTTGAGGTTTCCTTGGCAATCAAGCGCCAGAGCAGCAATGGTATGACCCCAATTGCATGAAATAAAATAGAAACAAACCTTTGACGTGCAAGCCAAGCATTGCGGGGTGGGCTTTCATCCTGAGCCCCGCTCAGGATTGCGCTCTCCATAGCATGCAAGTATATGCAAAATAAATTCCCTTCCCAATATGTATTTTTTATTGAATTTCCAATTTTTCCCAAATTAACTTCAAATTCAATAGATGTTTAATGTATTCACTTCCAGCTCCACCATGTTTTTGTTTTGCATTATACAGTGGTACCTCGGCAAGACGAATGCCTCGCGCAACGAAAAACGCGCAAGACGAAAGCGTTTTGCGATCTTTTTGTTGACTCGCAAGACGATTTGTTTTGCTTTTTTTTCTTGCTTTGCTTTGTTTACATTGGAAAACCGCAAGATGAAATTTTTGCAATACAAAACGACTCGCGGAATGAATTAATTTCGTCTTGCGAGGCACCACTGTTACAAAAATCCCTGTAATGCAATTACTTTATCATTTTCCATCCGCTGCTCCCCTCCCGGATCCTGCCTGCGGTTTCACTTGGTTTTAATGCTTTTCCAAACAGTCCAAAAAAAGGCCTCCACTCTTGTATTAAAAGTTCATCAAAATAAATCCTTTAAAATGCATAACATGCTTTGGCATCATCTGTATCTGAGATCACAAAGGCCCCATCCCAATCCTCACCACGTTGCAATCCTTACATTGGAGTAAAACCTCTGTCCACGTTACATGGGGCTTAGAAGAGGAGTTCAGGGAAATGTTTTTTTTTAAAATAACTTTTTAAGTTTCGTGCCTTTGCTTCCCAATTTGCATTGCACCGTGACTTACTGTTAATTTTATTGATTATAGTTCGGAAATTGTTTATTGTGATCGCTAAGAGTGAAGTTCTGTTTAATTATTATTTGCCGGTGTTTAATTTTACTGTGTACTATTATATTCTGACGGGTTATTTAATATTACTTTATTTGACATAAGTTGTTTATTTTCAAAGAATCATAGAATTGGTGGACTCTCTCCTTCCTTGGAGGTTTTTAAGCAGAGGTTGGGTGGCCCTCTGTCACGGATGCCGTAGCTGAGATTCCTGCATTGCAGGGGGTTGGACTAGAGGACCCACAAAGGTCCCTTCCCAACCCTACAGTTTTTGATTCTACAAAGGTGAACGTTGCATTTATGCCCATCTCTGAGGGTCCCTTCCAATTCTACAATTCTACGCTTTAATCCCCACAACAGCCCTGTGAGGTAGGACAGGCAGAGAGGCAGTGGCTGGTCCCTCCCACTGAGCTGCATGTGGCTGAGCGGGGGATTCGAACCCTGGTCTTCCAAGTCTTGTGCTCTAACCACTACACCACACTGCCTCTCATTTGATAATATTAAATAATAGCAGCAGAAAACAATAATGATAATAGCAGCAGCCATCTTTTCAGGAATTGGGGGAGGGGGTCTTTATTAGCTACAACCGAGGGACAAGGGAGGGCACTCTGTCCATGCTCAGGACACCTTCCATTTGTTCTGCTCTGCAGGAAGCAAACCCTTTCCTCGTCCTCTTTGCCTCCCTTGCAGGCACCGGCCTCTCCCAACACGAAACCCAAAACCTCCTGTTCGGTTTCGACCCGAAGTGCTTCACCCGCATGACTCCGGCTGTGTTGCTCCTGGCCAGGCTGAGACCCCGAGTCGCTCCAGTCATTCTTCCCTCTTCATCTTTCCTCGCCGCCAACGGCAAATTGGACGTGGTCCCTTACCTGAACCCCAGGTGAGACCCCTTTCCTCCCCGCCGAGGGCTGTGCTTGATTTGCTCAAAAGGGAGGGCTCTCTGTCCATGCATTTCTCTCCCTCCTTTCTCTGGCTGCGCCCATAGTGCACATTCAAAGTGCATGGGAATAGCAGGAGTTGCTCTGGTGCCCGAATCAGGCTGGCGGGTCTCCCTTTGGCCTGATCCAGCAGGATTGTCCTTATGGAACCTCCAGGTCCAGAGGCAGTCTATCTGGACCCCTAGGTTCTATGGAGTATTTGGCCACTGGCCTGATGCAGCTGCCCTTCTGACGCCCTTGTCTCCGCAGTGGATCCCCGACGTCTGCCACGGCCGATGTGCAGCCCTCCCCGGCCGCCCAGCCAAACACCACCTCCGCCCACCCAGCACCCTCGAGCACCGGCCGTTTCCTCGCCGCTCTCTCCCAGTTCGTCAACAAGGTCCTGAGCCCTTCCGGAGAGCCGCCGCCGACCCCCGGGCCGCAGCTCCGGCTGAACTTTGACACCATGGAAGCCCTCCCTCACCGGGTGCTCAACCTCTCCGAGAAGGTGGCCTTGGAGCGGCTGGTGCAGTCCGAAGACCCCCTGGTGGTCTTGTTCCCCGAAAACAGCCAGGCCTTGATGGAGAGCCATTTGGCGCACTGGGCGCTGGAGGGCAAACTGCTCCGGCAACTGCTGCAGAAAATGCGGGAAGTGATTCGGGAGCTGGCGGCTTTCCAGTCTTTCCGGGATCACGAGGCCCTCTTCCATGGCCTCCTGGCGTTCTGCTACTACCCTCCCGGGGTCCCCGGTGCCGGCGATCCCGAGGGAACCGCAGACGGCTCTCGCGGGCGGCGGAAGATCCACAGCCTGCTCCTTCTCAAAGCCTTGCAGGTCCTGCGCGCCCGCTGGCGGGAGTCCCGGAAGGTGGCCCCCCGCGCCAACCGCAGCACCCAGGAGCGCGAGGACTACTGCCGGCTGCGCAAGCTGAGGATCGAGCTGGTGTCCACGGGGTACATCATCTTCCCCGAGTGGTACGACGCCAACAACTGCGCTGGGCCCTGCCGCTTCCCGCTGTCGTCCCGCGTCCCCGACTTCTACTCGCACACGCTCTTCCTGCTGCGGGTTCAGGAGCAGGGGCTGCCCCTCGAGAGAGCCCCCTGCTGCGTCCCCGTCAGGTACTCGAGGAGCGTCATCGTCACCTTCACCAACGACCAAGGCATGAAGGTGAAGGCCTACCCCGACATGGTGGCCGAGGAGTGCGGCTGTCGGTAGAGAGGGGCTGGCTCGGTGGCGGTGGCTGGGGTGCCAGGCCGGAGCACGCTTTGCCCTCCTCCTCCTCCCGCCATTGAGCTCGCCTCTCCTTGCCCGGCTGTTCCCCGTTCTCCTTTCCCATCAATTACTTCACCCTCCTCCCACCACTGGCATCACCCTCCTTTGCTCACCAGACTTCACCCTTCTCCCACCGCTGACCAGGACTGCTGTATCTCTTGTTCCTTAGACCAAGCTAATAATGCTGGTCCCACACCGATGACACCTCCTCATGCATAGTCAGCCTACCTCCAGTTCCTCTTGCTTTGCATAATTTATTCTGCATTTGCATATATATCTTATGGTGCTGGGATGATTAAATCTGTTGGATATTGGTTTTTTTAAATTTTTTGACTCTGTGTGGCATTTCTTTTCCAGAAGCGGCCTGTGCTTGGTTTTCCTTCGTTCTTTAAACTGATGTAGTTTCTTTGCAGATTGATCAGAGATTAGCAGACCCCCAAGGGTCATCTAGCCCAACCCCCCGCAATGCAGGAGAGTGCTGTTATTTCCAACGCCCTGCTTGCAGGTTTCTGCGGCATCCGGTTGCGTTGCTGCTGATAAAAGGATGCTGGATGAGATAGACCAAAGTCTAGTCCAGCAGGGCTGTTCTGGACCCTTAAAAAAATGTGACCAAGGCCATGCCCCTGAGCATGGGCAGAGTGCTTCCCCTTTCCTGTGCTGCCGTCACCAGAACCCCACCACCAGCTTCTAAGAAACAGCATTGCTTGCTGCGTAAGAATGCTTAGATGAGGCACCCCCTTCTGAGAGCAAGCCATGCCTCTTTTTGGATCCCTCCCGTTATTGCCGGACTTGAACCCCTATCAGCTCTGGACAGGAATTATGGGAGCTGGATTCCAGCAAGATTTTGCAGGCCATATATGTTCCTCACCCCTGTTCCAAGAGGCAGCAAGGAAGAGATGGAGGACCCCTCTGTTTATAAGAGGCATTCCACTCTGAGAGTGGGGAACCCCTCTTCTCAAATCCGGGATGGGGGAAAACCTGTATCCCTCCAGATACTGGATTCCTCTATTTCAGACATGTCCAAAGTCCGGCTCAGGGGCCAAATCCGACCCGCTGATCAGTTTAATCCAGCCCCACCGGCAGTTTCTTTCCTGGGCGGTTATGTCACTCCCGCCCGCTGTTTTGTTTCTCCCTCTGTATAGCCTGTGATCTGAGCCAAAAGAAGGTATATGAAAAGTATTCTGTGACTAATCATTTAAAAAGGTCCGGAACTCTGGGGAAAAAATCCTTTAAAAAGGTCAACAACTTCAATACTTCAACCCTAAAAAAAAGGTCAGCAACTTTGGTCGGCCCTCATGCATGTTCACTTCATCAAATCTGGCCCTCTTTGAAAAAGGTTTGGACACCCCTGCTCTATTTGGGTGAAATAGAGCAGCATTTGGAAAATCTGTGCCCCTCCAGTTACCCTTAGGTTATACCTCCCAGCAGCCCCAGAAGGCAGAATTGCCCAATGGTCAGGGATCCTCAGGGGATCGTCGCTGCGTGGAAGAAAAAGAAGAGTCTATCCTATAAGTCTGAAACGTTTATTTAACGGCTGTATTATAAACAGATTTAAGCCAAAGAGAATAGTTCTTTTAAAGGGAAAAACTGAGAACATTGGCTGAAGAATAAAAAGGTTGGGAGCTGAATTTAAGACTGCAAACACGATGAACGGAGAGGAATCAGGATTTGCACCACCTCTGAAAAACTGCTTTGTGACAGAGGAGGAATGGATGCTTCAATCTGTCTTGTTTTCAGGCACTAATGTATGGGGTGTGGATGTGTGAACCAACCCCACTGCTTATGGGGTGAGATCTCAAGGTTTTGAGCGGTGGGGTCTTCCATCTACCAAAGCAGCAGAGTCTAGCACTTAAGGCCTCATCGTCCGTCCCAAGCCGGTTTAGCAAACACTGCAACTTCTCCTTGCCGTTGCGGGGTGCCTCCCCCCTGCCCTGTTATTTGGCGGGGGGAAGGCAAAGGCGTGAACACCCAAAAACAGAGAGAAGAGAATGGGGTGGGGGGGTGGGAGAGGCTTTCTTGAGGTCAGAGTGCAGAGGGATCTCCTGGGCAGGCAAGTCCTTGGCCGTGGCCCACGATACCTCTGCAGGTGGGAGGGCCTCGGTATTACAAGTCTGGGAAGTGGGACCAAGTGTGAGACGCAAGTGAGTCTCGCACTGCTTCAGAGTCGCCTGTTCGAGGGTGCCGGGAGGGGGTGCAGGAGGCGTTTTGGAGCACTGCTTCCCACGGCGGAGGGGTCTCAGTCGTGCCGCCTTGCGGGCTTGTGCAGAGGGAAGAGCGGGCGCTGCACCTGCCAGGGCTTCCGGCCTCTCTGCTCGTGGGGGTGGGCCGTGTGGTCCCGCTCGGGCTTGGCGAGGGAGCGCTCTTTCCCGCGGTCGCGCCCCTCCTTGGGGCGCCCCTTCCCTTCGTCCTGCTTGTGGGCCTTGGCTTCGGGTTTGGGTTGTCGGCTCCTCCTCTCCTCGCGCTGAGGCCGCTGCTCTTTCCCCTTCCCCTCCCGCGGAGACCGCTTGCTGCGAACAGGCTCCTCATCTTCCTCTTCCTCTTCCTCTGGGTCCTTGCGACCTTTCTGGGACTTCTCCTTAGAGACCCTCTCTCTCCGGGTCGCTTTCTCCGGCCTTTTCCTCTGTTTTACTTCAGCTCCTCCCCCTCTCTCATCTAGCTCCTCCTCTTCCTCTGGCTCCTCCTCTTCCTCTGGCTCCTCCTCTTCCTCTTCTGTGGGCTCCTCCTCTTCGACTTCTATGGTTTCCTCTTCCTCCTCCTCCTCCTCCTCCTCCTCCTCCTCCTCCTCCTCCTCCTCCTCCTCCTCCTCGATGTCAGGTGGTTCGTCCATGTCCGACCAGTTCAGCCACCTCTCGTAAAACCAGAGTTCTTCCTGGAATGGGAAGAAAACACACACACAACGGGTGTCACCAGAAACGGCCTCCGGATGTTGCGGGCCCACAGCTCCCATCACTGGTGGGCATCCAGCAACATTTGGAGGAAGACAAGTCTAAGAAAAAGCTATTATTCTGCCTCGAGGTCACAAAGTAGTTTATACTATCCCAGTACTGTACGTTTCTGAGCACAATTCAAAGTGTTGGTGCTGACCTTTAAAGCCCTAAACGGCCTCGGTCCAGTATAACTGAAGGAGCGTCTCCACCCCCATCGTTCAGCCCGGACACTGAGGTCCAGCGCTGAGGGCCTTCTGGCGGTTCCCTCACTGCGAGAAGCAAAGCTACAGGGAACCAGGCAGAGGGCCTTCTTGGTAGTGGCACCCGCCCTGTGGAACGCCCTCCCATCGGAGATCAAGAAGATAAATAACTACCTGACATTTAGGAAACACCTAAAGCAGGGTCCCCAAACTACGGCCCCCGGGCCGGATGCGGCCCAATTGGCCTCCCAATCCGGCCCGCGACGACCCCCGCCGCCCGCTGCCGCCGCCCGCTCTTACGGCGCGCGGCGGGCGGCGATCTTCGAAATCGGCAAAAAATCGCCGAAAATCCTTTGTGCGCATGCGTATGGGCCTCTCCCAACCCAGAAGAGGTCATTTCCGATGCACTTCCGGGTCGGGGGAGGCCCATACGCATGCGCACAAGCGATTTTCGGCGATTTTTTCCGACCGTGTGCGTGTGCGCATGCGCACGGGCGCGCACTCCCCCGCCCTCCGGCCCGCTGCGCGCACATTCCTCTACCCTCCAGCCCGCCGCGCGGTCGGCGCGGCAGGCACCGGCCCGAAGCCCGGTAAGTCTGGGAACCCCTGACCTAAAGGCAGCCCTGTTTAGGGAAGTTTTTAATCTGTGATATTTTAATGTATTTTGGTATTTGTTGGAAGCCGCCCAGAGTGGCGGGGGAAACCCAGCCAGATGGGCGGGGTACAAAACATTCCCCTTAGAAGTAGCAAGATGGGCGCCGGCCGAGGGCAGATTGCAGTGGTTGTGGCCCCAATTCAGCACCCTCCACCATGGATGGACACAACCTGCTTTTCTGGAATTGGGCATACTTTCCTGCTTTCCATCCACTCATTTGTCATCTCAACTCACCGCTTCCCCAACGCTGCCGTCTTGAGATGTCCAAGCGCTCAGCTCGGCCTCGAGGATTTCCCCGCCGTAGTCGACAATGTCTGTGGGAAATGAGAGGCGACCTTCGATGTGCTCCAATACCAAAAAGTAGGTGCACCTTTTTTTTTTTGCGGATGTTGCAAATCTGGGAATTGGCCACATCCTCCATCTCTGAGATCCTCGTCGGAGATGCTTCACAGCTGAAGCAACACCTCCCTTTTAGCCCCAGGCACCAGCCTTCCTGAATTGGGGGGGAATGGGGATTGAGCCTAGCCAGTGGTGGCCGGGACTGGTTGGAGGGAAGGCAGGGAGCCCGACAGCAGGTGGTGCCACAGACATCAGCAGGCAGAACCCACAGATTGTGGTTGGCAGGTGGAGCTGGATGAGAGTTTGAGAGCTGCCATCCATGTGCCTGTGGGAAGCTACTCAGAGAAGGCCTGTTTGGATCAGGGCCAGGCTGAGAGCCAGGAAGGAGTGGTGCTTGCAGATCCTACTCTGAGTTGCTTCCTTGCTGAAGCAACATCTCCCACTGAGCTCCATGCTCCAGCCTTCCTGGACCCAGGGGCAGTGTTAGAAACACAGGTATATAAGCCAGGTGCCAAATGGCTCCCTGAACCAGGGTTACAGTCGCCAAAATGGAAGACTTGGATTGGGATTGATTCTCAGTTCAGAGGACAACCTTGAGCTCAGTTAAGAGCTTGGAGATCTTAAAAAAGAAAAGTTCACATATCTATTGGCCTAATCCAGGCATCCCCAAACTTCAGCCCTTCAGATATTTTGGACTACAATTCCTTCCCATCATCCCTGACCACTGGTCCTGTTAGCTAGGGATCCTGGGAGTTGTAGGCCAAAACATCTGGAGGGCCGCAGTTTGGGGGTGCCTGGCCTAATCCAACCTCTTTTTCTTAATGGTGACACGGACCATTCATAACGCAAGAATAGGGCCGTGGGGGAAGCGAAGACAAGTGACAACAATTCACTATGATGTTGTTCACTGCTCCTGTTCAGGGTGCACGGAAAAAGCATTTTGGTTCCGGAAATTCATTCTGATTGTGCGGATAGAATATAATAGATTGAATTCTATAGGATGGGGAATTAGTGTGTGAAAACAGACCTGATCCAAGGATCCCCACGCATGCACCTCCAGATGGTGGAGATGGCAGGCAGCATCCTGGCACCCAGATATATCTTCACTTGGTCGCTAATTTCAAACACTGCCTGGAGGGAATCCTCTGGAGAAGAAGCGCCTTCTGTTCTTGACTGGCCAAGCAAGCGACTCAGAGAAGCGCCCCCCTCCCGAAATTAATAGATCTGAGACAGTGGTTCCCAAAACAACTTCGTTGCCTCAAAAAAAAAATCCCCAGAGCCTGCTACCCTATAAAAGTATTATTCAGAATAGATTTGTGTCCGGATTTACACTTTCTGAAATATGGCAACGCTATCTAGTGCCCCCTTGATGCCCCTTCACTTCTTAGCTCCCCCCTAGGTAATCCCAAAATCCCCCACCCAGGGGGGGCAGTACCACCCATTCTGGGAACCACTGATCTTAATAATAGAATAATAGAATCCTAGAGTTGGAAGGGACCCCTGAGGATCATCCAGTCCAACCCCCTGCAATGCAGGAATAGGCAGCTGTCCCTTGCAGGGACCGTACCTGCAACCTTGGCATTATCAGCACCACACTCTAATCCTACTCTGAATATGACTAACATCAGGTACAAGGCAGAATTTGTGCAGTGCTTTTTTAAAAAAAGAACCATGAGGACTAGAAACTTGTGGTTTGGCTGCAACTTGGATAGGACCCCGAGGCCTTTTACTCCTGTGTCTCACTCAACAAATGTGGGGTTTTCCTAATTGCAAAAGGGGGTCCCCGAACAGAAGAAGCCCGCTACCCAAGCGGATAGCTCAGCTGGTTGGAATGTGGTGTCGATAACGCCAAGGCTGCAGGTTCGATCCCTGCATGGGAAATCTGCCTATTCCTGCCTTGGACTAGAACTCAGGGGTCAGCAAACGTTTTCAGCAGAGGGCCGGTCCACTGTCCCTCAGACTTTTTTTGGGGGGGGAGACTATATTTTGAAGGGGGGAAATGAACGAATTCCTATGCCCCACAAACAACCCAGAGATGCATTTTAAATAAAAGGTCACATTCTACTCATGTAAAAACATGCTGATTCCTGGACTGTCCGCGGGCCGGATTTAGAAGGCAATTGGGCCAGATGCGGCCCCGGGGCCTTAGTTTGCCTACCCATGGACTAGAACAGGCACCCCCAAACTGCGGCCCTCCAGATGTTTTGGCCTACAACTCCCATGATCCCTAGCTAAGAGGACCAGTGGTCAGGCGTGATGGGAATTGTAGTCCAAAACATCTGGAGGGCCGAAGTTTGGGGATGCCTGGACTAGAAGATGATCCTCTTGGCGCCTTCCAACTCTACAATTCTATGTTCCAGTAAGAAGCTGGTCACATCCTGAAACCACTATTCTCCCTTACCTTGGACCACCTGGCAGCTGATGCTGAGGAGTGCGAGGCAGGAGGCGACGATGAGGCATTTGTTCAGGGTCAGGCCCTCCCAAGGGAGTGTGTCCTTCGTTGGCGCTGCTTTCCTCTTAGCTGGGATGGTCTTTGTGGCTTCCAGGAGAGAACAGAGAGAGGGAGAGAGTTGGGCACACTTGACCAGCCTGCTGTGACCCAAAGGCCATTTCTGGTGGGTCCAGCAGGGGGCGGGACATTCCGAGGGTCACATGGTGGTGGTGGGAGGGGCCAGAAGCCCCAAAAGTGGGCGGGGTCACCAGGATGTTCAGAAAAGCATTGCTGGACCAGGCAAAAGGGAGCCAGCATCCTGCCCTTTTGGTGGTCACTCAGACACCTCCGGGGGGAATCCACAGGTGAGCAAGAGAGCCAGGGCTGGACAGTATCTGGCCTTCAACATTGCAATATATCATCACCAGCTAAACATCGCAATACACCAGTATATCGCAATGTCTGGAATAAGGGTGGAACTGTGTAGAGGCAAACAGGAGGGCATCACCAGCTAAACATCGTGAAATACTGATACAGTGGTGCCTCGCTTAATGAATTCCCTGCTTAACGAAATTTCCACTTAACGAAAGGATTTTTCGAGCGGAGGTTGCCTCGCTAGACGAATGCGTTTTACGAAAAAATTGTCTAGCGAATCGCAGTTTCCCATAGGAATACATTGAAATTCAATTAATGCGTTCCTATGGGCAAAAAAAATTCAAAAAAAAATTCAATGTGTTCCTATGGGATTCGCTAGACGAATTTTTCGCTATAAGAAAAGACCCGTGGAACAAATTAATTTCGTCTAGCGAGGCACCACTGTATATCACTATGTCCGAAATGAAGAAGGAACTATGTAGAGACATTGGCCGGCTTCTCCTACATCCCGGTTTCTCCTACATCACGATTTTTGCACCACACACACTACATGATTCGCGATATATTGCCATGTCACAAACTATGAAGCCAATATCATGATATGGACTTGAAACCAGTTTTGGACAATCTATTGCCCAGCCTTAACACACATCATGATTTGCAATATTTTGCCAGGCCAAAAAATTATGAAACCGATATCACGCTATGGACTTTAAACCAGTTTTGGATGATATATTGATATATTACCCAGCCCTAATGAGCACAAGTGCCCCCTTGTTTGTGTTCCCTGTTGCTCATCTCCCTTGTTCCCCTACCCTCTTGGTTGTTCCCCGCCCTCCAAACCAAGAAAGCTGTCTGGACAGGCACACACACATGCTACAAGGAGGGAAGGACCTTGAGGACTAGCCTCTTACTGTAGTTTTAAGGAAAAGGCCACAGTAGAACAGCTGCTCTGCATGCAGAAGGTCCTGGGTTCAATTCTCACTGTCTCCCAGTAGGGCTGGGAATGCCCTCTGTTTGATATCCTGGAGAGAGGCTTCCTGGTTTAAATCAGCTCCGGACCATGAAGGAAAGGACCATAATCTCACGCAGAAATTCCCAAAATCAATCCTCAGCATCTCCAGGTTGAGCTCGAAAAGATTCCAATGTCTGAAACCCTGGAGAGCTGCTGCCAGTCAGTGTAGACAGCCCTGAGCTACATGGAATAATGGTCCGACTCAGTCTAAGGAAGCTTCCTATGCTGCAAAGGTGAAGGTGAGAAACCCACCCTCCTGCCCCTTGGCCTTGATCCAAATCCAGCCCCCCCCCAAGCCCCTGCAGTTTCTGCCTTTACAAATAGGAAGCAATGCTGTCGCCACGTGTGCATCTGGCCCCAAGGAAACTGCATACCTGCTGGAGCTGCAGGCCGCGCTTTCTCTGCCGGCTTCTCTGCCCGTGCCACCTTCTCAACTCGGGGCGCCTTTTCCGCTCGGTGCGCCTTCTCAGCCACCTTCTCCATCCCTGAGGTTTTTTCTGCTCGGGGCGCCCTCTCGACCACCCTTTCAGCCCGCAGGACTTTTTCCGCCACTTGCTCGGCTCGGGGCTGTTTTGCGGGAACCTTTCCGGGAGCCGGGGGCTCCTCCACTTCCAGCGACGGCTCGGGAAGCGTGGAGGAAGCTGCTTCTCCGATGCTGTCCACGAACTCATCGAGATCTTGCTCCACCACGTGAAGCCTGTCTACATCCTTCCTCTCTATACCCTGAAGTGGGAGGAAATCCAGTTGTTTATTTCACCTGAAGACGTTTTCTAAAATAATACATGCTATGGGCTCATAGAATCATAGAATCGTAGCATTGGAAGGGACCCCAAGAGTCATCTAGCCCAGGCACCCCCAAACTTCGGCCCTCCAGATGTTTTGAACTACAATTCCCATCATCCCTAGGGATCATGGGAGTTGTAGGCCAAAACATCTGGAGGGCCGCAGTTTGGGGGTGCCTGATCTAGCCCAACCCCCTGCAATGCAGGAATCTCAGCTAAAGCATCCATGACAGATGGCTATCCAACTTCTGCTTAAAAACCTCCAAGGAAAGATAGTCTACCGCCTCCTTTTCACTGTCAAACAGCTCTTACTGTCAGAATTTTTTTCCTGATGTTTAGTCGGAATCTCCTTTCTTGTAACTTGAAGAACATCCGGGTTCCTGGGTTCGAGTCCCACCCTCCGGAGCAGGAGAAAACAAGCTTGCTCCATGTGACAGCCTTTGACATATTGGAAGATGGCTATCTATCTCCTCTCTGTCTCCTCTTTTTCAGGCTAAACACACCCAGCTCCTTCAACCGTTCCTCACAAGGCTTGGTTTCCTGAATCATCTTGGCTGCCCTCCTCTGCACACCTTTCGGCTGCGTCAACATCTTCTTTAAATGGTGGTGCCCAGAATTGGACACAGTAGTAAGCTGATTTCTTCCCCATATAAATCAATGTGTATGACTGTTCATTAATTTCAATAGTTGCATCCCATGTTAAACAACTGAGGGGGGGACAGGAGCCCCCCCCCATTCCTGATCTAGGAAGTCGCATTTCTCTGCTGCATGGAAGAAACGGAACAATGCCTCTATTCCAAAGAGGCCTTCTCTCCAGAAATGCATCTTCTTCCATCAGGGATGGGGGAACCTGTCTCCCCAGGTGTTGCTGTTTTCTAACTGCCACGTAGTTCTCTCCCCCCCCCATTTTATCCTCACAACAGCCCTGCAAGGTAGGTCAAGATGAATGGCCCAAGGCCCACCCACAAGCAAATGGATGAGCATGGGGTGGTGGGATTTGAATCCTGGGTCTCCCCATCTCTAAACCAACCACTGCACCTCACTGCCTCTCAATACGGAGATAACCATTTCTGGCACTTTGCAGAGGGAGATTTCCAGGCGGGACTTGGAGAGGAGATCCAAGAGGAAGTTCCTTTAAATTTCAAGGAGGCTGTTGCGATGGTTTACGGCTCTGTATAGCAAATGATACAATAGAAGCCTTTGTGTGCGTGTGTCCGTTTGATTGGAATTTCAGGGTCCTTGGCTGCTGTTTTCAGCCTGCCTCAGATAAGATACTTTGCATTGTGGGTTGTGCCACTTGGGGAAAGGGAATTTGGCTGTCTTCACACACACACACACACACACACACACACACACACACACACACACACACACTTGGGCTTCCCATTGGAGCTTCTGATGAGAGCAGGGTTCTAGACTAGAGAGGTCAGTGGCCTGATCCAGCAGGCTGTGTGCGTTATACAGGGTTGACCAATGATATCACAGACTCATTGAGTTGGAAGGGACCCTGAGGATCATCTAGCCCAACCCCTTGCAACGCAGGAAATCTTTTGCCTCATATGGGACTTGAACCCACCACCCTGAGATTAAGAGTTTCATGCTCTATCAACTGAGCTACCGAGAGTTTGGGGGGGGAAAGGGCTGTAGCTGATTGGGAACGCCCATCATTTGCATTCAGAGCCGGCACAAGGCATCTTTCTTGGTTTCCTACTTAAAGCCAGTTCCTTGAGGACTAGAATCTTGCTCTGTCCCAGGAACAGCTGCAAGGAGGGAGGAGGGAGGACAAGGGTCAAAAACCAGCTCAGCCACAAACAGGCTGCCTGAGCTGTTCAGCAGGACAGCTTGTCCTTAGGCTGGTGAGCTCACGCAGGAACAATGTTGGGACAGGCTGCCAAGCGCCAGTCTCTCCTCTCGAGGGACAGGAGGGATTCTTTTTCTCATTATTATCATCATTATTTCATCCATTAATTGCTTCCTATGAAGTTGGTGCTGGGAGTCTCTTTGAGGGGGGTCTGTAGGAAGCAATTAATAAATGAAATGATGATGATAACGAGAAAAAGAACCCCCGCCATCCCCTGGGAGGAGAGATCATGCTTAATTTTTTATTAAAACAAAACAAATTAACTCCAAATTACTGAATGCAAATTTAAAAGTTATTCTGCTGCTTTTGACAGTTGTGATGTCATCCAAAGAATCTCGGGAACTGTAGTTTGATAAGGGTGTTGAGAGTTGTTAGGAGACACTTATATTCCCCCCCCCAGCTACAATTCCCAGAGATCCCTGGGAAGAGGGATGGGAACTGTAGCTCTCTGAGGGGAACAGCGGGGTCTCCTAACATCTCTCAGCACCCTTAACAAACTACAGCTCCCAGAATCCTTTGGGGGAAGTCGCAACTGTTAAAGGGGCAGAAATGCTGCTTTAAATGTGAGGTGTGGATGTGGGCCGAGAGAGGACTTGGGAAGCAA
Organism: Zootoca vivipara; assembly: GCF_965207765.1. Lineage (NCBI taxonomy): Eukaryota > Metazoa > Chordata > Lepidosauria > Squamata > Lacertidae > Zootoca > Zootoca vivipara. The sequence continues at coordinate 85,934,327 of NC_142589.1, read as the reverse complement.
GGGTCTTAAAGCATTGCCAAATGCGGTCGTACTTACGTTTGGGGTGGTGTTTATTTCTTCTTTGCTTAGCGGTATTGCGGCATCTGTTAAAGAAACATTCACCAATTAGCATGACTTTAATGGTGGGAGCTGTGGGAGATGATGGGGGAGATGATTATCACGGCCAGGTGAGCCTGACCTGACTTTGGCTTTCCTCTTCCCTCCTCCTCTGTCCTTCCTTTTGTGTCATGTCCATGAGATTAAGAGCCTGGGGGCTGACTTATCTTTTAATACCTGCATACAAAAACGCTCCTAAACACCAGTTGCTGGAAACTGCAGGAGGGGAGAGGCTCTCGTTCAGATACAGTACTGCTTGTGGGTTTCCCATAATAGGCCCCTGTGAGAACAGGATGCTGGACAAGATGGGCCTTTGGCCTGACCCAACAGCCTCGCCTTCTGTTCTCATGTTCTTCTGAAAGGGCGTAAGTTGCTTAGGTTCCCTAAGCCATGCTCATATCTCTGCATAGCAGGGGGTTGGGCTAGATGACCCGTGGGTCCCTTCCAACTCTACAATTCTATAATCAAAATACCTTCTTTTATCTCCTCCTTCAATGGCTTCTGGACCGGAGGCTCTTTCAGAGAATCTGGAGACTCCTCGCTCCGCTCCAGGATCTCGCAGGGACCCGTCGCCATGTCGTCACCGAGGAACCCTTGCTAAACGCAACAGGAGGAACGAGGCAGAGGTCTGTTGTCAGCATGCGGACCAGGTTAAGTCACGAAACAAGCAGAAGCGACCAGAGCCGTGCAAATCCCAGTTGGACTGCAACTTTTGCGCGTACTGTCTCCGAACAACTCTCAGCACCCTTAAATTACAGTGGTACCTCGACTTACGGATTTAATCCGTTCCGAACAGACCTTCATAAGTCGAAAAAAGTAAGTCGAAACCAGTGGGGAATTTTTTTTAAAAAAAAATCGTAAGTCGAAAAAATCCTATCTAAACCGCATCCAAAATGGCGGACGGAACTCTGTTCGTAACTTGAAACATTCGTAGGTCGAGTCATTCGTAAGTCGAGATACCACTGTACAGGATTCATTGGGGCGGGGAGTTGAAACATGGTTCTTTAAAGTGGTACAAGGCTGGTTTCAATGCATAGTGCAGAGGGGCCCTTTATTGATCTATTGTGTAAGTGTCCGGAGGTGGTTGGAAGATGTATGATGGCTAATGGACTAAGTTTAATGTTTATGGGGGACGGGGCGGGCAGGTGTGGGGGACTTCCTGGTCCTGAATGAGGTCACTGTGCCCCTGAAGGACCAGGTGTGCAGCCTGGGAGTCATTTTGGACTCACAGCTGTCCATGGAGGTGCAGGTCAATTACGGTATCTGTCCAGGGGGGCTATCTGGTGTGCCGGTTGAGACCCTCCCTGCCTGCAGACTGTCTCGCCAGAGTGGTACATGCCTTGGTTATCTCCCACTTGGACTACTGCAATGTGCTCTACGTGGGGCTACCCGGAAACTGCAATTAATCCAGAATGCGGCAGCTAGACTGGTGACTGGGGGCGGCCGCTGGGATCAGATAACACCGGCCCTAAAGGTCCCTATTTTCATCCGAGAAATGTTGGAGGGTATGGGGTTATGCGACCCCCGAGCCAAGGAGATAAGTAACTGTACAACTTTTAGGAGATGTCTGAAGGCAGCCCTGGATAGGGAAGGGTTTTTTAAATGTATAATGTTTTATTATGGTTTTGTATATGCTGGAAGCCACCCAGAGTGGCTGGGGCAAATAATAATATTATTACAGTATTATTAAGGCTCCTGTCCCAAAAGTGGAGAATTGGTTCTAAATCTAGGAGATTCCCATTTTAAAAATACCGAATCCTATTGGAGGGGTGGGGCAGGTGGGCGGGGGTGTAAGTAATATCCCAGGGCCTTAAACGGCAGTCCAGTTTCCACCCCACCTCTCCTGGAGGATGCCACAGGCTTCATTCACACTTGCATATGTCAAACCAGAGCCTTGGCTGTGCAGTCATCGTCAAAAACCCCATGGCAGCCTTCTAAGAATAGGGATCTGAAACCCAGTACGCTGGACCGCGTCCAACCTGCAAAACGAACAGCCCCATTTCCCCGTCCCGTTCACAGCCCAAGCAGGTGTTCAGAGACCCAAGAGGAGCCTCGTCAGCCTCCTCCCTAGGAGCAGCGGGAAAGAGTTGTCAGATTAGGCACCTGGGAGACCCGGGTTCGAATCCTGTTCCCTGTCTCAGCCACAAGCTCACTGGGTGTGCCTGCTGTTCCTCTTTTAATAAACTGATTTACTAACAACAACAACAACAACAACAACAACAACAACAACAACGTGCAAAAAAGACAAGCAATCAAAAGATTTTAAACCTTAAAGCGCCACAGCTCGGAAAGACAAAAGTATAAACATACAGTGTTGCTCCAAAGGGAGGACAAAGGGTTAACTCATGCAAACATAGAATTATAGAATTGTAGAGTCGGAAGGATCATTTAGTCCAACCCCCTGCAATGCAATGCAGGAATATGCAGCTGTCGCATACGGGGATCGAACTTGCAACCTTGGGGCTATCAGCACCACACTCTAGCCCACTGAGCTGCCCTTTACAAATAATAAAGATTCATTAAAAAAATCAAAGCATTCTCCACCTGCAAGCTTCATCACTATTGAGAATAAAGGTTCTAATAAAGGTAAAGTACCCCTGACACAGACGACTCTGGAGTTGCGGCGCTCATCTCGCATAACTGGCCAAGGGAGCTGGAATTTGTCCACAGACAGCTTCCAGGTCATGTGGCCAGCATGACAAAGCCGCTTGTGGCGAACCAGAGCAGCGCACGGAAACTCCGTTTACCTTCCCGCCGGAGCGGTAGCTATTTATCTACTTGCACTTTGACGTGCTTTCGAACTGCTAGGTTGGCAGGAGCTGGGACCGAGCAACGGGAGCTCACCCCGTCGCGGGGATTCGAACCGCCGACCTTCCGATCAGCAAGCCCTAGGCTCTGTGGTTTAGACCACAGCGCCACCCGCATCCTTCTAAGGTTCTAACAAATATCTTAAATAAGCCAGGTGTTTGCATATACCGGCGGCATAAAATCGTGCCGTATATTACCAAAAAAATGCTTTGAGTTTGTGATATACCTTTTGGAGAAGGGCAGTTCCCAGACAATCCAGCAACCCATTCCAACAATCCAAATGATTTATTATCAATTATTATTATCACTGATTGCATTTATACACCACCTTTTTCTCCAGTAATTTCAAGGTGGCACACATGGTTGTTCCATTCACAACGGGGTAGGTTGGTCTGGGAGGCAGCGACTGGCTCCCAAAGGTAAGCTTGGGGATTCAAACTCAGGTCTCCCATGTCCTAGTCTGACACTCTGTTGTCTCTCTCCATTTAGCCTACTCCACAGGGTGGTTGTACGAGAATGAAACACGGAGGGATGAAGATTCTGCATGCTGCTTTCAGCAGCCTGGCAAAGGGGCAATAAAAAAATTTAAAAAACCGGAGGTGGGAAGGCTTTCAATTTTGGGGACTGACATAATTTTTGAGCTGCCTTATGCTGCCCCATGGAAGAGGGAGCAAACTTGCTTTCCCCTGTTCTGTAGGGTGGGACTTGAATCTCTGGCTTAAAGTTAGAAGAAAGGAGATTCTGACTAAACATCAGGAAAAACTTTCTGACAATAAGAGCTGCTCGACCGTGGGATGGAAGGTGTTGGAGTCTCCTTCCTTGGAAGTTTTTAAAGCAGAGGTTGGCTGGCCACCTGCCCTGTATGCTTTAGTATACAGATCCCTGCATTGCAGGGGGTTGGACTGGATGACCCTTGGGGGTCCCTTCCAACTCTATGATTATATGACTCTATAAGTCAGAGCGCTCTTCCAGTCTAGTTCAGCATCACCTGCAGGGGCTCTCTGAGATTTCAAGGTGGGCACCCATCCCCAGCTCTGCCGGGAGGTGCTGGGGACCGAACCTGCCGCCTTCTGCATGCCAAGCAGGTGCCCAACGACTGAGTTATGGCCTTTCCTCTTAACAAACAACAGGACAAGACTCCAGTCCTCAATCAAATCACATTCTTATGCTACTTATTTAAACTGAATTCAGTTGTACCTCGACTTACAAACGACTCGACAACCGAATTTTTCGACTTACGAATGGGGCAAATGGCCGCACGCTTACGAATTCCTCGATATCCGAACTGAAACCACGGCAGTTCTAGATAGGGTTTTTTCGACTTATGAATTTTTAGATGGGGTTGCTTCGAGGTACGACTTTTTCCGTTCCCAGTGCATTCCTACGGGAAATCGCGTTTCCAATGGCGCTTTTCGACTTACGAATTTTTCGACCTACGAAGGTGCCTTCGGAACGGATTAAATTCGTAAGTCGAGGCACCACTGTATTGATTTAATTGGATCTGTCCCAAATGTGAACAAAACACCTATGCTCGTTTAACAGAAGAAGATTCCCCGTATAGACGCTCAACCTTGGATTTTGGCAGACTTTCAGCTGCTGGTGATTCCACAGCAGAGGAGCAGACAGTGAGAATCTCACTGTGCTCCTGACTGGGGAGGCCCAATATGGCCCATGGAGCCCACCCTGTATTATTATTATTATTATTATTATTATTATTATTATTATTATTATTATTTATACCCCGCCCATCTGGCCGGGTCTCCCCAGCCACTCTGGGCGGCTTCCAACAGAAAAATAAAACACAATAATCTATTAAACATTAAAAGCCTCCCTGAACAGGGCTGCCTTCAGATGTCTTCTAAAAGTCTGGTAGTTGTTTTCCTCTTTGACATCTGTTGGGAGGGCGTTCCACAGGGCGGGCGCCACCACCGAGAAGGCCCTCTGCCTACCGGTAGTTCCCTGCAACTTGGCTTCTCATAACGAGGGAACCGCCAGAAGGCCCTCGGTATTATTATTATTATTCACGCATCTGACTGGGTTGCCCCAGCCACTTTTGGTGGCTTCCAGCAAAACATAAAAACACCACAAGACATCAAAAACAACAAAAACTTCCTTATTTATGTGCACAACGACACCAAGATGAACAGCAAAGATTAGAGACCAAAATGAGGACAAATTCCTTGAGGACTGGAGAGCTTGTGCTGAGTATTTAAAGAACTACAGTACTGTGTGGAGATGAAAACGCAAGCAGGATTTGAAATATGAGGATCATAATTAATTATTAAGGTAAATTGGTTAGCATGGAACCAGGCAGAGGGCCTTCTCGGTAGTGGCACCTGCCCTGTAGAACGCCCTCCCAGCAGATGTCAAGGCAATAAGTAACTGTTTTACTTTTAGAAGACAACTGTTTAGGGAAGTTTTTAATGTTTGATGCTGTACTGTTTTTAATATTCGGTTGGAAGCCGCCCAGAGTGGCTGGGGAAACCCAGCCAGATGGGTGGGGTATAAATAATAAATTAATTTATTATTATTATTATTATTAATTATTATTATTATAGAATATTGTATGTGAAATATGCAACATTCAAGGGTAAATATGGAAACCATGGAAGGGGGGGACAGGAAGTCAGTGAATAAAACACTTTATCTCCCTATTTTCGTAGGAGAAGTGTTGGATAAATGTCCTGTTCACATCAACACACTTTTGCTAGAATATGTAATGCACATTTCTACACACACACACACACACACACACACACACACACACACACACACACCCACCAATAATCCTGTTAACTGTAGCTTACTCCTCACAGAGGTGCTTAGGTTCCCAGCAAACTTACCGTATTTTTCCGGTAAGTTTTTCTCAACCCAAAAATTCTGTTCAAAATTGGGCCTCGTCTTATACACAGGTAGTGCTGAGGGGTGTTTTCTTAATTTGGAGAACCCAAAAATAGGGGGCGTCTTATACATGGGGGCGTCTTATACACGGAAAACTACGGTAACTAATCAGAGTTCACAAGATTCTTTGGTGTTGGTGTGAGTGTGCGCACACATGCGTGCTTTAAATGTTCTTGGTGTCTGCGCCAGATATAAAGACTCCCTCCAAATCCTTATGTTTTTAACCTATTTGTTATGATTACATTTTTTCGGATCAAGCTTTTGAATGTTGTTAGACACCTTGACTCCCTCACCTTTAATCCGGCACCTAGGTGGGTTCCATTACCATTATAAGAGAACAAGGGCGAGTTCTGGAACCTCTCTCTCGTTATTTATTATTATTATTATTATTATTATTATTATTATTATTATTATTATTATTATTATTCACCCTTCATCTTAAGGTGCCAGGAGCGCCACAGCAATTAAAACGCAACTTTAAATATTAGAACACAACATTAAAAGCAATTGGGAACAATTCAACGTTGCAGAAATAAGCCGGGTCCTAGAAATACACCACTCAAGCAGGTTGGAGAGGTGAGCATTCCTCAACGTTTGCCAAAAGCTGTATAACGAAGGTGCCAGGTGTTCCTCGGCTGCCAATCACCTCGAGGCACAGGTAAAAGGCGATTGCGTTGATTAATCTATTAATTTCATTGACCCCCAGTAATCAATAACCACTGGTTTGGAAGCGGGCAGAAGTTAATACACACGCAGCCTCTTTGCCTGTTTCTTCCCAACGTCCATGGTTACTGGGCCAGGAACACGTCGAGGTTCGCCTGCTTCAAAAAATGGAAATAATAACAGAGTGCAATATATATTTATATTTATATATACCTTGCCAGCTTCATGCCTGCATTTGATTTCTCAGATGCGGAGCAGCCTTCGCCACAGCTCCCAGGGAGCTGGAGTGGGGCTTTTGCGTCGAAGGCTGCCGACTCGACATCAAAGCGTCACCCAAAAATAGTTTCCTTCCCCATCCCGGGTGACCCGTGGAAGGCGGCCCAGCTGGAATCTAGCCGGAGCGGCTGATCGCAAGCCAGCGAAAGGGGAAAATGAATCTCTGGGAGATCCAGGCAGGCTGGCCGAAGGTTCGTGGGATTGTTGCAAACAGACATGCAGACAGACGTGGTTCAGAAACCAGAAGCTGAGAGTGCTAAGACGCAGGCAGACAGACAGACAGACGGCATGCAGTTCATACCCAGGGCCTTTAAATCCGGCCGTCTGGCCTTCAGATTGTCGCCTGGATCAATCCTGCCCTATCTCTCTCTCTCTGTGTGTGTGTCTCTCTGCACAGCTGAAATATACAGCAACAGGTGTCCTTCCCTTCCGAGGAAAATTCCAGCCAATGACGGGGACTTTGCCACAGTTTCATTTTTCGAAAGGCAAGGGGCTTTGCCCTGGTGGGTGGGAAGGAAAATTGGGATGTCAAGACGACGACAACGAAGAAGAAGAAGAAGAAGAAGAAGAAGAAGAAGAAGAAGAAGAAGAAGAAGAAGAAGAAGAAGAAGAAGAAGAAGAAGAAGAAGAAGAAGAAGAAGAAGTTGTTTCTCTGGGTGCCTTCCAACATATTCTAAAACATAATACGTAAACATTAAACGAATCTGATTAAACATTAAACTAACATCTCAGACTAATCTGATCTCATTTTTTTGACAGAATTACAAGTCTGGTAGATGAAGG